>NC_134138.1:21583097-21928722 GCF_033958435.1 Carettochelys insculpta | reverse complement strand
TTCTCTATTATAGATGTGGCTGGTAGCCCCACCTCTTATGAAGATTGTACCACACTTTCCATTATACAACCTTGTTTTCTATTTCTTATAACTTTGCCAGACTGTAAGTGTCTGGGCTCAAAGTTTCTGTGCCTTGTACTAAATTTTCCTTGAAAAATTAACCCGAAGCTCCTCAGCATTTCTGAAGCTAGGGAAATATACATTGTTGATTCGCCACCTTTTTTAAGAACTGCATTAGCAATCCTATACTTTGGAGAAGGGACTTGACATTTGACAGGAAGTGGCCTTTGTGGCTTTTGGCCTACCTATGAAAATGTGCCCAACATTATAAGCCTTTGAAAAATCACATTATAGGTTGAACCTCCCTGGTCCGGCATCCTCAAGACCTGATCAGGCTTGGACCAGAGACCTTGCCAGAGCAGAGGAGGTCATTGCTCCCCTGCTGGCCTCCAGACAGTGCTCCCAGGCCATCTCTCGCATCATTTCCTGGCCCTTGCCCCCCAGCTTTCCAGCCCCAACCCCTTGATCCAAGGCCAAGGGCTGTGGCTCACTGGCCACCAGCTTCCTGGCCATAACCAGGCCCCAACCCTAGCCACCAGTAGGAGGAGTAGCCAGCGGCCAGCAGGTGCCTGCCAGAAGGGGCAGGTTCACCTCCTAGGGGGTTTCCTGTCAAGGATAAAACTAACTGGCTCAAGCCCCCACCCAGTGGCCTGGGACATTCTCACCCCACTTGCTGGCTGCCTGTAAGTGCACCCCAACCCCTGCAAGCACAGAGTCTAAGATAGAAACAGCTTATTTAATGACAATAACCTACCCCAAGTTTACTGTGATAGATGCAGTATATCTAAGCAAAGGAGAGACAAACCCCAGTGTGGAGGTGCATGAAAACCCTAGCATCCAGCTCTACCTTTCAACAGGCAGAGAAGACTGGTCAAACCAGGCTTATAACTATAAGACCAACACCAAACACCCCTCCCTTTCCCATTTACAATGCTTTAAACCAGGGAGCCCTGTGTAATCAATGTCTTATGCAGCTATGGCAACTGCCCTGTCCCCCACAACAACCTAGAGCATTGGTGAGATCCCACAACTCCCACACTGAGAGTCAGCATAAATTGTGATTTTACTACAATGTGTTTACAATAGACAAAATCTCATGGCTTACTTGCTACCCATTAGGCTTTGCCTGAAAGGTATCACACATGCACACCTTTGCATTCTCATGCAAATGATCTCTGGGAGACACATTCCTGCTGGCCTTCAGCAGCATTGCATTCCTGCTGCCACATTCCTTACATGTATTTTAAGTGACCGCACTGAAGTGGGACCAATAGCCTCACCAGGCCCCTGGAGAAAGTGGCAGGAGCCTTGCTCCATGGCCCCAGAGGAGGCAGGGCCTGGGGTGGAAGGGACACGGAAACCAGCATTCACAAGCATCTAGACCACAGTGCCCCCAGCCCAGACCTTAGTGCTTCCCAGAGTACATCACACAGTACTCCAGTAGCAATTTAAAAGGCCACAAGCTCTGGGTCCTGTTGGAGCTCTGGGCCCTACAGCAACTCATTTTGTAAATGAGTGGGGAGAGGATAAAGGGAAGTGGAAAGGAGAGGAGAGGGTAAAAGGCAAGACAGGAAAAAAAAAGAAAGGAAAGCCAAACAGTGGGGGTGAGAGAGGAAGCATGTTTTTAAAGCACAGATTTTTTTTAAAAAAGCAAGTGAAATTCCACACACACAAATTGAAAAAGAAGAATGTTTTGAAAAAAATCAATTATGAAAGAAGCAATTTGGGGCAAAAATTTGTGCTTGAAAACATTTAACTAGCACTGAGCCAACAGTTTTGATACTTGATTCAGTACTTAGGTGCAGCTGCCTAGAAATATGTGGTTTGTACTAATAAGCCTGCCTGGATGAGTTTTAAAATCCTGTCAGAGAAATGCTTTCTCGTGAGTTTCTGCAGTTCCAATTTGTGTAGGAAGTGCTTGGGCTATGGAGCTGGGCACTATAGAAACCCCCTGCATGGACAAGCAATTGTGCTGAAACCACAAATAGCAATGTCTGTATTAACAAAAGGACAAAGGGAAAGGCTAAAGAAGAGAAGCACTTAGTGTCTCTGCACAACACCAGTCAAGGTCAGACCCGAAGGAGTTTGCAGCTGTGGACTCCCATCATTCGCTCATACCAATCTAGGAACCAAGCATTCCTGACAAGTGGAGAGGTGGTATGAGAGAAAGAGAGAGCGAGAGAGAATACTGTGCTGGGCTGATCAAGGGTGTACCTCCTTTATAATGACAGGAAGCTGCTAACCTCATATGTAGTGGACAGTTTAGATAAGCTACATGACTGGTGGGCTTCAAACAGTTTGAGTGGGAACAATATCTGTATTTTCTCAAGAGGCTTTATGTTATCTGTGTCCGTCCCTGAAATTCATTGTTTGCTGTAGGGCTACAGATAGTCCATGGCTGGGGTGGGCTGGTCTCTCAGTTGTGATATGCTTGTTTTCAACAGTCTTTTTCATCTGCTAGTGTGAGGAATCAGACTCAAAGCAGTTTGCATTGCAGCCTGTTGATGATAGTGACCAGGCAAAAACAATGGTTCAGTGAGTAGTAGTATACTGTGGTGGTGAACACACAGTATTAGCAGTCAGAATAGCTGCTTCTAGTCCAGGCTGTGCTACTGAGTTCCTGTCCATGGCTGTCTCTGCCGCTCCTGACTGATTACTTGAGAGAGGATTCGAGGCCATTTTTAGGTTTATACTTTTTTTTACATTCCTGCAATACCTAGCAACAGTTTAGCTCTGTTCCCTGTCTTTTTTTCATTGCATTAAAAGCCCTATCAGGTTGAGGGAAATGCAACACACTTTGTGTTTTTTTCTTTGTTCAAACATTAGTATGGATATAAATATATCAAAAATTAAACCCAAAATTCTATCTCAGTCTTGCAAACAGACCTATATACTAACAGGTACATTTCAAGTATTTTCATAAAAGAATGATAAGCAAATGTTATACTCTTGCTTAGTTTCCTAACAGTTACTTTCGGATTGACAAAGTTTACCCAAGTTAACCCCACATTTCACTTTCCAAGTGCGCTGAAAATCTTGTGTTGGCTTCAGTCAGGCTCTTTGCCTGCCACAGAACTGGAAGATCAAGCCACATGCATAAAGTTTAGCTGTGGACTACGTTGACTTCCGTACAACTTCGTGCCATCTTTTGCAAGGTTTAGAATTCGTCATGGCTACACCATATTTATCTCAAATGCAGTGTGACAGCACGCTGTCTCCTGACCCTTGTTGCACCTACCTTCTGTAGGCAGTAGTATCAATTTACCCTCCTGGCACATGGGCTTCCTATAGATTTAAATGGATCATTTACCTGAGCTAACTCTTGCACTCACATTGTGCACATTTCTATACCTTTTCCAAGCCTCTGGAGCCTAACTTTTAGCATATGTTCCACTTTTTTGTAAGCGCCCATTTACCTGCTCCTTCTAGCCTGACAACAATAGAGGCCTGATCCACTCTAAACTGATCTTAGGTTATGTCTACACTAAACACAGAGCTAAGCTGCAGATATGCAACTTTAGCTATGCCAATTGTGTAGCTAAAATTGACATATCTACACTCAGCTAACCTGCCTGTCTTAACAGGAGAAGATTGACAGGAGAGTTTTTCCCATCGAACTGCCTGACTTTCGCAGTGAGCACGGGGTCGACTGAGACCTCTGAGAGCTCGATTTCACCCAAGCATGAAATCAAACCCCAGAAGATCAACCCTGAGTGAGTGAATCTTCCATGGTAGTGCAGATAAGCCCTAAGTTATGTAAGATTGACTTGCAGCAGTGTCTACCCCATGCTATGCTGATGGGAGACACTATCCTGTTGACTTGGCTTCCACATCTTAGAGAGCATGCTCCCATTAATTTACCATATCTCCACCAGACCCACTAAATGAATGCCCACTGCATTGATCTCATCAGTGCCAATTTAACCCATAGTGAAGCTAAGTCTGTAGTTGTGAAAGGCAAAGTAGCAAAGCAGGTGATTTAAACTGTATATCTGCAATGCTGATTTTTAATTACATTTGAATAGCAATACTCGGAATAACTTTATAGACTCTTTGCAGCAGGCCAACAGATAGATGTGAAACCTCTTACATCATGGTTTCCCAAACTGAGACGACCCAGCCCCGCCAGTCTTTCCCCCCATCCAAAGAAAAAGCCGTCCTTTGCTTCCAGCTTTCAGCCTCTGCCATTTTACGTGGGTGACCCGGCGTAGCTGCTATAAAAAGCAGGCAGCCAGCAAAGACCCATGTGGAGTTAGCTGCCTCTTGCAAAGGTGAGTGAGTGTGGGTTGGGGAGGGAAGGGGGAGGAGGAAGAGCAGGAGGATGGGATTAGATGGGAGGCTGGGGGTGCCTGGCTCAGGGGGAATGGGATGAGAGTGGGGTTCTGGTGGTGCCTGGCTCTGAGGGAGGGAAGGGGCTCAGTCAGGGGGGCTTGCAGGGCTCAGGCAGCCAATTTGCAGGGCTCGTGGTGCTTGGATGGTCCCCAGAATCCAGGGACTCGGATGGTTTGGATTGGTGGGTGGGCAGCTGGCCCTGGTAGTGCAGGGCTCAGGCGGCTGGTGGGGGGGTGGCTGGCCCGTGACTGGCGGGGGTGTGGCTGGCCCCGGCAGCGCAGGGCCCCATTGGCTGGCAGGCGGGTGGGCAGCTGGTCTTGGTGGCACAGTGCTCAGTCAGCTCCAACTATTTCTGCTTATTTTTATTTTTAAATAACATTTTATATCAAGTCTTTATGTTTATTTTAGATTATAAATTGAATTTTTTTGATAAAAGGGAGGTTGGATGGTGGTAAATAAGGGGCGGTGTGGGCATGTCTCAAAAATCAAAAGGGCGCAAGATGCTGAAAAGTTTGGGAACCCCTGTTTACATGATTATTCAAGGAGACGATAAAAATTAGTGTCTTAGTGGAGCTTGTCTCCAGATAAAAGTAAAGTAGGATTGTTTGTATCATGGGGATGCTCTGTAATTATCACAGCTCTTTGTCCCATGGGCATGAACCAGTAGAATTTTGCAAGGCTGATGATATTCGTATTAAAGAATAATAGAAAAACTTAATCCAAGGCAATTCATTCATCCACAACTGAAATGTTTTAAAGCATACTTTTCTCTTCTTGCTTTCTATTTTCTGCAACCTCATTATAGAAGAAGAGCTTCACACAGTAAGATCCAGTCATGGAGGAGCCCTCCCTGAGGAATTTGTTTCCTGATACAAGGTGAAACTAAAGGAGGAAAGTTTTAAGCTAAATATTGGGAAACTATCTTAACAGTCACACCAATTAAACTGATGAGATAGGTGTTTGAGGCACCATCACTACATGTATTCAACCATGCATTACAGAAGACAGTAATAGATGTTAGCCTTGAAAAAAGACAGTGGATAGACTGAGAGTGGCCTCATATGACCCAATTCTCTAAGGTCTCAGTCATGCACCATTGAAGTACTGAGAGTGGCCTCATATGACCCAATTCTCTAAGGTCTCAGTCATGCACCATTGAAGTTAACAGTGTTTTGCCACTGGCTATAATGGGAGCAAGAACAGACCCTAAGGACCAAAATCTAGAGAGATGCTGAATACTTCCTACTAGTGCTAAGGTCCAGGGGAAGTGCAGATGCTTTATGAATCTCAAGATTTGACCCAAATGACAATAATCAGAGTCCTAAGGTACAAGATTTGAGGTAACACACCATCAGTAATAAGTGAGCATGTGATGCAGGTGTGTGTAAGGTAAATTCATTCCAAGGAATAGCCAACACTGGGTAAGAGAGCAGCTGAAGTCACATTTAATAGTTTTCTCTTACTGACTTGTATTCTTGGAGCTACTGTTTTCTCTCTGAGTTATTGCTAGCACTTCAGCCTTCCATGTTCTTTAGTCTTTTATCAGTCATTTCTGAAGCCAAGCCAAGTGGGGAGGGGAGGAAAGGGGACTGTTAAGGAGGGCTGAGGGGGGCAGCAACTTTTGTATTCAGTTAACGATTGCAGGAAGTGGTTTGTCAGTTTAGAGGTAGTCCCTGCTCAAAGCCAGTGCCCTTCTCAGAAATGAACTTGCACTTCTCTAAAGATAGATTGTGCAAAACACCAGGGGGCCCTCGGGAATCTACAGCCACAATTCCCCAGACAAGGAGTTCCAGAAAAGAATTGAAATCCCCTCCCCCAACTCTTTGTGCAGCTGCTCTGTGGACTAAACCAACGCTCAGGGGAGCGGGTCTCTTATGCAAGTTCTCAGGTTTCATATCCGCAGTGACCAAATTTTGTTAAAAATACGACAGCTGCTCGTGTCACTTTTTTCCACATAATCTTAACTGTAACTTACAACTGCACAAGCATTTGCTGAAATTCTGTGATATTAATAAGATGTTCACACAAAGTGTGGAAGTTTCCAGCATTGACTCTGAAGAAAGAGGTGCTGGTCATGTGGTAGTCAGATAAATTAGGTAAGATAGTGTGCAAACCACAGGAAGTAATCAGTCCACTAGGTGATGTTCGAACACACTATTGGAGCAATGGGACTGGTCACCTATGTTCAATTAGAATGGCAAAGATATAGCTTGTATGAAGAAAGTTTGCAATTTCAGGTGACTGTTCTACTGATCCCCTCAGAAAATGAGGAGATGACTGATACAAAAATGTAAATAGGTCTCCTAGTCCATCTTCCCTGGAAAGGCAGAAGCAGTTCTTTCATCATGGTCTAAAATAAACACTTCTACTGTGAGACGATTGCATTCATTGCTAAAAAGTTGTTTCTGATGTTCATTTCAATGGTCAAATTATGTTCTCACAGAGCGGTGTAAATCTAGAGCAATTCAATTTCTAGCAATTGAGGTCAGGTCTACACTAGACTTGAAAGTCGATTGTAGATATGCAATTCCAGCTACAGCAATTGCATATCTGGAATTGACTTATCTACAGTTGACTTTCTTGGCCATCCTCACTGAGGGAGGTCAATGGGAGAAAGAAACTCTTCCGCCAACCTTCCTTACTCCTCACAACATTGAGAAGCACAGGGGTCAACTGTCAAATCCTGATAATTCAATTTCACACATCGCCACTAGACATGAGAAATTGAGCTGTGGAAGACCTATCCTTAACCCTGCATTTACACCGGTATCTCTGGAAAGCAGAATCATGCCCTACATTTTCCTTTTTTAATTTTCACCTCATTGCTGCTAGATATTTATACCCACTCCACTAAGCCTCCTTATATGTAAAAACTGCCATGTTGGCTCAGACCTGTGGTCCATTTAGCCCACCACCCCTCCCATGACTGACTTTGGCAACATCACCTGAGGCAGAAACTCTGAAGTGCAGGCTAAAGAACATCTCTTCCTAAACCCCATTACTTAGAAGTTGATCTAAAATATCCTTTCTCTCTTGCCGTATTCTGTTCAAATATTAGTAGATGATTGCCCTATTTCTATGACAGTGGCAGCACAGGTACAAATTATTCACCAGTTGTGCTTGTATCTATCTACCTGGAAAGAATTTATTTGTTGGTTTTCTCCCTGTGAGGGTATTTTTGTGCTCCCTCCCAGCCCAAAACAGTAATGTAAACATTTTCAATATATTAAAGGGGGGTGGGGTGTCTTGAAATGTTTAAAATTGTACCTTAAAAGTGTTAAAAGGAAATAAGGTAGAGATTGTGGACCAGACTTACAGCAGTATAACTCTACTGGACCAAACCCAGGGGTGAGTCTGACCATCATAGAGGGAGTCAGCAAAGAGAATCAAGGAGGAACAAAGTTATATAATCCTTTAAAACATCTACCAGCAAGTTCTGCTCTCAGTTACATCAGTGTAAATCTATTTGGAATTCTATTGACTTCAATACATTACTTCAGATTTCCACTGCTTTAACTTAGGCTACTGCAGCAGAAAGTCAACTTAAGCTATGCAACTCCAGCTATGTGAATAGTGTAGCTGGAGTTCATATACCTTAGGTCAAGTTACCACATGGTCCACACCAAGACTCAGCAACCCCTGGAATACATGCCAAGAGTGGCATGCAAGCCAATTTGCATTGGCATGCATTGGCTCAGCCCCACTCCTGCTGCCCCATGCCTCTGGGAACCAGCTCAGGCTATGCTGCCGGTGGATTAATAAAAGGCCAGCTAAATGCTGCCAACCGCCTCTGAAATAGTAAAGCTCTGCACCTCTGCTTTCTCCCTGACAGCCTCCACCACCACTGACACCAAAGGAACCCCACACCCCACCGCCCACTGCTGGGCCCATTGGAATGTTCAGAGGCCCTGAGGCAAGTGTCAGGACCAACCCAGTGAATTCCCGGCTTGCTAAGGCAGCTGCTTTGGTCCCTGCAGCCCATGTCATGCTGATCCCCAGGAGGCCCCTGAGATGCTGTGTGGACTGCATGCTGCTGCCTGCGGGTGTGCAGGGCCACCTGCAGCCTGGTGCCACTGCTGCCCATCAACTTGGCACAGCTTGGGGTCAGTATCAAGTTCCATGGCCAGAAGCACAGCAAGGGCAATGCCTAAGAGGTAGAGGTGACAATACAGCTGGGCTCCCAGGGTCCTTCCTTTGAGACATCCCCCCAGCACCACTCCCTCTTTGGGGCACTCCTTGAGTCCCCCACATACCCTCCTGGGGTCCTCCCTCTAGCACCCCTTCCCCCTTCGGGGCAACCCCTAGAGTCCCCCAGCACCCCCTTCCTGAGCATCCCATCCACTTCCTGGGCATCTCAGCCACTTCCTGAGCACATACACCCCGCAACATCCCTTCCTGTAGTCCTCCCACAGGTTGAGGGGGCAGCTAATTGTAGGGCTAAAAAGTGAGGCCCAATGTAAAAGTTTGCTCACCCCTGCTCTAAATCAACTGCTGGTAGATCGATCTTAGAAATCGATCCAGAATTTTGTGTATATGTAGCCTTAGAGCAAAAATTTCCCTATGAACTTTGTTGCATTACTGTAGAGTAGCACAACTACAGCTGCTTCGCATCCTTACACTCAACTCCAATCTTTACTGAGCTTCTTTTAGCTCTTGCCAGGCTGCAAACAAGCACAAAAATGTAGCTCTGACTCCTGAATTTAGAGGCGCCCACCAGTGCATGTATTCTCCCCCATACGCTCAGCTTCTTATGCTTTTGGTTATATCTTCTCAGGTTATGTCTTCACTAAGAAAAATAGTGTGTTCTTAACTTGGTTTAGTTAACCCAGAGTAACTAGCTTGGGTTAAAACAGCAGTGAAGACACAGCAGTTGGCTTTTAACTTATGTGTCAAACCTGAATTAAGTCAAACCCTCAGGCAACCTGAGGCTGAATTCAAGCAGCTAACCAGCATTAAAGGCCAAGTTGCTGCATCTGTGCTGTTATTTTAACCCAAGACAGCTGACCTAAGTTAAAACACGGATTTGTTATTTGAACTGCTATTTAACCCAACGTAAATGTGCACCCTTCTTTGCAGTGTAGAGAGACTGTCACTGTGGCTGAAGAACTACTGCTGTTCCAACTCTCATTTCTCTTCCCACGCCCAGTTTTCTGCATATAGTTACATCACCTCTCCTGAACTCTAATCCTTCATGGCAGCAGCTCCATAGCCACTACACAGACAGGCTGACTCAGTCCACTGACACTGCGCAGAACTGGACATTGGCCATTTTGCAGGGAAATAGAGACAAATGCAGTATCAATAGTTTTTATATCTAAAACAGCAAGTCTTGATGCACTTTGATATGAGGACTACATGGCACTTTGGAAACATTAAGCCTCCAACTAACCTAATTAAAGCTACTTACAATCCCTTTCAAGAAGGCATTAGCATATTGCTCCCAAGTCTGTCTCCCAGCTTTCCTCTTTTGATCCCTCAGAAACCGCACACATCTGCCAGGAAGCCTTTCAGTAAAAGCCAAAGATACCTGCCAGACACCACACCAGTACAGGATGAACCCCTCTAATCTGAAACTCTCTCATCTGGTAAAATCCATTATCCATCATGATTTTAGTTAGCCAGACAACCACTTATCCTGGGTGTGGCCGTGTTTCCAGTAGTCCCATTAAGTTTGTTTACAGCCACCAGTCCTGGTCGCAGTGTTCTGTGCTGTGGCTGTAATTTACCCCTAAATGCCTCCTAAGAGCCCAGTAAGCAGTAGGTGTGGATAATGTGCTACAAAATATTGACCTCTTGTGGTCCAGCAAATTCTCTCCTCTGGCACTGGCCACATGCTAAGGGTGCTTGATGAGAGAAGTGCAACCTGTAGTGAGTAATTTAGAGTTAGCAACCGTGTGTTTTCCATCTTCCAGGCAGGTTCTAATAGAGGTAGAACCATTGAAAACAACAACAAAAAGTCCCCGTATTCACTGAGCCCTAGACTGTGCATTCTGTTACTCCTCAAAAGGATTAATGCAAGGAAGTGCCAATAGCATGACTGTGGGTTACACAACCTCCCCTGCAGCTGTGAGTCTTTGAATCAATGGCTTTTCTGCTACTGTGCATGCCCTTCCATAACCCTCTTTCTTCTTAAGGAATAATTTAGCTTTTGTGATAACTCATAAAATAATCAAACATTGAACCACTGAACACTGGGGCTTTCAGGGTTCTGTGGTGGATGACTCAGATGACTGAATGAGTGTTCTCAGCCCTTCCAGATTCCAGTTTTGCTAGTCAGGGTCTGATCCTGCATTCCTGACTCACCCAAAATTCCCACATTCAGCCCTCCTTGTGTAATTTAGCCAGAGATTCTCCCCATCCCCCCTGCATCCTCTGTACAACAGCGAGCTGGCCACACAGCAAGAGAGGAAATGAAGAACATCTGGTGAGATTCCTCCCTCTTGGAAGAACTGTGTCTGAACAGCTGTGTCAGGCATTTCATCCAGCTCTGGAAGAGGGAAAGAAATCCTTTTACACCCACCACCCCTAATTCTGGCATTTGCACTTTCCCTGAAAGATAATCTTTTGATTTACTTTCTTGAAAATTTAGTGGAACTGTATCCCACGTAGGGAGGGCATTCCTTGCAGTGATTATGCATTTGTTTTTAAAGGGGAGAGGGTGTTTGTTTAAAAGGTATAGTCAGTATTTAGTTATGCTGTCAGTGGATTTAAGAGCTGTTCTAGCACAGCAGTCAAGCATCTGTGAGTTCATGAGTCATATCACTGGATTCAATGGGACTACTCACATGTTTGAAGTTACCCCTGGGCCTTAAGTGCTTTGCCTTGGTGTTGATGAAAACTGCTGTACTGACAGACCTGGAACTTGGAGTCACCCGCTTAGCCACTGAATGGATGTGGAACGGCAGCAGCACCCACCAGAGACGTACAGCACATCACTAGTAGGGCCATTTGTTCTCTCTCCGCCCTGCCAATGTGTCTCCTTCCTGACTCAGAAGGGCAGAGCTGAGTTGAAGATTGAAGGTCGTTCACTCTCTGTGGCCTGTTCCGTTCCTGGCATTTCTCCCAGTGCTGCCAACAACTTGCCAGTTAGTCTCAGTGGCACTGGTGATGAATGTGTTCGAGGCACTTAACCACGGAGAGCCACCACATGACATCATATGGTTCACCAGTGATCTCACACACCACTTCACCTCTGCCCATGAAGCAGCTGAGGAGATTGGGTGTGAAGGGTTACACTTTCTCAGTCCTGGGTCAGCTATGTGCCAGGCCAATCCTCCAGCCTTGCCTACAGCAGCTGGAATTGTCCTCGGGGAACTCAGCTGCTAAAAGCCCTGACAGGCCATTGCAGAAGCCCTTAATGGAAGCCTCAGCTATCTTTTCTCTGGCTGCACTGTTTCCACCAGCAGCAAGAGCTGAGGGGGTTACTCTGGTCTTACAGCTGTAAAGGATCCATCTCCTCAGGGCTGAACAGGGCTTAGGTCTAGATTCCACTAATGGTATGGTACAAAGCAGAGACTCTGCACCCACAGTCATTACCAACCAGACCTGGCATTTGAACTGAAAAGCAGACAGCCAGATTAGACAGAAAGACTTTAGTCCAAATCCTGGACTGGGCAAGCAGACCAAGTATCTCAACATTTTGCCTAAATTGGCTTGAAACTTGGTGGGACTTGTTCCAACCCCAACTTAACTCTCCAAAAGGTTCAGGAACCTTGGTAAATGTGCCTCAGAAACTGAGGTCATACCCAAAAGTGAAACCAGGGCAGTTTTCTTCCTTCTGCACATCCAAAGGTAGATAGATAGACCTCTTCAATCTCAGCCACAAAAGGGAAAATGAAAGTTTCCCAATTACTGTGTTGGGAACTAGAGATAAAAAAATACTTTGTATAACAAAGCTCTTGTAGATAAATAGCTATCATCCAGGTGTCAGCACTAGCAAATCAGAGGGATCTACAGCAAACTCTACAATACACAGGAAGATGGCAAATAGACTGAACACATTCACCATTTCCTAAACCTGCTTTGAGTTGAAGGGTGCCTCTTTTGATTGTTGATACCTTCTCACTCTCTAGTTGATGTGCATCTAAGAGGTAAATAATGCCCAAATTCAAACTGGTAGAAAAAAATCCACTTAAAGATTTGAAGCTTCCAAACTACAAAATATTTTGTTTGTGTTATTTTTTTTCAGCAGTGTGGATATGTGTGTTATTGCTGCGTGTGTTTTGAAGAAATCAGCTTATTATTCAAATAAGAAAAGATGCTTAGGTGCCCTCCGATCCCTCCACCCAGCCACCACCAGCTGCCCCATTTTTTCTAGCCCAAAGATGTAACATACAAAAGTAAACATATTAAAATAATCGTGCTTCTATTTACTTGCAGTGTTTTTGAAGCCAAGGTGACACATGATGTTAGAGAGAAGCTCTCCTTTAGGTCTGGGAAAGGAGAAGACATCTGTGTAACTTGAAAGCTTGTCTGTTTCACCAGCTGAAGTAGGTCCAATAAAAGACGTTATCTCACTCACCTTGTGTCAGTTGTTTTTTTGTGATTACTATTAGCATAGCAATGCGTTAATGACCTAGCACCATATGACATTCTAATTTAAAAAGCAGCACTATGTAAATTCAGTGCAGTACACATTAAATGGATTAAAAAACTCATTAATGGATAGATCTAAAAAAAGTAACTGGCAAAGGGGAAAAGTCACCAAAACTAGGTATTGCTAATGGGATCCCACAAGAAACTGTTCCTGGCCCAATGCAATTCAATATCTTTATTGACAATCTAGAAGAAAATATATAAGCATGGATGGCAAAGATTGGTAGAATGGTAAATAATGATGGGGACAGGTCAGTTACACAGCATGCTTTGTTGGTCTCATTCTAACAACACTCTTAATATAGTCTATACAACATTCTACATCTAGTAACAAATAATGTAGGGCACACTTAACAGTATGGAAGAGGCAGGGGTACTCCCCCACGTCAGACTGGAGGAAATGGGGTGGATCAATCAACCACATCAATACTTGCTGGTTTAAATTAGAATAAATGGTGGATTTTCTGTACCTTTATATGAAGATTTGAGTACTTCAGTAACTCAGCCAAGAGTGATGGGCCTGCTAAAGGCGTGATTAGGTATGTGAGAGTCTATGGTCTGCAACATGCAGGAGGTCAGATTAGATTATCAGGAGGGTCCCTTCTGGCCTTAAAATCTAAAGCCGCATCTACGTTGGCCCCTGCTCTTCCGGAAGAGGTATACTAATGAGCACAAAGGAAGAAGCAAATGAGGCACAGATTAAAATATCTTGTGCCTCATTTGCATAGTCCCATGAGATTTGGCATCTGGAAGAGCTTCTTCAGGACTCCAAAACAGGCACGTGGATGCAGTTCCCAGGGGGATCATCCGGAAGTAACCCCCCCTTACGGAAGACCCTTCTTCTTCAAACATTCTGCAGGAACTGTGTCCACATGCCTGTTGTGGAGTCCGGAAGAAGCTCTTCTAGAAGCCAGATCTCACAGGACTATGCAAATGAGGTGCAAGATATTTTAATCCATATCTCATTTGCATCCTCCACTGCGCTCGTTAGCATGCTTCTTCTGGAAAGGGGGGAGGGCAGTGTAGACACAGCCTAAGAGTCTATGATGCAGGTGCTACTTGGTGAAATTCTATATCAGGTGTCATGCAAGAGGTCAGACCAAAAGATCATAATTATCCCCTTTTGCCTTAAAAATATTGTTATGTATTAATGAATCTAGAGGTTGAACCTCTCTTGTCTGGCACCCTTGGGATCTGACTGGTGTCAAACTAGAGAGTTTATTTAACCATGGGAAGTCAATATTGTCTAGGAGCATTAACAACAATTTCACTGCTTACTGGGCTCTTGGAAGATATTTAGGGGTAAATTAGAGCTGAATAACAGCACAGAACACTGATGGTAGGTCTACATGCAAAACTATTTTGAAATAACAGCTGTTATTCTGAAATAACTATCCTAGTGCCTACACAACACAACTGCTATTTTTAAATAATTTTGAAATAGCAGGCGGTTTATTTCAAAATCAGTAAACCTCTTTCTACAAGGAATAGCACCTATTTCTAAATAGCTATGTTGAAATAGGTGTTGTTAGGACAGGCAATAGAGACTATTTTGAAATAAGCCATAGCACATCCAATTCATAGTGGCTGCGTCTACACGTGCACGCTACTTCGAAGTAGCGGCAGTAACTTCGACATAGCGCCCGTCACGTCTACACGTGTTGGGCGCTATTTCGAAGTTGAAATCGACGTTAGGCGGCGAGACGTCGAAGTCGCTAACCCCATGAGGGGATGGGAATAGTGCCCTACTTCGACGTTCAACATCGAAGTAGGGACGTGTAGACGATCCGCGTCCCGCAACATCGAAATAGCGGGGTCCTCCATGGCGGCCATCAGCTGGGGGGTTGAGAGATACTCTCTCTCCAGCCCTTGCGGGGCTCTGTGGTCACCATGGGCAGCAGCCCTTAGCCCAGGGCTTCTGGCTGCTGCTGCTGCAGCTGGGGGTCCGTGCTGCATATACAGGGTCTGCAACTAGTTGTTGGCTCTGTGTATCTTGCACTGTTTAATGAAAGTGTGTCTGGGAGGGGCCCTTTAAGGGAGCGACTTGCTGTTGAGTCCGCCCCGTGACCCTGTCTGCAGCTGTGCCTGGCTCCCTTATTTCGATGTGTGCTACTTTGCCGTGTAGACGTTCCCTCGCTGTGCCTATTTCGATGTTGGGCTGAGCAACGTCGAAGTTGAACATCGACGTTGCCAGCCCTGGAGGACGTGTAGACGTTATTCATCGAAATAGCCTATTTCGATGTCGCAACATCGAAATAAGCTATTTCGAAGTTGGGTGCACGTGTAGACGTAGCCATACCTCCAAGCTATTTCAAAATAGGGTGTATGTGTGCAGATACTCTATTTTGAAATAGCTAAGTGCTATTTTAAAATGCATTTTTTGTGTAGCTTGTTTTGAAATAATGCTGCTGTGTAGACATACTCTGACAGCTAGGACTGGTGGCTGTAAATAAACTTTATGGGACCACAGGAAACTTGGCCACACCCAGGATAAGCGGACGTCCAACTAACTAAAATCATGCTGGACTATGGATGTTGGAGGACGAGAGAATGCCAGAGTAGAGAGGTTAAACCTGGATTAAGAAAATGCAGAACACAATGCATAGTTCTTGTGTCCTCTCAATGAAAAATTTTCATGCAACAGTTTCCTTAGAGTTTATCCAAAGCTCACTGAAGTCCGTGAGAGTATTTACATTCACACCAATGGAAAATTGTGTTAGGAACTTATTTTCTGTTATAACAACCATTGCTTGAACTCTATTTCCATATTGCCTTTTAATGCAAAGATCCCCCCTTGCACACCCATAATGTTCTCATTTCCTTCAGGTGCACAGATTGATGTCAAAGCCATGGTGAAATAAAAGCTAAATGAGGTAAAAATATAACTCATAAAAAATCCCATTAAAGGGTTTACCAAGAGCCTTCCTACTGCTGTGATTCAAAGAGCCACACTTTATTCCTTCCAGGAACCAGAAACCCCTTAATCCAGTAAGAATGCAGCTGGAATCAAAGAGCTCGAGGTAGCATTAGGTTGCAAGAAGGAGGGGGGGGTAAAGAATTTTACTGCACACTTGGAATTAATGGGATAGCATTATAGCAACAGTACAGCTCCAAAGCCCTCAGACAGAGAGTTGAGCCAAGATGGGAGAACAATATGATAAACTAGCTATGAAAAAAATCCTTGCTCAGATAGCACTGGGCTACTGTAATAGTAACAGACTATTGAGTGCCTAATGACCCAACCTCTATTAGGAAATAAAAAAAGATGTACATGAACTGCTTGTGTTCAGCCATAATTAATTTTAAAATTTGGGTATCTTCTGGAGAGCAACTCTCTCTTAAGAGTCTGTCTCGTCTTTAAATCAGATACAATCTATCCCTCAACACCAACTCATGTTATTTATTTTACTCTTCTTTAAAAGCAGATCCTGTTCATTCTAGCATCCCAGATTATGGGGATGTAATGGTTTGTGTCAGGTACAGCCTGGTAATTCCACATGTATATCTTAGACTACAGGAGTGGTTGTATCATTCTCTGTTCAGGTTTATTAATTTTTAGCTTCAGGGCAGCGGGTCTGTTTTTTTGTTTCTAGGGGTTTTTTTTGGTTTTGGGTTTTTTGGTTTTTGTTTTTGTTTTTATTGCTGCATTAATGCAAATGAAGTAAGTCACTCTCTGCTCTTTCTTACCCTGTGAAATACTACTATGGTCAACACAGGGTAGGGAAGGGTGACAAAGGACACAAGTTTGCTGTGTCTATGTTTAATGGCATTTCACAGTAAGGTGTAATACACACATGGTGAATTTGCCATATTTTCATATAGAAATGCATATCATAATATGACCATACTGGGACAATCCTAAAAGGTGCTGAGCCTTAGACAACTCCCTTTTAAGTCAGTCAAATGGCGAATGCACAACTGGTGCTCAGCACATCTCAGCAATTGGGCCTGTATCATTTTCCAGATGACGTTGTCAAATGAGAGTCTTTGTCTTTGCACTTGCTCTGCTTTGTGGTTTTCACTGATGTTGTTAACACAAAGAAACAAACACAGAGAGCTCATTTAGCATACAGAGACCCTCCTGGTCAAGTGGCTGCTGAGTAGCTTGGAGGTCAATAGAAATACAGGACCAAGGATAGAAATAGTTCCTCACCTATTGGCTTAAAGTTGGAGGCTAAAGGACATGAGATGACCTGGCGGGGCGGGGCTGGGGCTGGGAAATGACATTTCCTTACATACGCTCTGATCCATGGTTTCCCAAACTGGGGGGCATGCTTCCCTGGGCTGGGGGGACATCATTCCTCCCACCTGAAGAAAGAGCCGGCCTTTGCTTCCGGCTCTCAGCCCCTGCCATTTTACATGGGTAACCCAGTGCAGCCACTATAAAAAGCAGGCAGCCAGTGAAGACTCACTTGCAAAGGTAAGTGAGTGTGGGTCGGGGGGGGGGGGGGAGGAGGAGGAGGATGGGGTTATAAGGCGGGGGGGCTGCCTGGATCCAGTGAGGGGGATACGGATAGGGTAAGAGCAGGAGCTTGTGGTGCTTGGTTTTGTGGGAAGGGAGGGGCTCGGGCAGGCGGCTTGCAGGGCTTGCAGGGCTCAGCCGACCAGCCAACTTGTAGGATTCGTGAAGCTTGAGCAGCTGGCCACAGTATCACAGGGCTCAGTTGTCTTGGGCTGGCAGGTGGGCAGCTGGCCCTAGCAGTGTGGGGCTTGGGCGGCGCGGGCAGCTCGGACTGGCCAGCATGCGGCTGGCTCCAGCAGTGCAGGGCTCGGGCAGCTGGCCCCGGCAACATGGGGCTTGGGAGGCTCGGGCTGGCAGGTGGGCGGCTGGCCCTGGCAGCATGGAGCTTGGGCGGGTGGCTTGGGCAGCTGGCCCACAGCTGGGGTGGGCATCTGGTGCCAGCAGCACAGGGCTCAGGTGGGAAGCTCTGGCAGCTCAGGTCTCAGGCGGGCAGGCAACTGGCATGGGCAACTCTGGCGGCTGGCAAAGGGAGGCAGCTGGCCAGATGGGGTTGCATCAGGAACCCACAAGAGGCCAAGAAAAACTATCTGTGCTTATTTTTAATTTGAAATAACATTTTTTATATCAAGTTTTGTGTTTCTTTTAAATTACCAATTGAATTTTTGGTTAAAAGGCGGGATGGATGATGATAAAGAAGAGGTGGGGAAGCATGAGGGTTTCTCAAAAATCAAAAAGTGGGCATGATGCCGAAAAGTGTGGGAACCACTCTGATCATACCTCTGTGCATGGAATCAGTTTTTGTATTTGGGGGAGAGTCTTCAAAATAATTCTTTGCACTTCCCCCCCCAACAGATTTTGAGCCTACCGTCAGCCATGTCTGCTACAAGAATGCAGCCAAGATGCTCATGCTGGATCCATGCACAGCTGTTAGCACTTTTTTCTTAAAGGTTGAGGGACATGTCTTCCTGTCCCTGATCATAAGCCATTGAAGTCAGTAAGGGTCTTCTATTGGTTCTGGATCAGGCCCAAGAGAAGCTGTGTGGCTGAGGTAAGAGGGGCGGCTGTTAGGGCCCCCTTCACCAAAGTTGAGTTTTGGCAGAAGAGAGGCTCTTGTTTCCAAATGTACAAAAACCCACAGTTCGGCAAATCTGACATGTTGTACAAAGTTGTGTGGTAGGAACAGGGGGACTGGCAGAGCATTTCACACCAGAGAATACTCTAGACAGAGTTTGTTCTCTGTCCCACTTTACAATGACAGTTCAGTCTTTAGCTAGAGTGAATTGTTCCGAAAGTGCATTTTTTTTCCTCACTAGCATGTGTGCATAGGTCTCTGGGAATTCGAGGCATGTCTTCTGAGTGCTCTGTACACCAAGCTTCAAACACATCAATCACTCATCTGGGTGCAAACATCTACTGTTGACAGATCTCAACTCCCAAGGTACCTTAGCTGTGCTTTTGCAGGGTGGGGAAATGCATATAGCTCTTTTCTCCAACACTCTGAACCTACCCAAGGACCTTTCCCTGTCTTCATTTTATATCCTCCCTGGATCCAAGACAGGAGGTACAACACTTTGACGATATTATCCTGAGGAACAAAAGCCAAATCTCTGCCCCTGTTCTTGCTGCTGATTCCACCATTGTACTCAGCAACTCCTTACCATCCCATGTCTCAGAAACATGCCATGGTTTCTCCATCACCAGGAGCTGCCACATAATCCCACTACACAAACTTCTGACACGGCTAAGGAGAGCTGCAGCCAAATGATGGGGGCACAGTTTCCTGCCACAAAAGCAAAGCTGCTGCAGCAGATGTTTAATGAATACCCTTTCCCTTCAGATATGTGCTGATTCAGGCTGTGTAGTCAGTTGGCATCATTGAAAGACTGATCTGAACTTTTCCTCAAAACTCAAACTAACTATATGCTGGCCTGAGGATGGGCTTCAGAAACAGTGACATGTTCACAAAGACCATGGGTTTTGGACATTGAAAGCTTAATACACAGCCACGGTGCTACTCTGAAACCAACTTGACAGAATGCTGCACAAGCTCTTTCATTCAGTGCTGCAAAAATCATTCTAAGTTGTCACAATACTGGAGTGACACAGGAGTCAATTCAGAGCAATAGCTGCTGGCAGCGGTAATCCTGCCTGTTGTAGGAGAGCAATGATGTAAGCTACTCACAAACCCTGTCCTGACAAGTTAAGGCATAAAAATATTTGCATAAATTCTCCAGATTTCTGAATATTTTGGTTGAAAAATTATCCCACCAATAGATATTTCTCAAGCTGTTTGTATCAAGAATTCCATCAATTCATCTGGAATTGGTTCAGCAAGTTGTGTGACTGGTCCCCTAAGTCAGATGATATTTTTTCTGCTATTTGATAACTTATGCTTTTTAAAGTACAGCCTCTAACCAAATTTGTTTGCACCCAGAACGAATTTCATTCCGTGCCAGAACTCATTTGTTTCCCCAGTTACACCTCAGTTTGGGGCCCAAATGTGGCAGTCCAGGAAACAGACATGTGAACAAAAACATTCAGTCAGGAAAAGCAAACAACAGGCCATATCTGTTGCTAATTCATCAAAGGGTTAACAAGTTGTTACATTACTCTGTCAGATCTCACATACACAATAACATTACATCACCTGAATCCTACTCTTACCTCAGGGGCTGAACCATAGCCTATTAAAGACAATAGGATTCTTTCTATTAACTTAGTGCAACTGAAATTATCTCCTAGTTCAAACTGTTGAGATTTTTGGTTTGTTTTATAACCCTTCTTTGTAGACTCAGTGGATTCCTACACTGAATTTTACTGAGTGATGACATACATTGGGGATCAGTCAGATAGGCACCCATCTGCTCTATTGCTATTCTTCATGTGTTATCACCCTTCAGAGACTAATTCTTCACTATGATGCCTCTTTTGCAGCCATTCGCTTCTGTGCAAAGTAGGTGTAAATTGTCACCCAGTCATAATGCCAGTAGTTCCCCCATGCAAATAATTAAGACACTTGCCTCACTTTGGATTGAGTGATAAAATGGAATCAGACAAGTTTGATTTTTGATCCCCTTTGATCTTTGAATGCTTCACTTTATGACAGAATGTTAGATAACATGTCAGATAATGTATCATGTCACATTCCATGACTGTTTGACGACATGTAATGCAATACATCCTGCCGTGCCATGATGTGATGACACAAAATGAGAGAAGTCAAACTGGAAGTACCAATTTTCCACTCATCCTTAACCAGTGAGGAGAAGAGACCAGATTCTAGCTCTCCAATGGTCTGCTTAATTCCTCAATTAAAAAAAATTAAGAAAGTGTGTGGTGTGTTCTTCAATCCAACGTGACTATAAAATGTTGGCATGGCCAAAGACATCTCTGCTCTGGACTTCATCAGAGATCCAAGAGAAGAATTTAAGAACTCATCTGAACATGTAAATCATTGTTCCCAGAGTCTCAAACTGAGCTGATATTGTGTCTAATGAACTGTGAAGCCACAGGCATAAAGAACCACAGGAAGGAAAAGGCAAGATAGATTAGCTGGAATTACCTAGTACAATGAGGTACTGGTCCATTTTTGCTGAGCCAAATAGAAAATCTGTACACCCAGGCCCTGCATAGCCAGTGCAGACTTGTGGGTGGTAGTGCAAGGTGATATACAACAAGCAGGACAAGGGAGTAACTTAACCTTGTCTTAATGAAAGTGCTCCTGGCTGCTTCCAAATTTGGCCTACCAGTGATCAGGAATTAGGTCTAAAAAAAGAAGAACAGAGTGCTAAGTGCCTCATTAAATTGATGAAGATCATACCTGAGACCAATTAGATAGCAAAAGTCAATAACATGACACTGAGCTTCCTACTCCTCTGCCGAACCACCTGCAGACTTTAATTTACAACCCCATGACATTCTCAGATGAGATCATCTCCACTTACGTCATTTGCATCTCACTGAGTATTGAGACTGCATCCACAGAGGTAAGTGACACAGTGGACAACCTTGCTAGGGACCATAGAGAAAACCAAAGAACATAAGAACAGCCATACTGTCCATCCAGCCCAGTAGCCAGTCTGCCAACAGTGGCCAGTGCCAGGTGCCCCAGAGGGGGTGGATCGAAGACAATGATCAAGCGGCTTGTCTCCTGCCGTCCATCTCCAGCCTCTGACAATCAGAGACCAGGGACACCATTCCTACCCTTGGCTAATAGCCTTTTATGGACCTAACCTCCATGAATTTATCTAGCTCTTTCTTAAATTCTGTTATAGTCCTAGCCTTCACAGCCCCCTCTGCCAAGGAGTTCCACAGGCTAACTATGCGCTGAGTGAAGAAGAACTTTCTTTTATTAGTTTTAAACCTGCTACCCACAGAAACGATGTAAATGGCCATGATTAGTTGTTTCTGTAATACGTAGTAGCCCCAACCAGGATTGGCACTAGTATAGTCAGAAAATGGGTTTTTCTTTTGTGTAAAAATGTCAACAAAACAAAAAAAAATTGACCTTTTGTCAAACTAATGAAAAGTTGTGAGCTGAAAATTTTTGAATTCAGGTTTTGGGCTTTTTTTGTTGTTGTTTTTTGATACAAGCTGAACCTTTTCTCAGAAAACACATTTTTGGTGAAAAGTTTTTATCCCTCTACCTATGCACAATGTAGCTCTGAGTATCAAATGTGCATTAGGACAAACAATATAGCTGAATGTGTGATAAAAATTTTAGATCTCAGGTTGTAATATTAGTCTGACTTTGTCTTGGTTTGTTCCCACACAGTCTCACAGAATTTTAGAAATAGACTGTGTAATGGTATATTTTTGTTAATAATCTCCACTGCTGTAGAAACATGACACTAGCTGCAGAAAATGTTTCGCTTACAGTGTGAGAAAGCAAGAGAGAAAAACCCCTAAAGTATCTGCCATTAAAAATGGCAAAGAGCATATCTAGTTATATCACTTAACAGCTGGCCACTATGAATATGATATGGCAGATCACACTAGGCTGAACTAACAAAGTCCATTTTGTTCTGAGCCAAGCAAGACTGCAGCGATTATTTGTAATACATACAGAGAGAAACACAGAGTTAGCCAAAGGTGCGGTTTCTTCTGTTGGGATATACATTGCAGTTAGTATCTTTATTTAATTCAGACACATTCTTCCATGAGTTTCTTGAGAAAAGCAAAAGAACTAGACAGTTTCCAACAGAGCTGGGAACCAAACAGATTGCAGAAGAACACCATGTAAATATGAAAGAAAAGTGCTGAAATGATGCAATCAAATTCCTACATGATGGGATTAAAAAAAGACATATGAGAACCATTGTACCAAGTCAACAGGGCAACTGGAGGATTTAGGATCAAATCTCTGTGACAGGAGATTTAAAAGATGCTTGTGAACAAAAAGCTATGCATCAAATATTTTCTGTACAGAAGAGGATGTGGAGTGGACATGTAGTTCTTCGACTGATCTAGTGGCACAGCTCAAACCTTCAGGATTCTTCTAAGAAATGACCATATCTTCACAAAACTTCACAAGCCTCTCAGTGATAGTACAAATCCTACATACTGGCAAAGCACACAGAGTGCTACCCAGTGGTGCATGGCTATGCTAATATTTAAATGGGCAAGTGTGCTTACCAGACATGACATAACTCAGAATGCCACGATTCCATGATTCAAGCCATGCACTCTGGATGTATGAGAATGTTGAACTTTGTGGACCACACCTTCTGCGTCAAAGTGATGAATGAGCTAAGCCAAAGCAAAAGATTCCTCACACCTCTGGGCTTTGGAGCAAGTCAGAGCCAGATCAGAATTTTGCAGCTAGAGCCGGATCATCAAAAATCAGGTGTTTGCAGTGCCAAGTATTTTATGCAAAGTAGGTGTTGCTTTCCCATATGGAGTTCACAAATAATAGCCACGAAGACGAAACTGAATCTTTAACATAAATGTGAAGAGTGTGCTCTTGTATGGATGCGAGACCTAGCATACTAAAAAGTCTTCAAATCACAAGCTACAGCCATAAACAGATGCCTGAGGTACATCCTTCACACCTGTGGCAAGACCATCACAAATGAGGAGCTTTGGAACAGAGCAGGAGAAAAACCAATTGCCACTGAAATCCAGAGAAGAAGGTGGGGATGGCTAGGCCACACTTCCAGAAAACCATCATCCAGCATAGTCCATCAAGCTCTCACATGGAACCCACGAGGCAAACACAAAAGAGGAAGACCTCAGACAATGTGGAAAAAGTCCACTGAGATTGAAGGACAACAACTGGGGTGCTCCTGCAGCCAGCTAGAGGTTTTGTCCCAAGACAGAGTCAAGTGGAGGAGACTTGCAGATGACCTATGCTCCACATGGAGTACAAGGGTTAAGTAGCAGTGGGTGTTGCTTTCTGGTTCCTGGAAAGATACCATTGCAAGCCGTCAGATGATCGAAGTGTGGATGCCCCAATTGTAACAAATGTTACTTGCATATTTTTTGGCAATAGCCCTGGGGTGAGCAAACTTTTTACATCAGGCCCCGCCCATCATCTCTGCAATCAGCAGGGGTCACCCAACCTGTCTAATGTAATCCAAGCCAATGGAAATTTCCATTATGTTCATATGAAGAAAGAAACCCTTACAGCACGTGTAAGAAATAAATATGTAGAATGTAAAAACTTTATTAATTGGTATATAAATGTGAATACACGGACATAAAAACAGTAACATATTGTAGCATTTCTAATGAGATGGATAAGCCTGAGACCCAGCTGCCAATCATGCTGCACCCCACTTTTGAAATTTCACGTCCCCCAAAGGGGACCTGCCTCCCCACACCCACCACCCATTTTGCACCCCCATGCAACAGACAATTGCTTTCTAACTCAATTTGATCTGAACTTTTTGTTAAATAATTATCAAATATATGGTCCTCAATTTAAAAGTGATTGTCATTCTTATTATTTAAATTACTGTATAGTCTTGCTGTGACATGGCTCATTGGACATGAGCAAGGCCCTATTTTTGCAGGAGACAGGATTAGGGAGGTAAGTGAAACAAGGTCTGTACTACCTAAGGGAGAACAACCAGGTAACCATTTGCAATGGACAAGATAACAATGGCTATGGTAAACTGGAACTATAAATATGGACTAAAGAGTAACCTGTATTCTGCGTGGGAGATTGGGTCCTAAAAAGTAACCAAGACTGTCTCTAAAGGTGCAAAGCAATGTATAGTAAATGCAATGTAATATGCAAATGCATATAAGGAAAGGGATTTGCTTTGTAACTTTGGATGTGAGATATATGCTGTCCCATGCCCTATACTTGTGCCTGATTCAATTCAGCATAGCTTTGCTGTATGCCCAATAAAGGAACCACAGTAATGAGGCCAGACTCCAGTAGAGTTCTTGGTAAACTGACTGGAAGAGGTTTCATGGGAACTCCAACATACTGCAGCACCCAAACAAAACCAACCAACATCTGGATCCCATCCTATTCAGTGCTATACAAACACATTCAAGGTTATGGTCACTACGCTCAAGACTTCAGAAGATAAGACTAGAGTTTGATTTGTGTCACAAGAGCCACATAAGGGACAGTGTTCAGTTGCACTGCCTCTGGCCCAGACCTGGGACAAAGGCATGACTCAGAGTGTCGCAATCTGCATTTCAGTTCCCCACTTATGCCAAAGGAGAAATAATCTGCACAAGCTCTATAACTGGTGCAAATTACACTTCTTCTGCACTGAGGTGCCCTTCTGCAAAATCTCTGCCTACCTCCACAAAAGGAAAACTAGCAGCCCTATGGAGTCTGAGATCCCAACTGAACTGCTACCCAGTATATTGATAGCCTGGCAGGGGTCACAGAGATGCCTTACATTTCTTTACTTCTTGTATCATAGCCTCGGACTGGTGACAATTTAGCCCTAAAACTGCAAATGACCTGAAAGTAGGGAAAGAGATACACTCACATATGTACCATGTGTTTTATAGATATCACACACACACACACACACACACCCCTTGCCATTTTTAAAATCGCCATGAATAAATGAAGCTAACATCATCTAATCCCTATTTGCCTCTCAACTCCTATATAATATCATATTAGTACAGTTATCTTCTGTTTTATTTCCATTTGCTTTGGCACTGAGGCAGTGTTCAACAGCACATCACCCATGGGTGTGCTGCTGGAAATGTAACTTTTTATTGAATAAATGGAATACAGGAAAATTTGTGAAACCTTAATGGACCTATGCTGCACATATTAAAATGTTAATCAGACTAAATCAGGATCCCATCAGATGTATTGATTTTCTTTTATGTATTTATTTATTTATTTTTGCAGCAAAACTGATCGTGTTGTGGCTGAATGTCCTGATCTTACATTATTTCCTTAGGGGATCAGAAACAGTGGTTGGAGGTGTTTGCTTAAGCAGATTGTAGAGTGGCCAGAATCACAGGGACTCCAATTACTGTGCTTGTGCTGTGGGAAGTTCTGCCTTTCAACAAGAGCAGCGGTATACAAAGCCCAAAAAACGATACTCATACTTCACTGTACTGAATCATATCAAGGTAGACTGGACCTAGTGCACTGAAACATACCACACCTTTCAGGTGCGAGGGAGTAGCTAAAACCTGGTCACTGCTTCTGCATGTACGTTCTCCAGAAGGTCTAGTCACCAGCAGTAACACTGCTGCAATACTGCCAGGATTGCATTGTAAGGCAGTACTTCAATTACATGACAGGGCTCGTTTTCTTACAAGGTTGAGCAGCTTCTGCTTCACTAAAGCCAAGTCACTCCTCCTGTTCAAGTTTCTGTTTGCAGAATTTGTCAAAGGGCACTGGATTTCCTTAGCTAATTTGATGCTTCCTTTTTTATTGATCAGCAGTTGTACTTACTAAGGAGCGTGTCCCTTACTAGCTAATTTGTCACCTGTGGGTTAAAAATCAAAGTTGAGATTCTCAAAGTGGCCTCGGGGATTTGCATGTTTCATTCCTGTTAGTCTAAATGGCTTTAAAAAACACACTCTTCCTCAGTCATGAGTTACTATAAATAAAGAAGGGCTCATGAGTTAAATTCTGCTCAGTGTAATACCAGAGTAGGGCAACTGTGATTGTGATTTTATAAATGGGAAGAAATAAAAGCCATATGAACCAGACAGTGAACCCCAAACCCAGGATAGTGAGTAGTTATTCACATTGGATTGGATTCCGATGCCCTTACTCAAGGGCTATGTCTACACTAGGCAAAAACTTCGAAATGGCCATGCAAATGGCCATTTCGAAGTTTACTAATGAAGCGCTGAAATACATATTCAGCACCTCATTAGCATGCGGGCGGCCGCGGCACTTCGAAATTGACACGGCTCGCGGCCACGTGGCTCGTCCAGACGGGGCTCCTTTTCGAAAGGACCCTGCCTACTTCGAAGTCCCCTTATTCCCATCTGCTCATGGGAATAAGGGGACTTCGAAGCAGGCGGGGTCCTTTAGAAAAGGAGCCCCGTCTGGACGAGCCATGCGGTGGCGAGCTGTGTCAATTTTGAAGTGCCACAGCTGCCTGCATGCTAATAAAGCGCTGAATATGTATTTCAGCGCTTCATTAGTAAACTTCGAAATGGCCATTTGCAAGGCCATTTCGAAGTTTTTCGCTAGTGTAGACACAGCCAAGATGAGTTGTATTGTTCTCCTGATCTCGGCCTACAGAAGTGAATGGGGCTACTTGTGGAGTGAGGGGTTAGTCAGTATAACAAAACTCGGTCTATAAATAATCCCACTGAAGTGAGTACGTTTATGTGGGTGAGTAATTGCTAACTAATAATGGTTTGCAATGCAGTGCTAAATAAAGGTCTAATTCACAGATTCTAAGGCCAGAAAGAAGCATTGTAACCGTATAGTCTGCATAGCACAGGCCATAGAATTTCATCTAGTAATTCCTCCCAACTCCAATAACCTGTGGATGATGAGGCTGAGGAGGGAATTTACAATAAATAGTGCTCATTCTGCAGTCCTTACTCACCGAGACAGTGCTACTTTGATCACTGACTATCCCAGTGGTTCTCAAAGTTCAGGGGAGACCCCAAAGTGAGTCACAACCCTGTTTTAATGGGGTTATCGGGGTGGCCTAGACTTGGTGGCACCTGAAGTGGAAGCTGAAGTTTGAGCCCCACCACCTGGGGCCAGCGTTGAAGGCAGAGGACTTCAGCGTTGGAGAGCCCGGTGAAGGTTACAGACCTCACACCTGGAGCTGAAGTCCTTGGGCTTTGGCTTCCTGGGCCAGGACCTTGGGCAGGTTTGGGCTTTGGTCCCCCCTCCTGGGGTCATGTAGCAATTTTTGATGTCAGAATGGGGTTATGGTGCAACAAAGTTTGAGAACCCTTAGACTACACAATTGAGCTCCTTGCTCCAGGGTCACTGTGCTGCAGGGAGCATGGCTCAGTCTCTGGCACTCTTCCTTCTGACTCACTGCTGACCTCAGAACAGCAACATGATGCTTGGGTTTGGTGAAGTAGTATCATAGACTCCAAAAGACAAGGGTTGCTGGGGTGGGCCGTAATGTTGTATATCACTCCGATTCTGCTACTTTGATACACATCAAGCAGCAGCTTTTCTAGCCAATACCCCCATTGCAATGCAAGGGACTTGGGCTAGGTCTAGATTAGAGCAATTTGTCGACAGAGGCTTTTGTCAGAAGATATCTTCCGACAAAACTTCTGTCAACAGATCGTGGCCAAACTGCCAAATGGATCACATGAGCGATCTGCTCTGTCAACAGAGAGCGACCAGACTGCCCAGCCGCTCTATCGGCAAAATGGCCAACCAGAAGCAAAGCAGACAGGGATGCCTGGTGTCCAGGAAGCACTGTCTGTCGACAGAGGGTCCTCCAGAGGAGAGGCTGGGTCTACACGGAGATGTCCTGCAGGCAGCTTCATGTTAATGAGCAGTCTCGCAATTGCAAATGACTGCTTATTAGCATATCCTGTGTCTCATGAGCACAGCTGTGTGAGATCTCACTGCCAGCAGAGGTGGGTGCTGGCAGTAAACAGGTCATATAGATGTGCCTCTGTCAGCAAAAAACCACTCTTATCACCAGCCCTTTATGCCTGAAAAATGTCCAGATTGGCTTTCCGTCAATAGTCCTCTGTCAACAGAGACCTTGTGCCTCATGGGGACAAGGATATAGCTGTTGACAAAAGTACTGCATTCTGTCAATTTACTGTCAACAGAACACCTCGGGAATCTGAACACTCCCCAGGTTATGTTGAAAAAACCCTCTAGTGTAGACATAGCCATCAAGAAAGATTTTACTCTATGGGAGCCTTTAATGTTTTGTTTCAAATATTCTTAGCTTCCAAGACCAATAGGGACCATTGTGATCATCTAGTCTGACCTCCTGTATGACAAAGGCCACAGAACCTCCCCAGAACAATTCCTTTTTGAACTAGAGTGTGCATTTTCAAAAATTCTGACCTTGACTTAAAAATTAATTGATAGATAGGTTTCCTCTACCCCCTACGCTACTGCAGTCCTAAGAGTAGACTGTTCCTAGAGCAGCAGTTTTCCTCATCCTAAGGAAGCTCCATAATTTGCTACACAAGCTCATTTTTTTTCCTTTGCTTACCTCATCATTACTTGCAATCCAGGCTAGTCCAGAAACTGATGCTGAAAGAGCCAGAGTAGAAATGACAATAAACAAACAAACAAGGACCCTGCCTCTTTTCATCTGTTCCTCAACGCTTCTCACAAAGATAGGTCATTACTGAGGATTAAGCCTTGGAGTTCAGGAGACTCAAAGGCTGAGGTCAGCTTCCTGCTAGGAGCCTGCTTTGTGTGTTGGAATCTACTCATCTGTTTCTGCTCCCCTGACCGATTGCCACATAAAGGCTTAGGCCAATCTTTGGAAATTAAGTGGGGAAAAGAAAGGACGAGGAAAAAAAAAAAAAACCTTCCAGTTCTCAGCTCTGACAGAAGATGAAATTAAAGTGTTCTTGGGCAAGACCAGTAAAAATGGCTGAGAGGAAACTGACATGAAGCTAATTCAAATGGATCAATCATTCAATCATTTCAGTACTCCTTTCATGAAGACAACTGCACAAAGAACGAACTGTGGAGAGAATGAATTTTTAGAAAGGGGTCTCTTCCTTTGCCTGTCTCCTATTAAAAGCATCCCCACGCTCTGGCCTGTTGGCTGCATTTAAAGAAGTCATATACACTGTGAGTTTAGTAACAGAGAGTAAGCCGTGCTAGTCTAGTTTTATCTTTTTCTGATTTGTCCTCCTTGCTTGCTGTTTTTGGTTCTCTGTGTCTTAAATATTGAGTCTGTTCTGGTCTGGATATGGTCTGAAGAAGTGGGTCTGTTCCATGAAAGCTCACCTAATAAACTATTTTGCTAGTCTTTAAAGTGCTACTTGACTGCTTTTGGTTTTGACTGTGAGTTTAGGTGAGGCTTATAAAATCCACAATAGGAATAAAAAGGATTTACATGATTTAATAAAAAAGTAGCAAGCAGTTTGTTTTTCTAAATGTATAGCTCTGCCTAACTCTTTTTGCAAAACAAAGCATGACGCGGTGGATTAGCCAGCTTCTGAAATCTTCAGACCAAGCTTGGATGTAGTTATATAGGTATACCTACTCTGCAGTCAGTGACATGCCTGCAGGTAATGTAGATATGCTTGCATGAGCTTCAGTGCAATGAGCTAAGCTAAATAGGCCAGTGTTAACTGGGAGCACGGTACTGCCTGCACCTCCGTTTCTCCACTGCTACCGAGAGCCATACTAGCTGGATTCAAGTGAATTTGAGATTGTCTAGGTAAGCTGCCTTCACTCTTCCAATGGCAGCACAGCCGCACCTTAAAAAGTACACACGAGGTCTACCACAAATTATTAGGACTGATGATACTCTGCCATGTGATTACTGAATGTTAAGAATATTGGCAAACAAGTTGTGTCACCAGCCACCACCTCAAATCCCTTGCACAGAAGGCAGTCATTCCACCAGCTGGCAACAACTTTCATTCACTACGGACTTGAGCTGCATGGGGACTGGTGGTAAGGTTTCACTATCATATTACCAGCTCCTTGACACATCGGATCTCAAGGGCCTGTTCTCCTCTCTTGTCCTAATGTAATGCCATTGAAACTCAAGTTAACAGTAAGGTTTTTAGATAAGTAACTGGAAGGGAAAATATGAACAAGGCCATGAGATTTCAAAAACGAAAAGGGGCGCATTAAGGAAATGGTGTTGTGTCACAGCTAAATGTGAACTAAATCCTACAGTAAAGAATTTTGCACATGGTGTACTAGCAAGCAAGAGCACTGCACTTTCTGTTCCCCTGAGTATCAGAAGACCCATCACACACACACTGCAACAGTTATGTAATAGGAAGCAATCATTTCCGGCAATTTCTACATCAGCATATTATATAATGAACATATTGATGCGGCACTGACCAACGACCAAGCCACAGCAGGATGCAACACTGGCAAGTAGATTTATAGCTTCTTTATTTTTAAATGGTTTTAGTTCCAATAATACTTGGCCCTTCTACTGCACCTTTCATCCAGAAATCTCCAAGTGCTTTGCACACTTCCTGCCATTTCATTTTGCGACACCTCCAGGCAGTACAGTACATTGATATTAGTAACTCTCTTGTAGGGATGGACAAACTCAGGTAAAGGAAAGAAGAAAAAGCTCATTTTCCAGCTCAGCCACAGATCCCCTGTGTGACTTGGGCAGTAACTTTGCACCAGATTTTCAAAGGTATTTAGGTACCAACAGATGCAGATAGGCACCTTGTGGAAGACCAAAACAACTTACACACCTAACAGCCATTTTAGGTCCTTAAATCCCAGATTCAGGCCCTATTGGGATTCACAGATCTCTCACTCAGCTGTTCCCATCTCATATAGGCACCTAAAATCACTTGGCTCCTGAACTTTTGCAGTGAAAGTTCCCTAGGTACTGATGATTTTACTTCTACATACACTCACTGAAACCCCATGCCAGGTAGTCCTGACACTTCTGTTCCAGAGCAATGCACAGATGAGGAGATATTTCTCCACCAAACTTGTCTGTGGGATCCAATTCACAATTAGCATGCTCAGGTCTCACGTACCAGATCCATCCGCTAAAGACAAACTTACACAAAACCACGAAAGGAGCCCTTTCCTCATACATTTTAGCCAGTAGTTAGGGATGTGGAAAAGACCAGTTCATGTCCCCCATGCAGATGTATACTAGCCTCTGGGCTATGGACTATTCCGATGTGGGTGGCTGTTGACCTCTAGTATACTTTGTACAAAATTCTTTACTGTAAGATCTGGTTGGCATTTAGCTCTTACACAACATAATTTCCTTTGCATGCCCCATTTCCTTTTGAAATATCACATCTTTATCAAAGCTTTCCCTCTTCTGTATCTCTCTAAGCTGTTCCAATGTGGATAAATAAGTACAAGAAAACCATTGGAGCAAGGGTGTGCTCTAACTACTTGGCTACAGAATCAGTTGCATGTTAATAGCATAACAAAGTATTTCAATATTTATCCACAGTGCGAGAGTTTCAATAGTGGGCCCACAGACAGCAAGCTAGCATGAGAATGATTCTATAGCCTACTGGTTACAGCACTCAGATGGAAGATCTGGGAGCCTGCCCTCCTGCACCAATAGATCTTTTAAAAGTTAGCCACAATGGAGCATCGTCACCGAGAGGTGGCAGATCTCTGTTCAAATCCCTTCTCCACCTCAGGGAGATGGAGGATTTGAACAGTTTCCCACAGACCAGCCTTGTACTATAACAACAGGGCTAAACATTACATGGGAGCTCCTAGTACTCCTCCCCCTCCCACACCTTGCTCCAACAGGATAGGCCCTTAGCACCAAGAGAGGGTTTGCAGCTGGGAAGCCCAAAGGAGATTTAGACTTATGCCCCTATTTTAAAACAGGGGTAGGGCTTAGCATACACTTCCAAGCTTGGGATCCCCCATTAGGCAAGGCACTCCTCACCTGATGGCTTTTGTGAATCCCATTCTCAAGTTCCTGCCGTTCCCCAGTGTTAGTGAATGCAAGCTATTTTCTAAGCGTCCATGTTTCTTTATTAATCTAACCCTGGGTCGGGCATTCAAAAACACCTATCCTGGTAACTAACACCCATTGTTTTCAAGGAGAGTTAGGTGGCTAACCTGCCTAGGGACTATTGAAAAGCCCACTATGCAATTAGTTGCATGTTAAGGTGGCTAAATATTGTTGAAAGTTGAGTTCTTAGTCCCAAGGGTGACCCATGTGTCTCCAGTTATCCACATACTGAATCCAAGCCATTAGCTTTCTGTGCCTCAGGACCTCTTGCCCTCCGAATCCCCAAATGTGAACTGGAGAAACAAAAAGTTTCCTCTTTTTGCCTGTCTTGTCTATTCAGATCATAAAGTCTCTTACCATATGTTTGTACTATTTTTAGAACAAGGACCCAATCTCAGATGAGACCTCTCAATGCTAAGACTATGGTAGAGTTTAAAAAAGAACTAGAAAAATTCATGGAGGATAGGCCTATCAATGGCTACTAGCCAGGATGGGCCTGGAGGATATTCCTAACCTCTGTTTGCCAGAGGCTGGAAATGGGCGACAGGGAATTGATCACTTGATGGTTACCTGTTCTGTTCATTCCCTCTGAGGCACCTGGCATTGGTCACTGTCAGAAGACAGGATACTGGGTTTGATGGACCTATGGTCTGACCCAGTATGGCTGTTCTTATGTTCTTAATGTACCACAATTAATTTATATTAATTAACTATAATAAAATAGTAATAAAGCAACAGTAATAAAGCAACTTGCCTTTAAGATGCTGTCATTATTTAACAATCACTATTGTGAACTGTTAATAATTTTGTGGGGCAAAATTAGGCTTGACGACATGTCACAATAGCATAATGGAACAAAAGTCTCTTTCTTTTAGACACCTATGTGCCTCCTATGACCACAGTATCTGACAGCTTCACGATCTTATCCCACAGGACAAAGTGTAACAAGAAGCAACTCTTGAAATCCAAATGCTACATGAAAAAACATCTGGGGCAGTAGCAACGCAGATAGATGGTCATCTAAATGCATTGGTCTCAACCCTGCTCTTACCAACGTCATTTGAAATTTGCCATCGATGTCAGTGGAAGCCAGATTAGGCCAGTCAAAAATATTCCTCCCACTTTGTTAACAACCATCTCTCAGCAGCCAGAGCAGGAGGGGCCAGAAATGTGGGAGTATTAGTATTTACATGCAATGAGAGCATTTGGTTTGACAAGTGACAGAGCAAACTCAGAGGGGCTTTGATTCTGGCAGGCAGTAGGTTTTTTCCCCCCCATGGAGTCCCAAAGGTTAAGCAAACTATTTTCATATTCAGTTTGCAGAAGCAGGATTCCTTGGAAATTGTATTGAGTTATGTTAAAGATGTGTTCACATCAGCTCACACACCTCTACACCATTCACAGGTGCTCTCACCCCCTCAGCAACATTAAATATACTGTGCCATTGTAATTCCCATTAACAATCAACCCCTTCTGAAGGTGCAATGATATAGACCTTGCAGGCAAGACACACTCTTAATTGGCTCCCACACACCGCCGAGTATTACTTGTGTTTGTTGTCGCTGTACACTATTCCACAACACGTCAGGGTACATTTCCACTGTGCCTGCAGAAAATGTGACAAGGGAAGTTTAAAATGTATCTATCTGGAAGACATAATGAAGTAATGACCTTGAGGGTGAGCTCAGTGAGATAGCTGTTGTTTTCATACTGGACCCTCAAAGCCAAAATTAAGACAGACCACTACTGGAGCTCCACCAAATATTGGGGGTAGGGATACAGCTAACAGAACATCTCTCAATAATAATAAGTGCTGTCGGTGTTCACAGCACCCCCTGACAATCAGATCCAGGGTGTCCCAAACAAGGCACCCAAAGATGGAGAAACTACAAAGGCTGCTTCTGAAACCATGGACCTGAATGGGTCTCTTCTGCTCTGGAGCTCGTGGAGTCCTTTACGCCTACACCAGAGTGTTCAAAGCATGTGTAAATGATACCAGCTCAGAGTGGCCATGCTTTTATGCTTCCTTGGGACAGATTTTGCACTGAGGTTGGGCAAAGCACAGTGCTGCTCAGGAAGGAATAATTGCAAAGGTGGTTTAAGCCAATCCTTGTGTTCCTCAGCTTGTGGGGCTAGGCCAGTCCCTGGAGGGAATTATGGAAGCCTGAAGCGGCCATTCTTGTGAATGAGGAAACTGCTGGGTATAAGGAAGTATTGATAACAACCCCCTTTCCCCAGGCCACATATGCTGCCAGACAGATCCTGCCAGACCGAGGAGCTGGATTAGAAACCACTATGGTGATTCTGTGGCTGAGTTTTCCCCTACCCTGGGGGATTTCCCCACTGACTGGCTAGGCAGGCTGTAGGGCTGCACTGCACCACTAGATGAGCACAAAATTCCGTGTAATAGATCATCAGGTTAACTTTCCACAGGTACATGAGACTGATCCAGGATGCTCCTGGATTTCTGTGCATTTTGGATTAAGCCCTGCCTTACCAAAGGTACTGAATGGAGAACCAGGCTCACAGTGTTTCTATTGCTGGCCTGAGGTTTTATGGAGCTTCCCGTAAAAGCCTACTCCACTACACATACCCAACCACTGCCTACTTTAATCACTACTTCCCTAGGAAGCACAGATGTTTCAGAGCCAACTCTACCACTTGTTTTAACATTGCTTTGCTTCTTTTTTTTTTTTTTTTTTTTTTTTAATTTGGGCTTCCTGGAAGATGCTGGGCTGACAGCCCTGGTTATCCAGAGATCAGGACAGCTTGAACAGCAGCTGTGGCAACTTTACTCCATGACCCTGGAAACAACCCCAGCAGTTAAGGGCATAGTTCATTTTCTGAAGCCTATTTAGTCACTGGCCTTTCTGCCAAAGCTGCAAACGGTGCTTCTAATTAGTGTCAGTTTTGCTGATGGGTTTTGTGACAAGGGCACTTGTTTGCTGGAAGCGAGGCATAGACCACCCAACTCACTGCATGTAGCACATTCAACATTTATTAGAGTGGAATCTTCATTTACTACCAATCGGGGTGGATGCAGACCAGCAGCCTGAAAGTAACAGACACTGTATCCCATTACCAATTCCACTCAAGAATATTCATTTAAACTACAGGGCTGATTCTCCACTCACTGATGCCGGCATATGTCAGATGTAATGCTACTGAATTTAATGAAATAACACTAATGTGAGTGAGATCAGCAATCCACGTTGTTTAGCTGAAATCACTAAAGAGTTCCAGTCGGCGCTTTGCGTGTCCTGTCGTCTGTGCAGGATAGTTTTGTAAGTTGATAGCAAAACGTAATTGGACACCAAATCACCCAGCTTTTTGTGAGCTTGACAATTTGCAGCATGAAGCAAGGAGAGGCAGGAAAGGGTTTATTGTATTTCACGTAAAGATTAAGAGCATAGGGGTTGCCATACTACTTCATCTGTTCACTGCTCATCCACCTCTGGGGCACAGCACCTAGCAGTTTGGCTTCTGTAGGCTCAGTTTGCTCATCGTCTCTTCCCTCCAATGCTGTTCCTGCCTCCTTGGGCTCCCCTGCAGAGAGCTCTTGGGGGTGGGGCAAGCATACTTGGCTATGTCAGCCCACACCAGCTCTATAGCTGGGAAGAATAACATTGTCCATAGCAACTCTCTGTCATGGTGTGCGGCATGGAAGATCCTGGAGGTGGCCATGCCAAGTGGCTGTATCTAGTAGCAAGGCTCCATTGAAGCAGCACTTACAGGGAAGGAAGTGAGGGGAAACCAGGGCCCTTGAGGATCTGCGGAAATCGGTATGGCTTGGGAGTGAGTCTGTATCATCTTCCACAAAGGCACAGCCTCTCTTCCTTGGATTGTGCCTTTCAGCTTCAAGAAAGCCTGATGCATCCTCAGAAGTGGAACAAGTATCCAAAGAGTTACTTGAGTAAGAGTACACCTGCTTTGGGGGGGGTGGTGTATTTAAATAAAAGTCACCAGTGTCCCACTGGAAAACTACTTGAGTGGAAGCACACACACACACACACACACACACACACACACACACACAAACGTCACAGCTTGATTGCACTCAGTGAAAAGCAGCTGCACTTCTACTCAAGTAACGTTTTAGGTACTTTTTCCACCTCTGTAAATCCTCCTCCACCTTCTCCAGACAAGAGGGAGAGCTGGCTGCTTTGCATTCCCTCAGGAATGGCTCTTTGTTAATTGCTCTACTATTTCTTCCCAAAGGGCTAGCCTCATAAGCTTGCATCACACATCCCACTCTCTGTTATGATTAACTCCTCAGTCACAGAGAGGGACATAAGCATTCATCTTGGCAGAGCCAAACGCAATCAGTGCCCAGCACCCCTGGCTCTATTTATCACTGCATTTTACGTGGATGAAATGAACAAAAGGTGTCACTTTGTGCATGGGCAGAAAGATACATTAAAGCTGCATGTTCTTAAGATCGTAACAAAAAGCACTAAGATGTTTTTGTTTCCTCAACAGGGCAGTTCTCCCATCTCCCCTTCGCCTCCTGCCCTTTAGACATCTTTGAAAGACACCAGTATGTTGTATCTCCATAAAACACAGCTCACACACGCCCAGCTCAAGGACATGCCGTGGAGTGGATGCAAAGGTGGCTTCAAGTTACCTTTTCACACTTGGGATTCTGGACTGGTGGAGACTCCAGCTGAACTTGGAGAAACATCAGGAATCTCTCAAAGTCACAGCAGCCTAGACTGCCTACAGGCTGCTGAATGACTCAGACCTGCCCGGGCACCTTGTCGTAGCAAGCTATGCAGACTTCAGGCCCTACCCCATCCTCACACAATGACCATCATCCTACAATGAGGCTTGCAAGTGATCTGTGCAGGTCTGCCATGGGAAACCCTACACAATACCTGCACTGGGGTAAATCTCTAGCTGATATCAGGGCAGCTTCCAACCTCAATCAGATCTGACACCCACCTGATCCTTGTACACCACCACAGCCGTACAGAGAGGCAGAGGCAGCGGAGAGAATCTCTCCCATGCGCACAAAAAAAAGTCAGCTGTGGAATCACCATCAGAGCCAATCCAGTTACAAGCTGAAGTTACCGTCTGAAAAGTAGTCACCCAGAGGGAACGAAGAAGCTACTGTTAATAGTAAAAAGTGCTCAGCCATAAAGAGTGCAACCCACACAGGCTGGATCCTTGTTTGCAGCATTGAAGCCTACAGGAATTATTTGTTTTCTGCAGAACCACCAGACCCGTGACAAGAATGGAGAAGCAGGTAGCAAAATGGAGAGAAGACCTATTGCAAGAGGAGATCCCAGCTCAGCAAGAATTTCCAATGGGTCTATTCATCAAAGGGCTTCATTTGAGATTTTTTTTCCTGTCGTGGTTTTTAATGCCATGAGATGTGACACAATCCTTTGGTTCATAAAAGTGGGTTTTTGTAGTTACCCTACGAGAAATGCAAAAATGTTTTAGTACATCTGACAACTCTACAGTGGCCTTTAGCCTGAAAACTGTCAAGCACAAGAGTCAGTCATGGACACAAAGGATCAGCACCAGTGGCCCTAATTAGGGTACCATTTATCCGACTTACAGATTTGCATAACTTCGCTGACGGCAGTTACTCCTAATTTACACAAACGCATATGAGTTCAGAATCCAGCTCAGTGTTCCAACAAAACACCCAGGATATTTTCCAAGTTTATAGTTTATAAAGTCTCAGGTCCCAAAATCTCTCTCCTCTTTTCATGTAGGTTGAGCTTTCTAACTGCAGATACTGTACAAGTCAATGGCACTTGTTGGCATGACCAGCTACGTAAATGTTGCCTAAGGGTAAGAAAAAGAAGGGCCTCCAATGTATCTGTTATGGGTTGAGCAACTCCCACGGGACAGAGGTACGTGCAGTGTTTGGGTGCTTGGTCTCTTGTATCCATTTGTGATTGCTACCAATTTCTGATCCAGGGACAGGTTGTCCCTTGACATGATGCCCTCAGTCACTCTCCTTTCCCCAGCACTAGCAGCTTTTCCTCATCTCATCCTGAGCCTTCTCTTCATTCCTCATCATCTGAGGAAACATCCTTCTGGCCAGTCCAACACTAGACTAGAAAGGGCATGTCACTGTGGTGAGACTGACCAGCTGGTGTGATGGTCTTTTATAACGAGTTTCAGAGTTCCTAGATCAATGAAACACTGTGCACAAATGTACATAAACAGCATGATTAATCTTTCAATGCTATGTACCCCCATGCAGGTGGTTGCCTGGAAGAGTTCTGTATCTCCCATTCTCAAAATAATTAACAGGCATGGCCAAATGATACCGAGAAGTGAACTTGGCTCCTGCGCTTCTATTTTCTAGTTCTCAGATTAATACATTACTCCAAAGATCAGGCTCAAACCCATCTGTCCCTAGCTTCCTTCTGCATTCTCCACCTTTATGGCACAAAGCCATCTGTCGCTTACATCACAAAGCAGTACAGGACTGAAATTCAAGGGATTATTTCCACTGGCCTCAACTGGCTTTAGACTGAGCCCTACATTTGGTGGAATACGTTTAGTTCTTTTGTTTTGTGTTTAATGAACATAGAGCTGCCTTGTGTACATAATGGGTGAGGGAAATATTTGTAAGGTGACTTGTCAAGGGTTAGCCTGAATCTGCAACAAGAAAACGTGGATGTTTTTAGCCATATATAATTAGGCATGTGCTCCATTCCCTGTGTGCATTTCTGGGCACTTCCATCCAAGACAAACCAGGAAGGGAGTTTAGCAGAGTGGAAAAAGGAATGGACAACTCATCCTTTGTCCCTGCTTTCAGTGGTATGAACATAGACCCAGACATAAAAGGCTTTGATGTTTGGCCTTGTGGCAGACATCCAGACAAGGCCATGCCCCTGGGCTTGGCTCTGCTCACACAGAGCCTGGGTTCACTGTGATGTATTTCCACTGAGGTTGATTTCATATCCCCTCTACAGCAAATTGTTAAAAGCATAGTCAGTGATCCAGATCATCCTCTTTCTTGTTAAAGCCCACAAGAGAGGTCTCACCAAGGCTCATCCTGTCTCCAGCTCCAAATATCTGCTGCCACACCCATTCTTTTCAAGGAAGTTTAACAGAGGCAATCAAACAATTAGAAAATAGCCTTAACTCAGCCCTGGGCCCCAGGGTCACCCCTTCCAAGCACTTCCAGCACTCCTACTTCTGGGGGCTTCCTACCTCAGTCAGCTCTGCTGCATGCCAGACACGGCGCCCTTAGTGCCTTGCACAAGGGACTCATCACAAGCACTAGCTCCACTGCAGCATGGCTTTCCGCCCCCAAGGCTCAGCCTTCTTCAGTCACCTCCTCCTCCATTTGCCTTCTAGCCACTTTCATATGCCCAGGCAGGGTTGGCAGGTGTCCAGTTTTCAACCAAGCACCCGGTTGAAAAGGGGCCCTCCCCAGCTCTGTGGAAAATGAACAAGTGAGGATGGGGGAGAGTGAGCGATGGAGGGAGGTGGAATGAAATGAGCAGGGTGGGGCTTGAAGAAGGGGTAGGTGTTCGGCTTTGTTTGTCCAGAAAGATGGCTGCCCTAGGCCTAAGTCTAGCCCAGCCTCCATTAATTGCCTGGATTGCATTTTCCAACTCTTCTCCATGGGAGCTAAGCTTCATATATCCACAGGGTCCAGCTGCCTCTTGACAAGGGGCTTTATAGAGTGAAATACCCCCATGCTGCATCATCTGTGAATGTGGAAGAGGCTACAGAGCTCATCCCCTCAGCCTGGTGCATCCCCAGGGCCCTGTGCCTACTTGGCAATGCAGCTCTATTAAATCCATCCTGCCAAGGACTCCCGCTCCAAGCCCTAGTGGCCTCAGCATCCCTAGTTTGCTGTGTGGAAAAGGCTAATGTAGCTTGGGAGAGTATAATCTATGCTTCTTAAAAATTGGTCTGGAAGGAGGATCCTAGAAGGCAACACAAGATCTGCTGTCCCTGCCAGGCTCCACCATGCCCATACGCTGGCTGTAGGATGGGTGGGAACAGTACCACACAGACGCCTCAGCCCCTTTTCCCCACGAACATGCACATATCCCTGCATGGGGCATCCCCTCCTTGCATGATTCTCACGTGTGGTGGGTGGGACAGGAGTGAATGATGCAGACCAGATCAGGCCTGAGGGAGGTCAAGTGCAATTAGCAGCCCTCTAGGGGGTCACAGGTGATTGTTTAGTAGCACCAGGAAGAACTGGATGTTCTAAGAACCATGGGGTAATCCAGAACCCAAGCCAGAGAGGTGAAATACAAACATGTCCATGCACTGAGTGCAGGGGGTACAGCACACAGATTGATTTAGGTATTCATCAGAATAACAACTCAAATTATAAACCAGCATATCTCACTCTTCCATTTCCCAACATGCAGGCTCGCCCAGCCCTCAGCAGACTGCCGCAGCTGCTTTGCTGAGACACCAGATATTCTGCCAGCAGGCAACTTCTCACGGGATGATGATGAAATCAGCTGTAACTGTCAGGCCTGCATTTCAATTCAAATGCCTATGCTGCCATCTACAGCCTCTTCTGCTCCTCAGGAGACTTGAAGTGTAAAAGAATGGGTGGGAGGAGAATCCTAATTTCCAAGCGTATGGCATGATTGTGCAAACCCTGGCTTTCTCCAGGCTGAGCTCACTCCCATCGGCAGTGAGGATGAAATGCCTTTTGAGTGCATAAATCCTTCATTGCCAACAATTTGAGTTTGGAATTGAGGTGCGTTGTGAGCATTCTGGATTTATAATCTTGAGGAGCCAGACCCCTAACTCATTGCCAAGGGCTAGGCAAACCCCAGGCTGCTGTCAGTAGAACGACATGGGGGAGGGGGAGTACCGATCCATAAGAAACTCATTTTCACACTTCCATATGTTTTGAGGGACATAGATTCTGACAATGGGGAATGCAATAAAGCAATAAGGAATACCTGGCTGTAATATAGTAGTACTCTGAGCAAGTCGATATCATTAGCCCCATTTTACAGTTGGAGAAACTAGCATGGAGGAGAAGTGACTTGCCCAAGGGCACCCAGCAGGCCAGTGGAAGACCCATGATTGAAATGCAGGCATAGTTGCTGACAGAATTTCTGGGGCCCTAAGCCAGGTTGGGGAGGCAGCACTGGACCCCGATAAGTGGAAACCTTGCAGAATTGGCATCTTGCAAAAATAACGTTCCAAGGTAAGTTAAATAATGGCCTGATTGATCGCTACAGTAAAGAATGACTGTCTATGTCTCACTTTGCCAATGTAAACATTGCCCTTTCTTGGTGCAAAATGTAGATGATATTTTAAAGGCCAGTGCCTGCTTAAAAACAATGAGCCTCAATGTAACTTCAGGGCCCTTCCATAGGGATGAATCTGGCCCTATCCATGTTGGGAAATAACATACCTTTAGGGAGGGGTGGGGTGCAGAGGGGTAATAATTTTGATATATCAAACTGAAAACTCTAATTTATTTTTTAATACAATGGGTGCTGTATATTTAGGTATTTTTGGTTGGGGTTATGTTGTCGATTAGGTTTGTGGTTTTGGGTGATTTTGTGGGGTTTTTTTTTTTATTTTATTTTAAACACTGGGAGAGTGAAACTGGACCATTTGACTTGGGCATCAGAGAGTTTCTAGTCAATTTCACTTTCAAAGGCTTTGTCTAGACTAACCCCCAACTTCGAAGGGGGCAGGGTAATTAGGGTGATGGGAGATTACTAATGAAGTGCTGTGGTGCATATGCAGCACTTCATTAGACAAAATCTCCCCCATGGCAACTTCGACGTGTGAAAGTAAAGGAGTAAAGGGACTTCGAAGGAGCATAGGCACATCAAATTACCAGCAACTGACCCGCAGCTCCACGCAAGCCAGCACTTTGAAATTTCACACTTCGGAGTTGCCACAGGGGAAATTTAGCCTAATAAAGTGCTGCATATGCACCGCAGCACTTCATTAGTAATCTCCCATCGCCCTAATTACCCTGCCCCCTTTGAAGGTGGGGGCTAGGCTGGACACAGCCAAAGTGTCTTACAAGCAGGCAAAGAAATATTTGTTCTTTTATAAAGCTCTTTTCATGTGCAATCTTAAAAATGAAATCATAGGAATACTGATGCTTCTATCTTGTAAAACCTCCACTGGGGCAAAATTTCACCAGTCAGCATCCTATTAAAGTCAACATTGGTGAAACTCTGAATGAGCTTCTAGAGCCTGTGTTACAGAGGAGCTCAGATTGGATAATCTAATGGTCCGTCATGACCTTAAAACCTATCCATCTCTGCAACTTGAAATCTTGGCACATTTAAAAGTATTTGAAGCGCCATCTTCTAATTGCCCAGCCAGCTTGTATGTTTTACCACCACATTTGCCTTCGTTTTAAAATAGAGCTCTGTAATTTTTAAGTTAGTGTCCCTTTAAATACAGATGTCTTTTTTTAAAAATCTTATCTTTGTGGATGTTCTTCACAAAAAAAAAGTGTAACACATTGGTAACTCCATAGGACTTCAGGACTGTAAATATACTGTACAACAAATCAATTTGCAATTCATAGATGCCTGATCCTCCTGCTTCAAAAACACAGCTCTCTACCACTTGAGCAAAAGGAGAATTGTGAGCTGAGTGAAGTATGGTACCTCTGACACCCAAAGAAGCCATTCCGATTTTATCCTGTAGGTGGCAGTGGTGTACATTCATGCGTATGGATGAATTAGTCCAGCTAGACAATAGATGTTCAACAGTAATATAACATAATATATTTTTACAAAATAATTCCTTTTCCCTTTTAGAACCACTAAAATGGGCATCCATTTATTTTAAAGATACTACTTAAAATTAATGATTAACAGCTCCAGGCACCAGCCAGAATACCTAGGAAAACAAAACGCAAAATACCATGTTTTCTCCAGTTGAAACAATCCCAGAGCCTTATTAAATGTTCACTTCTGAATCCACAATGAATCCAAGAAAGCCTGGGTCCAAAGAAAACAAATTTCTGTGCCCTGAGAAATTCCCGCCAGGAATTTAAACACTGTTCACAGCTTAGAATTCTTCAGCCTGTCCATCACATCTCAGGAATGTGGCAACTGGCAAAGAAATGCAGAATTAGCTACAGAGCTGCGAAGCCCCATCACATGAACAGCACTCCCAGTTCAAAAAGGATTTCAGATTCCAGCCTCACACATGGAATTTCAGATGACTGTACCACACGAGGAGGCTGGAGAGTTGCCACTAGAGCATTGAAAGGAAGCCAAACAGGGAAATGCATTTGAGAAACAAAGTGACACAAATACAGTAAAATGTGTGTATTTTCTTCTAAACTGTGCTCAGATTTTTCAAAGGTGTGCAAAAAATGTAAACTACATGTGCATCTAATAAGCACTACTCACCTCCCATGTCTGGGTGAAAGATGTCTGACCTGCCTTAATTTAATTTGCACCTGTATTTTCACACTGGGATTTTCCAAAGCGTGGGTCTAATGTCTGCTTTCGTTCCAGTGAGAGCTGTACCACTGATTTCCACAGGAGCCACGTTAGGCCATTGCTACACGCTTTTGAAAAATCCTAACTGTCAGAGGAGTTAAGCACCAAAACAAATTGCATAGGGAGGTTGTGGAATCTCCAGTCACTGGAGATTTTTAAAAGCTGGTTAGTCAACCACCTGTCAGAGATGGTCTAGATGATGCTAGACTCATCCTTGAGGGCAGGGGACTGGACTTGATGACCTCTGGAGGTTCCTTCCAGTTCTATGATCTGCAACCAAAGTCTTGTAGGAACAGCTTGAATCTTAACCCAGATCCTCTTCCGGTTGTCACCTAACCTGGAGTCTGTACCCAGACCCTGGCGGCTGAGCTCACCTTTCTACTTTCTTCTGCTGTTGGGCATGAATGTTTTTAGGACATCCCAGCTGGAGGCTGACTTGAGGCATGTTCTCAATCTGATCTTATGCTCCATTTTTGCTCTTTTCTGTTTCTTTCAATTGCTGCCAAGAGTTTCTTATCTAAACAATGAAGGAGTTTCCAGCATCCCAGAGATACGGGCAATTCATGCATTTTCTGGGAACCCAGCTGTAGGGTGTGTACTTCCAGGACATGCCTCCTTCCAAACACAAATTCTGGGAATTAAGTACTGTGCTGTTTATCGCTTCTGGCCTGGTCCTGATCGATGGTGATGAGTGTGCCAAGCTCTATCAGCGAGCGTGTCTGTGGCGTGAAGCAGAGTGGGCCCTGATAGACCACCGAGCTAGAAGGCTAAGTCATGCAGAGGGTGCTCTGCTAACTAAGTCACCAGGAAAGGGGCAGGACTGAAGAAGCTGTGGAATTCCATGTAAAAAAAGGACCAGACAGGATTCCTGATAGGCAGCTACTTCTTGTGTAGCAGTGGCACCAACTGCGAAGGGAGAATAATGAGAGGTATCACCACCAGCCTTTAAACAGGAGGAAGGCAGGATACAGAGCTGGCCCTGGCATACTCAGGGCAGGGTGCCCCTTCATGCAGGTGTGCTGGGATCCAAGCCCTCATGCAGCTGTCTTAATGGCATGGCAGCAGTCCGTGATAGGCTAAGCTGCAGTGTCCAGCAAGGCAACTGTAACTGTTCCCGAATACAAACTGCCACCACCCGCACAACATAAGCTCTAGAAGGGAAGGGCATTATGGCTGCTGTCGCTGTCAGCACAGTATCAATCTCCAGGTGTTAACCCAATCCCGTCAATACCCTCTCTGCCACATCCAGCTTCATTTCCCCAATACAATCCCTTTCATTGCCCAAAGCACAGGGACCCTCACGCTGCAGTGTGCAGTCTTAGAGCTCCCCTGCCAGCACACAGCCGCCCTGAGGGATCTGAGCCCAGAGCCACATTCCCTGAATGGGAAAAAGGGTGTGCATGTGCTAACATTCACTCCTGCACTGTCTCAAAGGACTGCCACTCCAGTGCCTCTTTCACTGCATGTCACTCCAGCAGAGCTCAGCTGATTCTGTGCAGGAGTATGCAGCAGACTGTGCAGTCTACCTTACTGGCCTGCAAACCTAATTTTAGTTCCAATTATAAGTATATGTGTGTAGTACCCAGAGGCACTGAGACAACTGGTGAGTCAGCAAGGAAGAACTGCTGGAAGGTCTCAGAAGCTCAGGATGCGCTTCCTCAGCCCAGGGAAGCATGTGGTACCCAGAGGCACTGAGACCTCATCTGGGGTGAGTGAAGTCACTGCTCTACAGCCTTGGCTGAGAGCCAGATGGCCTTTAGCTCCTATGGTAGAGTGCAGGGCTTTAGCCCCCTCTACTCACAGGTTCTATTCCTGGGGCCAGCAAGCCAGGTCTGTTGCATTACGTGTGTTAGCACAGAGGCTGCAGGCAAGCCTGGCTTAAATCCTAACCAGGGCTTTTCGATGCACTTGGAAGCCTGTGCACAGGCAATGGATCTACTGCAGCTAGTCTAAGGTACCACAGGACTTCTTGTTGTTACTGCTGCACAGTTTCCTCAGAAATGCTTTTTTTCCATCTAACAGTCACCCCTAACAGTGAGGGGGACGACCCTGCTGCCTTGGAAAGATTAAGCTGTGTGAAATTGCAATCACCCTGTCCTGGTAGTATCTTGGGCTGACACAGGGGGCCTGAAAAGGCAGCTCTTAGCATGGGCTAGTTAAGCTGAGTTCAGACACAGGTCAACTCTGGGGCCTAATGGAGCACAAGAAACCAACTCTGGACTAATATCAGAAACTGGCCCTCACCTCATGACAGATTCCAGATGTTCTTGTACCAACCCCACTATTTCTACTGCTTGTGGCAGGAGACATCTTCACATGTGCTCTGAAGTCTGAAAATGAGGGTCAATGGGTGTCAGAGGCAGGCAGAGCTGTTCAATAGAACAGGAAAGCTTCTGTTGCTTGACTGGCTGCAGCCAGCTTGGAGGTTGGATGGATAAGAACAGCGTCTCCACACAGGAAAGCAGCTGGAAAATCTGAGGCCCATTTGTAAACCCAGAAATGTGAGAGTTACTCTTTCCTCATTCAGAAATTAATGGGATACACAAGAAGAGAGTCTGAGTATATGAGCCTTAAAATAACATACAGGCTGCGTCTACACGTGCACGCTACTTCGAAGTAGCGGCAGTAACTTCGAAATAGCGCCCGTCACGTCTACACGTGTTGGGCGCTATTTCGAAGTTGAAATCGACGTTAGGCGGCGAGACGTCGAAGTCGCTAACCCCATGAGCGGATGGGAATAGCGCCCTACTTTGACGTTCAACATCGAAGTAGGGACGTGTAGACGATCCGCGTCCCGCAACATCGAAATAGCGGGGTCCTCCATGGCGGCCATCAGCTGGGGGGTTGAGAGATACTCTCTCTCCAGCCCTTGCGGGGCTCTGTGGTCACCGTGGGCAGCAGCCCTTAGCCCAGGGCTTCTGGCTGCTGCTGCTGCAGCTGGGGGTCCGTGCTGCATATACAGGGTCTGCAACTAGTTGTTGGCTCTGTGTATCTTGCACTGTTTAATGAAAGTGTGTCTGGGAGGGGCCCTTTAAGGGAGCGACTTGCTGTTGAGTCCGCCCCGTGACCCTGTCTGCAGCTGTGCCTGGCTCCCTTATTTCGATGTGTGCTACTTTGGCGTGTAGACGTTCCCTCGCTGTGCCTATTTCGATGTTGGGCTGAGCAACGTCGAAGTTGAACATCGACGTTGCCAGCCCTGGAGGACGTGTAGACGTTATTCATCGAAATAGTCTATTTCGATGTCGCAACATCGAAATAAGCTATTTCGAAGTTGGGTGCACGTGTAGACGTAGCCACACAGTTTAACTCATTCATCTTTCTTGCTTCCCTGTGATGTAGGCACCAGGCTTTCATTTGGGTTTTAGAGGTGGGAAATGTAAGAGAAAGTGATTAATGGGCTGGGTTCCATAAACTGGTTCTCATTACCTCTGATAATCAGGCCACCAGTGATTTACTCACCCAAAACTATATGAAAGTGTTCAGTGGGATTTTGGTACCCAGCTCCTTTAGGCTCCTTTGAAAAAAAATCACAGCCCACTTTTCTTTTCAACCTAGACATTTACAGGAACTCAAAAACCAGCGGTGGCCCTTCTGATAGCAGTGCCCACTCTGACACAGGTTTCATTCATAGATGCCCAGGGCCTTGCTGGTTGGCTTCCCAGAGGAGAAACCAGTGGTGCAGAATTTGGGTGCATTCTAAGCACATCTTGCTTTATTTACATATACACACTGGTTCTGTGGTGGTCAAACAGCTTGCAGGGCAATTCCTTTCAGCTGTGTTTACTCCACAGCACTATTTCGAAAGGCTAAAATCAAATTATAGCATTAGACATGGGCTCCATCCTTTCGAAAAGGAGAGTCTGCACAGCTCCAGGCGCTCTTTCAAAAGAGTGGAACAGGGCATCGCAGGGACAGGATCACATGGTGGACAAGCCCTCCCCAGGGGCGTGGCCAGACACTTCCTTAAAGGGCTCCTCCCCAATACCCTCGCCCTGCACACGCTGAGGCCTGCAGAGCTGCCACAAGCTGAGCAGAGCCCATGCAGGAACCAGAGGGCCAGCGCGCAGCTCGGTGGAGCCCCAGTAGCTGCTCCTGGCATTGGATGCTGCTGTCCTGGACTCTGTGCTAGCCATGCTATGCACAGTTGTTGCAGCCGCTCCTGACCTCCTCAGGTGGCTAAGCTGTTCTCCCAGGGCCATGGAGTTCCCCAAGCTTGGATCCCGCTGGCACCGCACTCAGGTGTCCTGGCGCCTCTGGAGCCACCCCAGCTGCTTGGACTGGTGGGAGCAGCTGGTCCTGGGGGAGTGGGATGATACCAAAAGGCTGCAGAACTTCCATATGAGCAAGCAGACCTTTGAGGAGATCTGCCACTGGCTCACACCCGCACTCTGATGCCAGAACACCTCCATGCGGCCTGCCCTCTCCCTCAAAAAGAGGGTTGCCATAACTGTACGGAAGGTGGCTACCCTGGACAGCTATCACTCCATCAGGCACCATTTTGGGGTGGGCAAGGCCACCATCAGGGCTGTCCTCATGGAGGTGAGGCATGCTCGGGCACAAGCCTGCCATGGGGAGAGGGCTCCTCATCAAGGGGGACCCATGACCAGGAGGAGGCCGGGAGAGGGCGGGAGCTGAGAAGTCCCCACCACACCCTCATAGGAGCACATGTCCTCCAACCCATGCAGGTTGTCTGGGCCATCACCACGATGCTACCCCACAGGTTCATCCATGTGAGAAAGCTGGATGCAGCCATCATGGGGTTCATTGCACTTGGCTTCCTGAACTGTTTTGGCACCCTGGATGGGATGCACATCCCCATCCATGCCCCGGCTCACAGCTCCAGCCATTACATCAACAGAAAGGGCTACCACTCAGTCACCCTTCAGGCCCTGGTGGATCCCAAAGGCCAGTTCATGGACATCTATGTGGTCTAGGCGGGCTGGACACAAGATGTGTGTGTGTTCTGGAATTCAGGCCTCTGCTAGCACGTGGGGTCCAGGACCTTCATCTCCAAGCAGGAGTTCCATTCTGCATGGTGGTGGACACTGGCTACTCCCTGCAGCCATGGCTATTGTGGCCATATACCAGGCACTTTGACCCCACACAGGAGCTGTGTGACACCTGGCTGAACCAGGCCTGCACCATGGTGGAGCGAGTCTTCAGGCTCCTGAAGCAGTGGTGGCGGTGCCTCCTCTCACACCTGGAAGTTGGGGTGTAGACCATGTCATAGGTGGTGGGCTCCTGCTGTGCCCTCCACAACATTTGAAGGGAAAGGGGTTGCCTTTGTGGAGGGGTGGGCAGCCAAGTCTGGCCCCAGGTGTGAGCAGCCAGCCACAGCTCCCTGTCACCAGGCACACTGGGACGGGGTCCATATCAGAGAGGTCACCCCATGAGAGCATCACTTACAGACCCCACTGACCCACACCCACAGCCACCCTTCACCATCCCTACCAACACATCCAAACATCAACCCCTACCATCACTCCACAAAAAGCAAGGGACATGGGGATCTTTGAAAAATAAAACATTTACTATAAACTATAACCAAGCAACTGTTTTCAGACTCAAAAATATGTACTATGAGGAGGAGGCCAAACTATACATTAGTGGGCTGGGAGTGACCAAAACCTGTAGGGAAGATGGGAGGATCACTGCAGAGCAGGGGCGGAAGGCCATGAGCCCTGTCGGTCCCAGGATTCCCTCTATCCTCAGGTCCAAGGTCTGTGGTGGAACTGAGATGGGATGGGCTGCACAGGCAAGCAGAGCTGTGGGAGGGCTTCAGCGAGGTCAGGCTAAGCAGGGGGGTGAGAACATGGGCCACATTCACCGCATGCTGCCAAAGGATACTGGTTATGCCCTCCAGGCTGCCCAGGAGTCTGTCCCAGGCCACCCTCCTCCAGGCCATGCTGGCCTCCTCTAACTGAAGGTGTCGTTCAGCCACCTCAGCCTGTCAGTGGCTGGCAGTGTCGTCCCAAAACACCTCCAGGGTCTCTGGCTGCAGGCCTGCTGTGGTGTTGCTGGGGGTGGTGCCTGGGCTCTCTCTGCAGCCTTGTGGGGGGCTGTCTGGGATGACGGAGGGCACGGGACTCTTCTTGCCCTCGGATGGCACAGCAGTATGGAGAGAAGGACAGTATATCAGTTCCTCATCACAGCCTCAAGGGCCATGCCCTTGGGGCACCATCCCCCCCGTGCAAAGGCACAGGTGGCCATGGGGTATCGCAGATGCTGAGAGGTCACCTTACCCTTGTGGGGCAGTCCCCGAGTGCAGTCTGCCCCATCTACCTCTCACTGCTCATGTGGCTTATGGCTCTGTCCACGGGGGTAGGGGAGAAGGGGGTTTTGCATGTTGCTGGCAGCCATCATAGTCTGCCGGGGCCATGGCCGGCTGAGATGCTCTTGGGCCAAGATCACCGGGCATGTGCGTGGCCCACTAGCAGCTGTGTCACCACCCCACCCCCACCCCCCTGCAAGTCAGGGTGCGTGCCTCACTGGCTACTTACCAGACAGTTCCTTGCTGAGGTCCACCGATGCCCAGCTCCTGATCGCCCAGCTGGAGAACCAGGAGGGCATGTCCATGATGAGATCCCCCCTCACTGCTGGACCACTCTGCAGAGAAGTAAAGCTCCTGGCCCCAGCTCTCTGGTCCCAGCTCCTCCTGGGCCTCCACCTTCAGCTGCTCTGCCAAGGTGCTGAGGGCAACAGGTGGCGGGGAGCTGTTCTGGGGTCCCAGCTGTTCTGGAACGCCCTGTAGTAGGGGAAGGCTGTGGGACCTGCCCCTGAGTAGCTGGCCTCATCCTGGAAGCTGGCGTACCCCTGCTGGAGCTCCTTCACCTTGCTCCAGACTTGGTCCGGGATCCAGTCAGGGTGTCCCCGTGTGGCAAGTCCATGGGCCAAGCAGCCAAAGGCTGTGGCATTGTGCCACTTTACCCCCATCTTCCAGAAAACCACCTCCTCCTTCCACAGTCCCAGGAGGCCTCTGAGCTCTGGCTCACTCCAGAAGGTGGCCTCTCCCCCAACCCACCAGCTCTGCTTCTGAAGGAGGGGGTCCTAGGGCTCCCAGGGGGGCCAGCTGTTTGCCATGTGAGGCATTTGGCCTTCAGTAAGGGCTGGGAGGACATGCTGTGCCTGGCTCATGGTCTGCCTGCAGCCAGCACATTCTCAGCTCCCTGCCACGGGGTTTCTGGGTCCATACAGATTTAAAGGCGGCTGGACACTGCGATCATAGACCCCTGCTGCTGTGGGCCAGGGCATCTCCACACTCTAGCTGGCTGGTGCCAGGGAGGACTCCTGTTTCGAAAGAGCAGGCCATGGAGCATCTATAAGTGTCTTTTTCTAAAGAGTCTTTTGAAAGAGGACACTCTTCCTAAAATGGGATCGGGGTAGGGATTTCGAAATCTGCACCACGTTCCTTTGATTCCTTTCAAAAGAACACATTTTGTTTGTAGGTACTCCTTGCCCTCTTTTGAACGCAAGCCAGAATTTCGAATGTTCTTGCACCTGTAGACCCAGCTTTCCAGAATCTCAGCCCAACACCAATGCCCAGTTCCCCAAGAGCCACTCTGTCTCCAGAATGGACTCTAATTGGAGTGCCAGCTTCAGTGCAAAGTCTCCTGCTACTCAAACAGCAGCCTGTGCCCCAAAGTTGCCTCTATATATAACTTTGCATAAGCCAAAAACTAAAGATAACCTGTCTTCTCAAAAATGTGCTTAACACAAAGAAAAACTAGGATGCTCATGTATGCTACTTAGTGACACCTGCCATAACAAATGAATATTATTTCATTGACTACTCAAGGTAGTTGAAAAATATAACCCTCTCCATTGATTGCACACATTTATTTAAAATATTTTGAAGGCCTCCACATGCTCAGAATTTTTCAGTGTGGCCACATCTGCCCAGAGTGAGGCTTTGGCTCCTCTAGCTCTAAGCACGTAAGCTTAGCAGCCACTGCAGTCATGGATTTATGGAGGACACAAAGATGATGGAGTAGATGCTAGACCCCTAAGGGACTTCATACTTCTGGGTGTTAATGTGTAACAAAGGCTTAAGGTTCAGTGAAAGAGAAAAAAGGAAACTCAGTTCATGTGGCCACATGCACATCAGCATTTGACATCTGACTGTGTGACTGATACAGGTCAACAGACGTTATCTTTAGGGATATAAGAATGTCTTTTGGATGAATGTAATAGCATAGATTGTCTTAACTTCTCAGCCCACCGACTAACAGGATCTTATCTAGTGCAGCAAGAAATTGTTTATCTTTAGCAGAGGAGTGGAACCAAGTAGACACTAAACTAAAGTAGATTTTTCCCACTCTGTTGTGGTAATTCGGTGACAGCACAACTTCATTGCAATGAAGCTGGAGAGCCAGCGTTCAAAGCTCCAGCCCAGCCCTCGACTCTCCTCCTTACTTTATAGCACCAGAACTACTCAATGCCCAACCCAGTTGGAAGCCTGTAGCTATGTCACACTATAATAAATCCTCAGCTGATGTCAGTTGGCATTACTCCACTAATGTCAAGTTTAAAACTAAAAACCAATGATTGTCTGGTTCTAAGTGAGGAAGAGTAAATTAGCGAGATTTTCAGCTGGTATAATCAGTGTGCCTTTACTGGCATCAAAATACTATTAAAAATAAGAACAATGGTAGGATGTGTTTATATTTTGAACTCTTTTCCTGCTTCCATCCCAGTAAATGCTTTTTTAACATTGCTGTGCGTAACCAGGGGTTCAGTCAAGTGGTTGACATGGTGCAAAACCTGTACAAAACTTAAGCCGCACAGAATTCAATAGATGATATAGTAGATTGGTGCAAGGCTAGTCTACAGAAACTAAGCCACTCTGCACTGGACAGGGAAAGATGGAAGGAAATAGTGAGAGGGGCATCAGACGCCAACGGGCACTGAGCCCATGGTTATTGATGATGATGATGATGACGACACAGAACTCACCTGATTACATTATAAAGTCAGAGCCCCATTAAGCAATCCCATTCTCACAGATAAGCCCAAAGCAAAGCTCAGAGGATGATAGGAGCTGGCTTTTCTCTACCTGGAGCAAACAGATTCAGCTACATCACAGAACAACAATAATCGAATGCAGCTAATATGGCAAGTGTCATTTCGTTACCACGTGACCAGACAAAAACTTGTGGTTAACTAGTGAAAAGTGTGTGATCTTACAAGAAAATGGATTGCGTGTATCATGTTTTACTACTTACTGTAGGACCTAGGATCTCACTGCACTGAGCACTGTACAAACAATAGGAAAAACATTCCTTGCAGCAAAGAGGTTACAATCTGAGGATAAGAAAAGAGACAATGGTCTGAGAAAGATAATATTTAGCCCTTCCTGGAGTGCAGGGCACTGGACTAGAAGACCTCTTGAGGCCCTGTCCACACCTATGATTTTAGGTAGGGTGACCAACCATCCTGTACTAGGCAGGACGGTCCCGTATTTGGGCACCAAAAAGACATCCTGATTAATTTTTTAAAAATGATGAATTGTCCCATATTTAGGCCCTCGGGGGCTGTGGGTGGGACCAGGAGTGTCCACAGCTGCCGCTTCCCAGGGGCTCTGGGCCAGGAATGCCCGCGGGGCTTAGTGCAGCTAGGAGGAGCTGCCCCTCCCCCTCAAAGCTTCCTGTCCCATATTTGGGACAGGGACATATGGTTGCCCTAATTCTAGGGCTATAAAGTAACAATGAGATAGGCTGCTGCTGCAACCAAACTGTTGTCAAGAGTCTTGTAGAAGCCAAGGCAAAGGAGAGTTATGGAATGCTTCATGAATTTGCATGTCAGACAGAACATAGTTTGCCTGCAGGGAAGAGGTCTTGAAGCCAAGAAGAATTTTTGAACTCAAAAATATTCATAAAGTTGCAAAATTGTCAAGCCATTTCAACCTTTTAACACACACACACACAAACAGCATTCCAGCTCAAAAAATTTATGGTTAAAAATATGTTTAAAAACCAAAAAAAATTTAACCAAATATTTTTGGCTAACCCAAATTCTTCCTCCCTACCCAGATCACAGAAATTTAAAATTTTGATGTTTTCCCCCTGCAGTTGAGACTGAGAAGATTTTTTGTGATGTCTTGAAAACTTTCTTGGGACAGGAAAACCACTTCCTGCCCACTCTGGTGGCATGTCTCCAACCATCCCAACTATCAGTGTACATCAAGACCTTTAAACCTTGTCTGCCCTACAGACATTTTACATATTCCTCTAACATACCTATAACATAATACTTGTCCACGGAAGTGCTTCTCAGTGGTAGATGGCTCTGAGAACAACCTGGCTTGGTGAAAAGCCAATCCCCTATGGTGTTCCACTACACCAATTTGAACTGGCACAGTGCTAGTACAAAACACAAGCATTAGCCCAAAAGTGCAAATAGTCTTCCCATTACCTACCACAGTGCCCCAGTCTAGTCCACTTCCTACAGCACCACAACACTGCTATGAACTAGATTTGTATGAAATTATCTTCCACATTTCAGATATAACTGATCTGTGACACAGACTGACAGAGCAAAAAGCACATAATAAAGTATCAGAAAAGGAGCTTGTATCAAAGCTAGGAATAGAATCAAGGAATCCTGACACCAGACTATTGCTTTCCTACTGCATGCAGAAAAGAAACTTACTATGAAGATTCTCTGCTGTTTCTTTGCAGCATCTTAGCATTCTGACCCACACAAGGCTACTGTAGGAGAGAAAAAATACTAATAAAATTACCCCCAAAGCAATATGATTTCCAGCAATTTTTTTTAATTATGAGGGTCTATGAACCTTCCCTTGCTATAGGATGTGTAGTAACCCTGACCTTCAAAAATCACCCAAAGACTTTGTATACCATGAGTATTGGCGAGTCCCTTGACGTTTTGTTTCTTACAGAATTTCCTCAATATCTTTTGGCAGCACAACAAGTTATAATTTTATGCGTCTGAGTCTTCGATCTTCCTCAGATTCTAAGCAGGTTTGAAAAGCAGTCGATAGCATCAGAATGCTAGCAGCTGACCGTGCAGTTACGTGTGGGGTGGGCCAGAGGGATTGAATTTATGACCAACCGGGACCTAAGAGCTGTTTCAAAATGCTGCTAAACCAAGAAGAATTCATCTCATTCTACAATAATGGCTGTGCCTATGTCATCACAGCACCATTTCACAAAGATCCAAACATTCTGTTTTGTTCATCTTAAAGCATGCAATTTCTACGCTTCACTTTGCGTACATTTGACTTAAAAAGACAAACTCCTTTGCTGAAGTGTCCATCATACCAGTGCCAGTTCACCAGCTGTGCCAGGGCTGCTCTGGTTCCTTTATTATTCCCAACTGAAAAGTAATAAATGGTTTGGGGCATTTTTTGTTTTAATATCTTTAGATATTTTCGCCCCAGAGTACTCTGCTTATAGTAACAAATGTCATTTATACCATACAGACTCAGCTCAAGAAAGAGCGGCAGAGCAGCAAAGTCCAAATGTAGAACAGTTTTGTACAGTATCAGAGAGGTAGCCGGGTTAGTCTGTATCTTCAAAAACAAGAAGTCCCGTGGCACCGTACAAACTAACTGTTAACTATCCGTTAATCTCTACGGTGCCACAGGACTTCTTGCTAGCTTTGTACAGGGTGACCATTTCCTCCTTTTGATCAGAACTGTCCCATATTTCAGGTGCCAGGAAGGCATCCTGATTTATTTTTACAAAGGGGTTAATTGTTCCATATTTATGACCCCTGATGAGCTGCCCTTTCCCCAGGTCAGGCCCTGTCACTTCTGGTCAGAGAGCACATGGAGAACGTACTCAGTGGACACATGTACAAGCAGCAGGAGAGGGAGCCAGTAGGGGCTGTGCCATAAGTTAATAAGGGAAGCCAGGAGCACGCCAGCAGGGCCATAGCCCCATTCCCAGCATGCAATGGCATTGGTCATCTGACAAATCCCACTGCCTTACACAGGGCAACCGCCCCTGCAACCAGTGAGCTCCCCCATGGGGCAGCAGCCCAGTTCCCACGCTATGGGGAGCTGCACTTGCTTGGTAGCCACATCTGAGGAGCGGCCCCAACTGGGGGTGTCCTGTATTTGGCCTACGGAAATATGGTCAGCCTGCTTTGTGTGCAAATCAGAATGTGCAGAGGCAGAAAAATTAGGGTTGAGTGGGATGTGGCCAGTTCAGACCATGGGTTCCTGCCTGCAATGACAATGTGTGTGATTTTTTTTTCCATCAGGATCTGAACACACAGTCAGCAGGGGCTTATATAACTCACTTCAAGACCTTGGCAGAAAGCCTTAATTCTTTTTTTCAAATGATAAGTGGACCTACTTAATCACTTCAATAAGGGCACAATGACCCACACTCAGCTTCTGATCTGATTTATAGAACAAAGGCATCAAACAGAATAAAGCACCATGCTGATATGACGGTGACCACATGACATCCCTGCAACATTCAAGCACCAGGCTCAGGAGAGAGACAATGAAGACTAATTGGACTGCACAGGGTGAGGATTGTTCCTTCCCTGTAACATCAAGCTTGTGGGTAAGCCTACGCTACAAGATAAGCTTGATTTTTAATAAATTCGATTTAACCTCGTTCTTCAAGGCATCCTTCAGTCTGCATAGACTATGGATCGCGCCCTTCATAACTCCATTTAAGATCGCCAATTGCAGCGTTGACTGTGACTGTGGAGGCCCACACGAGAGTGACAGTCCTTGCTACATATGTAGTGGGTGTCTGGCAGGTCCTTGCTGTCCTTTCTATAGGCTTGCTTCTCCTCTGCCGGCTGTCTGATCTTCATCTTGCCCTTCTGAAGGCCTTTGTGTAGTTCCTGCTTCCAGCTGCCACAGTCGTCTGCCAGCTCTTCCCATCTGTCTGGATCGATGTCTACCTCCTTGAGGTCCCTCTTACAGATGTCTTTGTAGCGCAACTGGGGGCATCCGGGAGGTCTTTTGCCAGAGGCTAGCTTGCCATACAAGATGTCTTTTGAGATCCTTCCATCATTCATCCTGTGGACGTGGCCAAGCCAGCGGAGTCGCTACTGCCTGAGAAGGATATGAATGGTTGGAATTCCAGCTTGCTCGAGGACAGTGTTGTTGGGCACTCTGTCCTTCCATGATACCCCAAGAATGCACCTGAAGCAGTGCAAGTGGAAGACGTTCAGCCTCTTTTCCTGGTGGGCGTACAAGGTCCAAGACTCGCTGCCGTAGAGGAGGATGCTGAGGATGCAGGCTCTGTAGACTTGCATTTTGGTGTGAGCGTACAGCTTATTATTGTTCCACATTCTTGCTAAGTCTGAACAGAGATGTGGCTGCTTTTCCAATCCTCCTGTTTAGCTCAGACTCCAGTGACAGGGTGTCGGTGATGGTGGACCCAAGGTAAGTAAACTCGTGGACGACCTCTAATGTGTAATTGTCAATGCTGATTGATGGAGGCTCAGCAACCTCCTGACCAAGTATGTTTGTCTTCTCTAGGCTGATGGTAAGCCCAAAGTCCTTGCACGCTTTGGAGAACTGATCCAGCAGTTTTTGAAGCTGGCCTTCTGTGTGTGTCACTACAGCAGTGTCGTCTGCGAACAGCATGTCTCTAATGAGCACTGCCCGCACCTTAGACTTAGCCTTCAGCCTAGCAATATAAACAGTTTCCTGTCACATCTTGTGTGCAAAAAGATGCCCTCTGTTGAGGACCCAAAGGCGTGCATCAGGAGGAGTGCAAAGAAGATCCCAAACAATGTTGGAGCAAGGACGCATCCTTGTTTGACACCGCTCCTGATGCTGAAGGCATCTGATGATGTGCCATCATATTGCATGGTTCCTCTTGTGTCTTTGTGGAAAGACTGGATCATCTTGAGTAGCCGTGGTGGACAGCCTATCTTGTGGAGCAATTTAAACAGTCCCTCCCTACTGACTGAGTCAAAAGCCTTGGTCAGGTTGACGAAGGCAACATAGAGTGGCTTCCTCTGCTCCCTGCATTCCTCCTGCAGCTGCCTCACGGAGAAGATCATGTCAATGGTAGATCTCTCGGCATGGAATCCACACTGGGATTCAGGATACACCCTCTCAGAGAGCTTCTGGAGTGTGCTGAGGATGACACGAGTGAACAATTTACCAGTGATACTAAGGAGGGAGATTCCATGGTAATTGTTGCAATCACTTCTGTCTCCTTTGTTCTTATACAAGGTTACAATGTTGGCATCCCACATATCCTGTGGAACCTCACCCTCCCTCCAGCACAGGCACAGCAGCTCATGTAGGGGTTCCAGGAGTGTGTCCAAGGTACACTTGATTACCTCTGGTGGTATACCATCCTGGCCTGGGGCCTTTCCTATTGCACTGCTGTCAATAGCTTTCTTCAATTTGACCACAGTTGGTTCCTGGTCCAGCTTGTCCATGACTGACAGGAGCTTGACAGCGTTGAGGGCTGTATCAACCACAGTTTTCTCGCATGAGTACAGCTCGGAGTAGTGCTCGATCCATCACTCCATCTGTTTGGCTCTGTCAGTGATGACTTCACCAGATTTGGATTTCAGAGGTGCCGTCATGCTCTGGATAGGTCCCATTGCCTTCTTTATGCCCTTCTACATTCCCCTGAGGTTACCAGAGTCAGCACTGGTCTGGATACTGCTGCATAGCTTAAGCCAGTAGTTGTTGGCACAGCTCCTGGCTGTCTGCTGTACTATTTTTCTGGCTCCTCTGAGTGCTTGCTGGGTACTCTGACTCAGTGAACGTTCATATTCCAGAAGTGCAACGAGCTTCTTTTCAATGACTGAAATCATTTCATCAGAATTAGCTTCGAACCAGTCGTTTGTGTTTCCAGCTCTTCTTCCAAACACTGACAAGGCCGTATTGTAGATTGTGTCCCTCAGATGCTGCCATCTGGATGTTGCATCAGCACCCCCAGGGCTGCTGTGCAGATTCTCCTCAAGGGTCTCTCTGAACATTGCAGCTTTTTCTGAGTTTGCCATCTGTCTGGCATCGATGCGGGGCCTTCCAGTTGGTTTAGAATGGTGCAGCTTCTTGGGTCTCAGCTTGAGCTTGGAGCAGACTAGCAAATGATCTGTATCGCAGTTGGAGCTGTGGTAGCTGCGTGTCAGGAGGACGTTTTTGAGGTTGTCGCATCTGGTGATGACCAAGTCTAATTGGTGCCAGTGTTTTGAGCATGGGTGCCTCCATGACACTCTGTGCTGTGGCTTGGTTCGGAAAAATGTGTTTGTGATGCACAGATTGTGGTACGTGCAAAGTTCGAGGAGACGCTGTCTGTTTTCATTCATTTTTCCCACACCGAAGTGGCCTAAGCAGGAAGGCCATGAGTCATGATCGGCTCCAACTCTTGCATTGAAGACACCCAAAAGGTATAATTGGTCACAAGCAGGTATTTGCACTATGGTAGCACTGAGCTCATCATAGAACTTGTCCTTTGCTTCTGCTGCGGCATTCAGGGTTGGAGCGTAAGCGCTGATCAGGTGGACGGGACCTGCACAGGTTTGAAATTTGACCTGAAGGAGTCTCTTGATCCACCTGTGACTAGTTCAACCATTTGCAGAAGGGTGTTTCTGATGGCAAAGCCAACACCGTGCTCCCAGGGTTCCTCTTGGGCTTTGCCCTGCCAGAAAAAGGTGTAGTCCATTTCCTTTAGGGATCCCAAAGCTGCGAGTCGCGTCTCCTGCAAAGTGGCGATGTCAGCTTGGAGCCTCTTCAGTTCATCATTGATGACAGCGGTCTTTCAGGTGTCACTGATGTCCTGAAGATCTTCAGTCAAACCAGTCAACATGGTCCGTACATTCCAGCAAGCAAGCTTAATCACTTCAATAAGGGCACAATGACCCACACTCAGCTTCTGATCTGATTTATAGAACAAAGGCATCAAACAGAATAAAGCACCATGCTGATATGACGGTGACCACATGACATCCCTGCAACATTCAAGGACCAGGCTCAGGAGAGAGACAATGAAGACTAATTGGACTGCACAGGGTGCGGATTGTTTCTTCCCTGTAACATCAAGCTTGTGGATAACCCTACACTACAAGATAAATTTGATTTTTAATAAATTCGATTTAACCTCGTTCTTATGAATTCGAATTTAAATGTCCACAAACCCTCCTGAAATTTGACCCATCATTTTCCTGCGTCACGTTTCCGCATCCCCATTGCCCTATGCAAGTTCAACAGCATGAGCAGTGCATTGTGGGTGCCTGTCCCACAGTGCCTTAGCTCCTGTTGCTTGTGGGTGTTTCTTGTTAGAATCCCAGAATGTAAAGCACTGTCCCAGAATTCAGAGCACCCAGTAACAGAATTCAGACCTCCCCCAAACCCACCCAGGTTCTCTGTGCTGCATGTCCTCTGTGGATGTTGGCATATTGGCAGGCAGCCGTGCTATCAGCCTATAAGCCCTGTCCACCCCCTCCCAGGTCCATCAGCTGTGCGTCCAGATCTTTATATCTGCAGGCCTGGGCGCTGCAGAATTCAAATTCTAATTCTAATTCCATCAAAAATTCGTGGGCTTCCTGTGACCTTCTTCCTGTGCACCTGAATGGAGAGCAGCAGAGAAGGAAGTAGCCATACCTGGAGGGTTATCATGTAGCTTTGCGGGATATATACGGGAAACTTATGCAAGCTAATAAATTTTAATTAAAGACATGGCACTTCAACACCAGCCTTTATTTGAAATTGATGCTATACCCATCCAGTGATATCAACACTATCAGTATTAGGGCTCACTAATTCGAGCTAATGGCATTAACAGTGAAGACAGTAACATTTTAATATCAAGCTAACTCCTTCATGATGAGATAAAATTGAATTTATAGATGCAGCCTGTATGTCAAAGTCACAACATTACATTCACAGAGCCGGAAAGCAAATCAAGCTGTGGAGGATGGGGTAAACTGTAGCTCAGATGGGGCCTTCCTTCCCTCCTGACCCAGAACGATGAGGGGGAGACCCCACAATACGATGGAACAGGAGGCCCATTCATGGGGGTAAATGGGCATTTGCCCAGGAGCCTGGGTGGTTTAAAATGGCCCTGGGGAAGCCCTGGCCATGCTGGCCATTTGCTGGGCCCTAGGAAACACTCAAACATCAAGCAGGCAGTGTCCACACAGGCAGGGTTTGTATGTGCATGGGGCCCATTGACTGTTCTGCCCCAGGACCCAGAATCCTTCTCGGCGAGCTTGCTAGGCACCAGTAGGATCCCCTCAGGGTCCATGTATCCCTCCAAATCATACAGACTCTGTAAAATAAACTGAGGGGTTCATCACCTGGAGACTGAAGAGCAGCTGCACATGCAGTTTAAGGGCAGACCGTCATACACAGATCTCATCAGACGGCTTTCTGTAGTTTTACTCTGACCAGTCTCTGCTTTGTATTGACTGGCTGCTTGCTCCAACCTCGCACCCCAGCCACATGCTCTGACTGATCTCTCCATCTAGTTAAAGCTCACCTCATGTGACCCCACTGATAACACAAACGGCGATACCAAACCAAAAATTCACAAAACTCTGCCCTCCCGCTGGTCTGTAAGAACTTCATGACAGGAGCGGCCTCTTACTCTGTTTGTACAGAACCTAGCACAATCCCAGAGGCACTGGGACCACTGACAAGGGAGAGAGTAAAGTGTTTGCTCTACAGCAGTGGCTGAAAGCAGCTGGCCTTTAACTCACATGGTAGAGCACAGGGCTTTAATCCTGTGAGTCACAGGTTCAATTCCCCTGCCAATGGCCTGGGGCTGTCAGCCTTACACTAGCATGGTGGGATCTGCTCTCAGCTGACCTCTGAGCACTACCATAATACCTACAATTAATTAACTAATATCAGCAGAGTGCGTACTTCTGCCTTGACAATCCTCTGTGTCCAGCTTCCCTCCCAGCTGACTTGGAGACTCACTACTTAAAAAGCAGAGCTTCCTCAATTCCCATTAACTTCACTAGAGAGAGAGAGCACTCAAATGCTTCTGGGAGGCACATAGGACTCTATAGCATCGCCCTCTCTCCACTAAACAGGTTGCTGAATTAGTCACACCACAACGGGCATCTCCCAGGTAATCCTGAGCATCAAGCTGCAAACAGAGCTATACAGAGAGATGGGAATATTTCATAAAAGTGATTTTCAGGCCTGTTGTCATCCTCCTTGAAGAATTCATAGCCAGATACCTTCAAGCCCCACACTCCTCAGCAAAACCATCTCTTTGGCCATGTCCACACTGCATTAAACATCTGCAGTTAGCCCACACCAGCTGACTCGGGTTCATGGAGTTTCAGCTCTGCGGCCCTTTAAGTGCACTGTACATGTTTGGGTTTGGGCTGGAGCTTAGGGTGTGGGATGCCATGAGTTGGAATGCTGGGCCCCAGGCAGAGCCTAACCATCCACATTGCAATGAACCAGCCCAGGAGCTGGAGCCAACTGACAAAGGCCATTGGTGCCTGTTTAACTACAGGGTGGACATACCTTTTCCCGCCTCCATTCCTCATCTGCAAAATGGAGATAATATGCTTCCCACGTCTGTCTTTGGCAAGGAATGTATCTGAACCTAACACAATGGCCCTTCAATATTAGGGAAAGTTTCCAGGTACTGCCGTAATATAAATGCATTAGTTATGATACTAAGAACAAGGGAAGGAGAGTAAATATATAGGTGTACATTTGGCAAACACTTAAGTACATGCTTAATGTTAACCATGCATATGAATAAAACTGCACTAAGCACATGCTTAAGTGCTTTGCAGGTAGGATTGCGCTTCCAAATAGGAACTGTAATTAGCAGGGCAAGCAACAAATAGCAAGGGCCGTGTACATGCCCAGTGAAAGGAAACAAAAGGGTCTTTCTGAATGAGTGGGTCTTGCTGAACGTGGTCAGACACTAGGGCTACGTCTACACTAGCACAAAACTTCGAAATGGCCATGTTAATGGCCAAATCGAAGATTACTAATCAGCTCATAGGAATAAGGGGATTCTGAAGTTGGCGGGGTCCTTTCGAAAAGGACCCCCATCTGGAAGAGCTGCACGGGAGTGAAAAGTGGCAATTTTGAAGAGCTGCGGCCAGTGGCATGCTAATGAGGCGCTGAAAGTGCATTTCAGCACCTCATTAATAATCTTCGATTTGGCCATTTGCATGGCCATTTTGAAGTTTTGTGCCAGTGTAGGCACGACCAAGGTGATGAGCACAGAACAACCAGAACTGAACTCCTTCCACTGAAAACAACTGCCCTCACCTGCATTTTGAGGCGTGGTGCCCCAAAAGTCTTCCAAGTTCCTACTGAAAACCTAACCTCCTTATATAGTCCCAGTCTCTTGAATAACATCCCCAGGTCACTGCACTGAGGCCAGGTCTACACTAGGAGTTAAAATGATTTTAGGTACACAAATCCAGCTATGAGAACTGCATTACTGGAGCAAACTTATCAAAAATTGATTTTTGCTGCCATCTACACAGAGGGAGGTCAGTGGTAAGACCTTTCCCATCAACTTCCATTTCTCCTCATGACTGCCAGGAGTACCAGAGTCTATGGTGGCACCATGACAGTTGGATTTAATGTGTCCCAGCTAGGTGTGCTAAATCAAACCCCGCAAGATCGATCACCAGCACGATCTACCCACAAGCGTAGATATATCCTAAATGCTATGTCAGAGCTTAAATCCATGGCCCCTTGATTAATTACATTGTAGCAGGCAGGTTTCTTGTCTCCACTTCCAATTTTACAGTGACCCAGTGATCACACCTTAGTCATCCTTTGGTAGGAACTCCTCCCTTTTGTCAGTGAAGGCAAAGGCTTGGACATAACAAATCGAGGTCTCCAGTGCAAACGTCAAAGAGCGCTAGGCCCAATCCAGCCAATGGTACAACTGATTGCTTGGGCCCAATGCTGAGCTCCCTTGCGCTGGTGTCAGTCAGAAGTCAAGAGAGTTATTCCTGATACAAGAGCAATGTAGGATGGGAATCATGCCGTAGCCAAGGGATGAATGGAAATGCATGAGAAGCTGTTACTAATACGGGGTGGGCAACCATTTTTAATGTGCGGGGGAGAAGCACTCCAAGTTTTTGGTAAGTCATCAAGGGATGCAGGTGCGTGGGGTCTGGGATGGAGGCTGGGTGCAGAAGGGAGCTCTGGGTAAGGGACTGAGGTGCAGGAGAGGGTGTGAGGTCTGGTAGGGAGTTTGGGTGAAAGAGGTGGCTGTGACCTGGGGCAGTATATTGTAGTTCAGGACCCAGCAGAGGATGGGGGTGCAGGAGAAGATTCTGGCCATGGGGAGGAGTGTAGGAGGGAGTGCATGCTGAGTCTGGGAGGGAGTTGGGGTGGGACGTCGGAGACAAACTCTGGATGGGAGCTGCTTGCCTAAGCAGCTCCTGCCCTGCGGCACTCTGAGGCAGGTTTCCCTGGTTGCCAGCAGCCCCAGTCCACTGGCTGTTCCATGCATGGTTCTCTACACTGGAGTTGGGGGAGCGCATCACTCACTGCCCCGGCCCCCACAAAATCTGTCTACTCCTATTAGCCAGTAACATTTCTTTACCAGCATTCTGGCCTTAGAATCATCTTTAAATATGACCTTTTGTGTATAATAATTTCCAGGTCATGAAGAAGATGTGTATTCCTGCAGTATGTAACTGAATTCTCCCAGTGAGCTTACAAGCCCATTGTTCCTGTGACGAGGAGTAAATTAATTATTTACCCCACTTAACTGTTCACTGGGGAATAGCTGAATATCTGCGTTTGCAAAACTGCGAATTACCAGCATCAGAAAATTATATTACTCAATATCACATTTTTGGCATATTCTTGTTCATTTAAGTTAAATGGCTCTTCAAACACATATAGGCAATGACACCACTACAGTAGCAGAATAAGTACTGTAAGTGTCACAACAGGTGACAAGGTACTGTACCATTCATTCAAAATGAGCTACACAGTCCAGGCAACCCTTTACAATCATCTCTTTGGCCGAATAAATGTAACTGGAAGATTTACACTTTATCTTGCTCAATTGCACAGCTGACCTTGTTAGTGTTTCCAAAGCACTTTGGTACCCATTGATGGCAGATGCCCCAAAAGCGCAAAGGAATATTAATTCTTACGACTATTCATTCCTCATGTTGTTTCATAGACTTCCCACCCTGCTAAGTCTGAAGACTTTAAAAGGAACCAACACGGAGCACACCCTCGCCGCCAGCCGACACCTTGTCCTAGCTGCTTTGGGGAGGAGCTTGAGGTAAAGGACCTCCTTCCACAATTGCTTTCTCACATCTTGACTGCTCCAGCTCTCTCCTCCTGACTCAGCCCTTTGGCCAGGTCATTTAAGTCCTCCCCATCCAGGAAATCACAGTCTTTTCTGACCTTGGTCTCCGCTTGACATTTCCCAGGCCCTTAACTGCTGCCCAGTTACTGGGGTGGGGGAACCCAGACCCATCTCTTTCTAAAGGTTCCAGATCAACGACCAGTGTTTCATGTAAGCTGAGTGCTTGGGCAGCTGGCCAGGAGAGATTCAGCTGCTGCCCAGCCATTACCAGAGTGCCCACAACACCCCTAGCCAGCAGTATATATTTCTGTTGGTGGTGCACAACCGCACATGCGTGGGTGCACATCAAATTTATTCTAACCATGGATGGAATAAATTAGAGGGAACATTTCCAGTGACCCTCTGCACCACAGTCACCAACTACGTTCCTTCACCTTGACGGCCGCTGCATTTCCCCAGACCATTTCCCTGCAGCCCCAGCAATCTACTCAATCTCAGCAACCCTTCCAGAACTCCTTCTCTGCTCCTCAGTTCCCCTCCTGCCCTTCTCTGTCCAAGGTACTACAGGATTGCAGCCTCCGAGGGACGCAGACTCCCACCAACCGCTGACCCTGCCCAGTTCTGCTCTGCAGTTCTCCTTAAATGAGCTTGCTGGGCCCTAATTGTCTGCTTCTCACTGTCCCCCTCTAACTGGTCACTTCCCCCATACAACTGCCCTGAGCATCTTACCCCTTATTTACCATCGTGGTGTGGACACTTCAGCAGCCATGTTCAGCTGCCTGCTTTGCATTACTCTGTTGCAACACGCATCTCAGCTGCATTTTTATTACATATCTTGGGATTCAGTATACCCACCAGGCCTCTTGCAGATCTTTACTGCATTTAAAAAAACAGCTTATTATAAACTGCACTCATGAATTTTCTGCCACAGGTAAGCTGGAAACTCAGCTACCCAGAGTTTCTTTGTTGGGCGTAATACAGGGGAGAGTTTCACAGAAGCTCTGGATGAGTCAGGCAGAAAGGGAAAATGTCCACTGTACACAAGAAAGCCTATGCTGCTGCAGTTAATCATGGAGCTATAACTTCTTCAGAGAGCCATTTCAATTGAGGCAGATAATAATATCAGGGAAAACACACAGGAACAGGATACTACAGATGAATAAGGGTGCCTGCCTGGGAGTAGGTTAGCAAGTCAGCTCTTTTGTTCTGAGAAACTTAGGAATCAGATTAATTTCATTTCAAGCAAAAAGATACAACTGGAAAAGTAGCATGGTCTAGTGGGTAACGCAATGGGTCACATTCCCACCTGTGACACTGACCTGCTGCATAACCTTGAGTGAGTCACTTCTACCCTCTGCACTGCTGTTTACCTCTCCATCTTTTGTCTATGCATCTAGATTGTTTAAGCACCTGGAGATGGCAGCTGTCTCTTACTGTGCATACATGCAGTGCCTAGCCCAATGGGACCTTGATCTTTGGTGGCAGTTACAGGTGCTACAGAAATGCAAATCAATAGTAGTAAAAGTCACACAATAACTTTCTGACACTCCTTTAAAAGTTTTTTTATCTGTATATTTTTCCTACTAGCAGCTGTTCCACATTGGCTACTCACTTTGTTACACTTCTGGTGCCTGTTCAACTGCTTTGGCGTCTGTTTGTGGAAGTCAATGTAATTACAGGATATTAATGAATTAATCCTCATGCACATAAAAAAAAACCATGGTTGTCCCACTTTTCTATCAGGAGGAAACCAAGGAACAGTCTGTGATGAGCAAAAGGCCACAGAAGGAGTTTGTTTCAGAGCAAAGGTTAGAACTCAAAGGGCCCTGGTGCATAACTACATGCCCAGACCACTAGATCATCTGAAATTCTGTGAACTGAAGCAGAAAGGAATCAGAATCCCGCACCCATGCTCTACAAGGGCAGATCCCTGAATCAAGGTTGTATGCCTTGATCCTCAAAGGTACTCACTCCCTTGATTTCAGTGGGAGTTAGCTGACTCATGCATCTGATGAAGCGGGTCTTTGTCCATGAAAGCTTATGCTCCAAAATATCTGTTAGTCTACAAGGTGCCACAGGACTTCTTGTTGGTTTTGTCAATACCTTTGAGGATCTAGTGACTAAAGACCACTCCCATCAAGACTATTTTACTTTCCGGTAGAAGTCTGAGAAAAAGGCAGCTTGATGCTTCCTCCCCAAAGTACTGAGCACAGTCTGTTACTGGAGATGAAGGCGACAGCTTGATGCAACCTTTATCCCAAAACTGCTAATTGTGGCAAAACCGACCCCACTACCCAGGTAGCATTGGCTGTGTAGGGCTGTGCAGGAAGTTGCTATTCCTCATTCTCTCTGCTTATTAATTTGGTAATGAAAAAAGACTCTTCTACTTCAAGCAATACTCAATATATGGACCTACATTAGAGGGAGAAGGATAGCTCAGTGGTTTGAGAATTGGCCTGCTAAACTCAAGGTGATGAGCTCCATCCCTCAGAAGAGGCAAATGTGAGTGGAAGGAAGAGTGCTTGGCCCTGCCAAGAGGGCAGAGGCTTGTACTCAATGACCTTCCAAAGTCCCCTCTAGCTCTATGAGATGTGTATCACCATACATTATATACCTATCTCATAAAGCTGGGAGGGACCATGAGAGATCATTAAATCCAGTCCTGTGCACTTATTGGGACTGATAACTATCCCCAAGAGATTTTTTTAAACTATTTACCCTCAACACCCTCAACAATTGAGCTCACAACCCTGGGTTTAGCAAGGCACTGTGCTATCCCTCCCCATCTACTTACTTACATACTAACATGGCAGCAATCAACTATTTATGCTTCAGAAGTGCATAATTTACATGCTATGACACATTTGTAAGCCAACTGATTTCTCATGAACATTATGCATACCCACCAAGGCATCTGTCAATACATTTGCATGAATTAAGAGATATATTTTGATCTTGCCTAGTTTTCCCAAGTGAATCAGATCATACCCCATCAGTGATCTGTTCTTATCATCATTCACCACTCCACCAACTTTTGTGTCATCTGCAGACTTCATTGGGTAATTATTTCATATTTTCTTCCAAGTCATTGAATACTGAAAAATATTGACTAGCACTGGGCCAAGAACCAACTTCTGTAGAATTCCACTGGATAGGGTTACCATATACAAAAGAGGACATCCCTGAGATAGATTGTGTCTGTATCGGTATCTACCAAATCACATTGTATTAATGTGTTATCATATACATAGTACACTGATATACAGTGTCAGCTGGTAGATACTGATACAGATACACTCCCTCTGAGGAGTGTCCCCTTTTTTGAAAGGTCAAATATGGTGACCCTACCATTGGAAACACCCTCACTGAGGTCTTTACTGGAAGTTTCACTTTTGAGTAAAGTGGAAGCAATGCTGGGCACTCTGAGGGGGAATATACCAGAATTATTGCTCATTCAGTTGAACAGGACATTTTTCTCACTCAAGCATAGCTTTAAAGGTAGATTATTCTAATCATAAACGGTCCACAATACCAGAGAAGTAGTTATGTGTGAATTCTGAACCACTCCCAGAACACTGTGCCACTCCACTGGCAAATGTGCCACTCCAGATATTGTTGAGCATTTACCAGGCAACACTATATCTAGCAAAGTAATTAATATAACCATCCATTTGACTTTGTATATATTTTGTCTTAGTAAATCATTGGGTTAATAACAGCGACTATGCCCATGTATTTTCCTTATTGAATTCAACTAGAGCCATGTCTAAGGCAGGGGTTCGCAAGCTTTTTTTTCTGCCCTCCCTCCTTTGAAAATATTTCAGATGGTGACAAACTCCCCTACACCAAAAAAAGAGATAGTGAATTATTATAAGGACTCATACAAGCATTACTTGAAGCATTTAATTGTTATTCCTGCAGTGAAAAGCGCTGAAGCCTCTTAAAAAGTGGTAAGCAATAGCTTTCAGAAATAAATATGTCCCACGTATGTCTCCTTTCCCACCTCCTCCTCCCTCACTCTCTCTTTTAATAAATTACCAGCAATTTTCATTCACACAGGATGGAGGCAAGTAGAGTTCTATAAAGAGAACATGGGAGACAAAGGGTGAGTTAGCATCAGGTGCACATAAAGCCAGCCCAGTGGGGTCTGGCCAGTGGAATTAATTTCCCACATCTGGCCAAGTTTTGTTACCCTACAAGTCAATTCATTTAGCGCTGCTTGCACTTACAGCTCATGCGCCTCCAAAGTGCCCTCTTTTCCTTATGGCTCTGGTGTACAGTCCAGATTGCTATAACCCTCCCAGACACTCTCCATAATGTGCCTACTAAAGTCATTTTTAAACCCAATGTGTAGATCAGCCTAGGTCCCAGGTTAGTGCAGCGTACACAACACCTGTCCTCAGAGCTAGGCCTAACGTCACAATCTACTCTCACATGTGGAATAAAATGGCGGTGCAGAAAAAAATCCACCTACCACACAGTATCCTCGGTTTTAGTTTTATCCTACGGGGTGTATCTGCAAGCTTCCGTCTATGACTGATCACCCAATTTCTTCAAAAACTCCAATTAGAAGCACTGATACTTGATGTGGGTGTCCAACATTTAGAACAAGTTGAATATTTTGCAAGAATACAGCCATAGAATGTGTCCGTCTAAATGTTTCAGGGCTTCCTTCATGGGCGGATCCCTTTCTGATCCCTTTCATCCAGAAAGGATGAAAGAAATCAAGATTCATTCATAGACACAGAGTCTGCTGCCATGTCAACTTCCCACAAGAATATGATTGCATTTTGCATGTGCCTTGCTATCACAAAAATACTGCTGTGTTTGACTGAGCGACCCATGCCAGCGCTTGTGAATCTCATCCCAGAGCAACTAAGGCCTCTTTTAACAATCCTGTCTGCCAAGGAATTGACAATTTAAGTTTCTCTCTTTTGCAAGATTCTTATGTTATGACGCTAACATCTACGTTCCCTTCAAGTGACTTCTGAGAGATGGAGCTGAGACATTTGGGCTTTGTCTATGCAGCAGCATTATTTCAGAATAAGCTATTCCAGAGTAGCTTTTCTGGGAAAGCTTATTCTGAAATAGTGCATCTATGTATAAAATGTGTATGGAACTAGTGCTCAGCTATTTCTAAATAGAACGCCCACACATAATAGAGCCTATTTCGGATGAAAACCCTTGAGTGCACTATGGCCTATTTCAAATTAACCCCTACTCCCTGTTTACAAACCCCCTGTTCTGAACTATTTATTTTGAAATAGATGCTACCCATCTGATACTTGATAGCAGTTCTGTGGCACCTTGTAGGGGTATGTCTACACACCAACCTTATTTTGAAATAAGCCATTCCAGAAGAGCTATTCCAAAATAGCTTATTTTGAAATAACACTGCTACACACAAAATGCATTTTGAAATAGCACTTAGCTAATTGGAAATACAGCAGCTACACACACAGGTTACATCTACACTTGCATTCCTTTTTTGAAAGAGGAATAAAAATGAGGGAAATCGAAAATTCAAAAAAAGGCACTGATTTATATACCTCATGCTTCATTTGCATGATCTCTTTTCAGAAGAGATCCTTTCGAAAGAAAGAAAGCCGTGTAGATGGGGCTCTTTCGAAAATAAAGCCCACCTCTGAAAGAACCTGTCTTCCTATTTTATTTCAGGAAGGAGGGTTCTTTCAAAGAAGGGGTTTATTTTCGAAAGAGCCTCATCTACACTGCTTTCTTTCTTTTGAAAGGATCTCTTCTGAAAAGAGATTATGCAAATGAAGTATAAGGTATGTAAATCAATGCCTCTTTTGAATTTTTGATTTCCCTCATTTGCATTCCTCTTTCAACAGAGGAATGCAAATGTCAGCTTGTCTACACAGGGCCCTTTTCAAAAGGACCTTGCAAACATCGAAATTCCCTTATTCTCACTTTCAAAGTTCCACATCAGTATCTCATTAGTATTCTCCGCTTCGGCCATTAGCAAGGCCCTTTCAAAATTTAGGTCAAGTGTAGAAACAGCCCCTGTCTAAACAGTCCCTTTTTCAAAACAGCTGGTTTGAAATAGGAACTATTCCTCATAGGATGGCTATGTCTACACTAGCATTCCTCTTTTGAAAGAGACTTGCAAATAAAGGAAATCAAAAATCAAATGAGGCACAGATTTACATACCTGGCACCTCATTTGGATAGTCTTTCGACAGAAGAAAAGCAGCATTGCCACGGCTTTTTCGAAAATAAACTCCATTTTCAAAGAAACCCTTATTCCAATTTTTTTTTAGGAAGAAGGGTTTCTTCGAAAATGGGGTTTATTTTTGAAAAAGCTGCATCTACACTGCTTTTCTTTTGGAAGGAGAATATGCAAATGAGGTGCCAGATATGTAACTCTGCACCTCATTTGGTTTTTTTCTATTTCCCTTATTTGCATGCCTATTTTGAAAGAGGAATGCTAGTGTAGACATACCCAATGAGGTTTACCAAAATAAGGCAACTGCTATTTCAAAATTATTTTGAAAATGTGGTTGCATTGGGTAGATGCTCATATACAGTACGTCTACACTTGCATTCCTTTTTCAAAAGAGGTATGGAAATGAGGTAAATGAAAAATGCAAATGAGGCACAAATTTGCACATTTGGTAAACCCAAAGGGAAGAAGGACTCTTTTGAAGATGGGTTTACTTTCAAAAGATCAACATCTACACTGCTTTCTTCTTTTGAAGGAGGCGCTTTTGAAATTAGAATATGCAAATTATTTGCCAAATATGCAAATTTATACCTCATTTGAATTTTATTTACCTCATTTGCATACCGCTTTCGAAAGAGGAATGCACGTGTAGGTGCACCCATAGCTATTTCAAAATAACATTATTCTGTAGACTTACCCTTTTAGAGACTAACAAATGTATTAGCTTATGTGATTTCATGGGCAAAACCCACTTCCTCACATGAAAAATGGAGCGGAAAAGAAGAAACCCAGGTTTATACAGCAGAGAGGGGAGGGGAAAGAAAAAGGAAAGGGTTACCTGTCACTCATTCATGAAGCAAATTAAGTAGGAGGAATTCTTATTTTTCTAATAATTTGTTAGTCTCCGAGGTGCCACAGGACTGCTTGTTATTAGTGAAGCTACAGACCAACACGGCTACCCCCTCCCCCCCGGAATAAGACAAGCAAGCAAGGCCTATGTAGTTTACATATATCTTCTATATGGGCTCTATTGCCCTCTGCTGGAAAATGAGAGACAGCATTAGGTAGCATAGGGAAACTCCTGCACAGAAGTCTGCAGTTCAAATCCATTACTGGTCCTGCATGAAAGGGTAATGGTGCAAATGCCCAGCCGCATACTATTACAATGCACTGAGACCTCAATTTGTTGTGTGATAACTTGCTTACTTTACTATTAGTTTACCTCCTCCATGTTTTTATCAATGCCACCTACTCCATCCCAAATGGTGAGTATTTTTTAATGCATATCTGGGCAGAGACCAGAACAACGGGGTCCTCTGTGGTTGGATCCTTTAAGTGAGACTTTAATACAGATGATAATAATGAGGTCTTGAAGCCTGACTGACATCTCTAGGAACTAGTGCAATGCAAATAAGTAGTAAAGGCTTTTGGTTGTGGTTTTTTTTTGGCATTGTCTTCATTCACAGTCCCCCATAAGCCTAGCCTCATGTGCGTCATCCACCCACAAGAATCAATGCCCAATATGTTCCTTCGATGTATTGCCTAGAGAAGTTGTGCAGACTTTGCTGGGGTTTCTGACAGCAAATCACTGACATTTATTCACAATTCCTGGCTTTGTCAAAGTTTCAGATACCGCCTGATTCAGACTGCTGCTCTCAGGTTTCAGCCTTTAGTCTGTCCCCTTGAGTGGGGTGGACCTCATTTCCAAATGTCTGGAATCTTCATTCTGAACAGGAAACAGCACAGACTGACCAAATTCCAATCCCATTATATAACATTTCTGAGCCGCTCCTGGTATGGGGTGCATGGAACACTGAGCTCCTCTCTGTAAAGGTAAAACACTGCTAGAAGGAAGGATGCTGGACTAATTTACAACTGAAATCCAGTGTCACTTGCTGTCAAAATCTTCTCAGCACCCACGCAGCATGAACACAAGTGGAACACGTTGCATTAGGTGAAGTGCAGTGGTTAATGTTTTTGGAAGGGTTCAGGATGGAAAAGAAAGCTGGCCAAATCCCAAACCAGAATTTAGACCCTAAGCAGTGCGAAGTTACAGGGAATGGCTAGGTTAGTTTTGAGGAATGCACCTCCACAGTACCCGAGATCTTAGAAAGGAAGTGGGTGCGCTGGAGAGGGTCCAGCAAAAGGCAAACAAAATTGTTTGGGGGCTGGAGCACATGACCAACAAGGAGCGGCTGGGGGATGTGGGCTTAGTTAGTTCACAGAACAGAAGAGTGAGGGGTGATTTGATAGCAGCCTTCAACTTCCTGAAGGGGGTTCTAAAGAGAATGGAGAGAGGCTGTGCTCAGAAGGGACAAATAGCAGAATAAGGAGCAATGGTCTCAAGTTACAGTGCGGGAGGTCTAGGTTGGATATTAGAAAAAAACTTTCACTAGGAGGGTGGCGAAGCACTGGACTGCATTGCCTAGAGAGGTGGTGGAGTCTCCATGCCTAGAAGGTTTTAAGTCCAGGCTTGACAAAGTAACTCTGCCATGAAGCCACTGCGAGCTCCAGGCCAGTCCCAAGCCTGGATGAAGGAGGAGGGTTGGTCAGATGTGTGTCAGTGTGCTGACTGTCAAACAACAGTACAAATGAAATCTGATGCCAGTACAACTAAATGATAAAAGATGTTGGCTCAGGCGTCTCCTGGATAAACAAGATCTGTGACACCAATCGAGCGATTGGGGTTGGGTTGGTAAGTTGGCTACTGAAAGAAAATTACAGCTCACACATATGCTATCCCTTGGAATATGGAACATCTGAACACTGTGGGCAGCTGGAAAATTAGAGCTGCTTTGGAAGGAGATAGAGAGATACCGATGTGATATACTTGGACTGGCAGAGATGCATTGGATGGCATCAGGAGAGATATGCGGTTGCGAAGTCATTTGGCCAGGAAATGAAATGAAGCATGAAGCAGGAGCTGGATTCCTTCTTAGCAAAATAGCTAGAAGGGCATTATTAGGATACAAACTGGTGAGTGCAAGAATGATGGTAGTGAGATTCAAAGCAAAACCCTTCAATATCTCAGTCATTCAGGTGTATGCACCCATGTCGGACACTATGGAGGAAGAAATTAAGCTATTCTATAGAGACTTGACAAAGAAGGTGGAGGAGATACCAAAGAAAGATGTGTTGATCATTGGAGAAGATTGGAATGTGAAGGTTGGAGCACATAATGAAGGTTGGGAGAGAGTCATGGGAAGGTTTGGATGTGGAGAAAGAAACGTATGAGGTGAGAAACTTCTAGAGTTTGCTACAGAGCATGAGATGGTGATCTGTGACACGAGATTCCAACAAAAGGACGGTAGGAAGTGGACGTGGTGATAGAATGACGGAAAGTCCAAGAACATGATAGAGATGATTTTGATAAGAAGAAGATGGATAACATCAGTACAGCAATGCCGAACTTTCCAAGGAGGGGATATAGACTCAGACCACAGTTTTGTGATTGCAAACGTCAAGATAAAACTCAAAAGAAAATGTATGACACAGTTTAAGAAAAGAAGACCTGTGGCGAGGCTATGTGAGGAGGAAACCAGGAATGCATACAGAACAGCGCTCAAAGAGAAGATTAAGAATATTGCCACAGAGAAAGACCTAGATAAGAGAGTCACAGGGATAGCCATCACTATAGAAGAAACAATTGAGCAGACTGTTCCAGAGGAAGAAAAGATCAATAAGAAGTGGATTACCCAGGAGACACTGAAGTTGGTTCTAGAGAAGAGAGTGTTGAAGATCAGAAGAGATGTTTCTGAGATGGTAGAACAGCAATATAGGATGAAATGCAATGAGGTAAGGAAAGGAGCCAGGAAGGGTAAGGAGAAATGGTTAGAGGAGCAATGTGAAGATATAGAGAGGTATTATGGTGAATGTAAGACTAAGGAGGTGTATAAGACAATTTGGAATATTAACAGGAAATGGCAACCAAAGCAGATGGCGAACCAAAGATGAGAACGAAAACATGATCATGAACAGGGAGAAGATCGTGCAGCGATGGATGAGATATTGCACCAATAGGTACAAAGCACAGTTGGACCCAAGTGGCCAAGACAGACTGATTGAAGAATTGAAAGAGATATCCCCCCCGAGCATCAAGAGCGAGACCGGTATTTTGAAGGAGGAAGTAGAAAAAGCAGTGAAATGAATAAAGAACAACAAGAGCCCTGGAAATGATATGATCACTAGAGAGATGATCAAATAAGGCAGAGAAAGCATGATTCAGGAAATACACCGACTGTGTAGTATAGCATGGATAGAAGGGAAGGCATCTAAGGAATGGACAAGATCTGTGCTACTGACAATACCCAAGAAAGGAAGTACATTGGAGTGCAAGAACTACAGAACGATTGCCCTAACAAGTCATCTAGGTAAGGTGCTGATGATGATACTGACTGAGAGATTAAGATCACAGATAGAAGAACATATAGGAGATGAGCAAGCAGGGTTCAGAAAAGATAGAAGTACCATATAGCAGATATTGGCACTAAGAATGACAGCGGAGAAAGCTCAACGAAAGAACAAGAACGTATACACTTGCTTTATCGATTTTCAAAAGGCATTTGACAGTATAGATCAGAAAGTGACTTGGGCGGTGTTGGAGTCATATGGAGTGGATAGCAGACTGTTGAAGAATATCGATGACAATGTGGAATCAGCGGTGAGAACATGCAGGGAGTTGGGAAGTTGGTTCACAACAAGTAGAGGTATGAGAGAAGGAGATCCAATATCGCCAAGTATCTTCATCGCACCTCTGGAGAGAGTGATGGACAAGAGCAAGGAAGAGGTAGAAGGGTTATCTGTGCATGGGAAAAGAATTAACAACTTGAGGTTCGCGGATGATACAGTCATCATTGAGGAAGATGAGGAGAAGCTAGTGAAAATGGTGCAGGTGTTAAACAAAGAAGGGAGGCGGTACAGATTGATTATGAACATCGATAAAACAAAAACAATGATATTTGGAGATAAGGAAATAGGAAGGAAGATCAGTGTCGATGGTATTGAACTTGAAAATGTAGAGAAGTTCACATATCTGGGGAGCAACATAACATATGATCTAGACTGTGAGAAGGAAATAGTGACTAGAATAGCGAAAGCAAGAGTGAGTTTGAAGGAGATAGATAAGATCTGGAAAAGCAAAGCAATTAGCTTGGGAACAAAGCTGAACATCTTGAAACCATGTGTATTCAGCAGCATCTAGTACAGATGTGAGACATGGGTGATAATGAAAGATTTGGAAAGAGGAATATTGGCATTCGAAAGGAATTGTTATAGAAAGATTCTGAGAATAGGATGGATGCAGAAGGTCACCACTGAGGAATTATATATAGGAAGATATAGCTGCAAGAGAACCTGCTGCAGAAGGGTATAAAATGGAAGCTACAACTATATGGACATATTTGCAGAATGAATGATGAACCAAAAATCAAGACCTTGGTATTTGGCATAATGGACGGTTCAAATAGGAGAGGCAGACCCCACAGAGAACGGATAGATGATATAGTAGATTGGTGCGAAGCTAGTCTACAGAAATTAAGCCACTCTGTACCAGACAGGGAAAGATGGAAGGAAATAGTGAGAGAGGCATCAGACACCAACGGGTGCTGAGCCCACGGTTATTGATGATGATGATTGACAAAGTCCTGGCTAGGGGAATTTAGTTAGGGTTGATCCTGGTTCGGGCAGGGGCTGAACTCGATGACCTCCTGAGTTCTCTTCCAGCCCTAGAATTCTATGGTACTGTGATTTTATGATCTTCCCAACACTTAAATTCTACAAGGCTGGGCCACACAGAATATGTCAACGTAGCTGGAGAGTATCTGAATGCCCAATGAAGTCACCTAGGGTCCCATAGAACTCCCCAAGAGGATATCATAACTCATTCTTCTTTTGCCCTCTCCCAGCTCATAGGAGAGGGTCTTCTGTGACGTGCCAGTTCTTGGGCTCCCAGGCTATGTCTAGATTACAGGGACTTGTGGACAGACTTTTTAGTCAGAAGATAGCTTCTGACAAACTTGTGTTGACAGATCGCAGCCAAACTGCTGAGCAGATCACAAGGGCAATCCACTCTGTTGACGGAGAATGGCCGGACTGCCTGGCCCCTCTCTCAACAAAATGGCCATCCAGAACCATAGCAGACATTGTTATGTGGCTGGCAATTCCTTCTGGGACCCCCAGTGAGACACTTCCTTCAAGGTTCCCCCCGCCCCCCTGACACCCTTTCTCTGCCCATGCTGAGGCATGCCTATCTTCACAAGGGACAGCACAGCTGCTAGAACAAGGCTTCTACTCTTTCTGGGAGACACAGCTCTGTCTACTGAGCCAGGGTGCCAGAGCAGCCCCTGGGCTTGCTCTGGCCCCATGCAGAAGTGCTTCAGCACCTGCTGCTCCTGCTGATGGCTGTCCTTTTGTGCGTCAAGGAGGGATAGCCTGACACCACCTTTCAGGAGCTCGACACTGCTGCCAGACAGTCACACCTGCACCCACACCCCCCCATCCCACACCCCCATATGAGTGCACAGGCAGATCTGGAGGCACTGCACTAGTTCCAGCTGGTGGGACTGGCTGGTCATGAGGCAGTGGGATAGCCAGCAGTAGTTCCAGAACTTCCACATGCAGAAGGCCACATTCCTGGAGCTCTGTGTCTGGTTCTCCCCTACCCTCACCCTCTGGAAACAGGACCCGAACATGTGGCCTGCCATCCCCATGGAGAAGCGGGTCACAGTTGCCCTGTGGAAGCTCACCATCCCTGACAGCTACCACTCAGAGGGACACAGTTTAGTGAAGTCCACCACCAGCGCCCTCCTCATGGAGATAAGGCACTCTTGGGCTGCAGTCCTTGCACAGAGAAGGGTGCCCTGCCAAAGGGGTCCCTTGCGACATGGGGTTGGAGGGTGAAAGGGGTGTGTTTGGGGGTGGGGGGTGAACCCCCATCTCTGGTGGACCGTGCTGGCAAGGAGGCAGCCTCACAGGGAGGGGCCTCCTAGAGAACTTGGGGGGCAGAAGGACAGGGACCCCCCCTTGTCCCAGGGACTCCCTCCCACAGTCCCTGACATCTCTGTTCATTCTCCTCCCTCTGCCAGATGGACCCCACCCAGAAACTCTTCAATACCCACCTCATCTGGGCTAGGATGAAGGCTGAGTGTGCCTTTGGCCACCTTAAGGCATATTTCAGGTGCCTGCTCACCTGCTTGGACGTGGGGGAGCACAATGTCCCCAAAGTTGTGGCCACGTGTTGTGCCCTGCACAACATAGTGGAGGGAGTTGGGGAGACCTTCCTCCTAGGGTGAGCGACATACAAGCAGCTGGCTGCAGCTCCAATCACCAGGCCCATCAGGACGGGGTGTAGATCTGGGAGGCCTTGAGGGACAACTTCTTCCAGGACCCCCAGTAACCCTCCCCAGACCCCCCCAGTGGGGGTCTCAGTCCTAGAGTCCTACCTCACCCCCACCATGACCCTTCCATTCACCCCGTCACCTCTCTCCAATCCCTGCCCGATAAACACAGAAGTGGATGTGGTGAATAAAGAACTAGTTTACTGACCCAAATAAAAATACGTGGATAAGAAACAGAGTAATAACAAACTATTTACAATAAAGTGAAGGGCAAAACCATTGAATTATGTAAAGTAGGGAGGCTTGAGATGGGGGGCATCAGAACTTGGATGGGAGGGTCTTGGAACAGCAGTGGGGGGCCTTTAAACATGGAGGGAGTGGGGATACACAAATCCAGGAGGGTGCAGGACCCCAAGTGGTGTCAGCCTTGGGCTCCTCTCCTGCCACAGGTTTGGGGCCCCCATCGGGGCTGGGTCGGGGCTGGGAGCAGGGGGAGATACAGATGCAGTGGAGCTGTGGCAGGGTCTGGGTGGATGGGTGGGGGAGCAGCAGGGGTGGGTCGGAGAGGGCCCTCAGCCATTGCAGGAGGTCTCGTATGCCCTGCAGGATGGCCAGTGGGGGCTGGGTGGCAGTGGTGGTAGCGGGGAGTGGTGGGGGCAGAGGAGGGGGGTGGCAGCCATAGGTGAATGCGTGAATCTCAATATTCCACCCTATTCCACCTGGGTTTAGCAGGCCAATGTTCAAACCACTAAGCTATCACCTCAACCTTCCATTAGCCAGGTCTTCAACTTCATCTTAATAATAAATGGAATGCAAATAGTCCTGAAGAGCGTGTAAACAATTGCTTAGAATAAAATACCTTTTCAATTGCATTACTCAAAATCAGCATCAGAAAAATGGGATAGCTACTACAGGTTGAACCTCTCTAATCCAGAATTCACTCATCTGGCAAACTCCATAATCTGGCATGATTTTAGTTAGCCAGACAACCACTTATCATGGGTGTGGCCAAGTTTCCCATGGTCCTATGATGTTTGTATACAGCAACCAGTCCTGTGTCCCAGTGTTCTGTGCTGTCGTTTAGCCCTAATTTACCCTCCAAACGTCTTCTAAGAGCCCAGTAAGCAGTGGAAACGCTGGTAATGTGCTAGAAAATAGTGACATCCCATGGCCCAGCAAATTCTCCTGTCCTGCTTCGGTCAGCTCCTTAGGGAGTAGAACGAGAGAGGTTCAACCTGTACTAGAATGGTGGCATTTAGCCAATGAAAGCTCCCTTTCTTCAGTCGAACTCTCCTGCCATCTTCAGGACAGTCAGTTTCTTTTCACTGAGAAACAGACATATATTGAAAAATTTCCCCCTGAGCTTTTTATTATTTTTTTAAACAATAAAATCTTGTTTCGTAGGCAAAAAAAGTTTTTATTCCAACACTATAATTATTTTTGTTGCACATTATTAAAGCTTATTGAATCGTGTTTTCATTCAACACTCGCCAACCTCTACACTCTCACTGCCAGACACTAGTAAGGAATCTTTTCTGACTTAAATTGAACCACAAATACCCAGAAATCCAAGGAAGGAAAGCCCAGCCTATTCCAGTAGTCCAACCTGCCCCTGTATGGGATTGCCTCTTCCTGCGCATTTTCTAGTGCTTTACCCAGTCTGGTTTTTAATGACTCTGGGGATCAGCTGACCATCACTTCCCCCGAAGGCCATCTCTGCAGCATAACAGAGCTCTGTAGTAATGAATGTCTTCTCTCAGCGTGTTTCCCCCTTTCGTAGCATTACTTAGAGTTACACTCAGTCTCAAACCTGTAAATAGCTGCTGTGCAGAGTACACCATAATGATACTCCATTTGTCATGGTGATTGCAAGCAGTTTTAAACATTTGCAGTATTAAAACTAATGAGGATGGCACATTCACGTGTACATTAGATACCAGAGCAGCATTAAAGCATGACAACTCACAAAATCAAGCACTCACGAGGTCTGAAGTGCCAGAAATAACAGTTCCAGAGAAGTTTTAATTCAGCCCCCTTTGCATTATGATGAAGTCTTTAATTACATTATCACATAATTCGTTTTCCCCTTACATTGAGTGCTCACCAAACAAGCAGCTGTGTGCTAGTTCTTTTTATTTCCCATGGCGGCCACCCAAGTTGGCCTACAGACAGGAGTGGGGAGGATTACCTGGGGCAGGGTGCAGTGGCGGCTGGCGGCTGCCACCTCCCCTTAATCCACCTCCTCCCACTCACCACATGGGTGACACAAGCACCAGCCTTCTCTGCTCTGCTGTACCCCACCATCCTGGCCCACTGAGCCCAGCTTCTCTGGGGCAGCAAGAAACAGCCTCCAGTCCCCACCACCCACAGAAAGGCAGCACTCAGCAGGCTGTGAGGCCATGGTGGCAGGATGGGCAAAGGGACAGGTTGGAAGAGGGGCAGGACCTGCAGTGGAGGAGGGTTTCTCTGGGTCCCATGCATGGGGCACTGTGGGGATTGCCTCCAGCTCCTGCCCATCCATCAGGACAGCCCTGAGTATATGGCCCCACACCTTATTTGTAGTAGACCCCCGATTTACATGGGGATCTTGCAACCCCCGCAGAAGTCAAATTTCCTGCATAATGTGGGGGAGCCAGGAAAATGACCAGGGCGCCAGCTGGGAGAAGCCAGGGAGAAGCCGCAGTGGTGTGACTGCTTCCCCCAGCCCAGCTTCTCCCAGCTGGGAGAAGCCGGGGGACAGACAGATGTGGCAGCTTACCTGCCCAGCTTCCCTCAGCTGAGGGAGCTAGGTAGGCAGACAGGCAGGGTGGCATGGTTCCTCCCCTCACCCAGGAGCTCCATGCACTGCTGCTGCCCCCCTCAACTGCACCTTCGCCAGGTCACCAACTTCTCAGTGCAGCTGTACAGCTTCCCTCCAGCCCTTCTACTCCTTTCCCCCATGCACATCACGGGCAGCTTCCTGATCTGCCGCACTGAAATAATGGGACTCAATTTAATTGGTTTAATGGCCGGATCCCTCCCACAATGCAGCAGAGAAGGGAGCAGGAGGAGGTGTCAGCATCTGGGGCTGCAAATGGCTCCTTAAAGAGTTACATGCAGCTCCAGAGCCACAGGTTTCCCACCAATCCCTACTCAGCTGGCTTTCAAAATGGTGCCACTGCTGGCTCTGCAGGCCAGATTCTGGCCTGTGGGCCACATGTTGGCCATCCCCGCACAACTCCATGAACTCCTGCCAACTCACTACATCATGGCATTTGTCTGGCATCCAATGTCAATATTGTGTGAAGTATCATGGGAAAGCTAATTACACACTGGTTATTAATATAATCATCAAATGCAAATGTGCACATTATATGTGACATTATCAATTCCCTCTGTATGCTATTACTAGAATATTTAAGACCAGACTGCCTAGCCTTGGTAGAGGAGACAGTTGGGTCACTTCTAATCAAAGAAGGCTGGGTTTACTTCAATTTATAGATTAACAGCAAGTAAAATGGTAGCGCTTACTTCACCCCAAACAGCAAGTGAAACTTTAAAACCATGATCCCATTTTCATGATACAAAGGCATTGATTCTTTATTTCCTAAGTGTAGGTTAAGGGAGGTCTTTCATATCTCCCTGTTGACTTCACATATAAATGGATCTCTATTGTATTACCTTATAATGTGTAAGTTAGATCTGAACAAAACAAACCAGCAGTCATGTAGCACTTTGAAGACTAACAAAATAATTTATTAGGGGATAAACTTTCGCGGCACAGATCCTCTCCTCCACATGTGGAGATACAGCATTTCCAGTACAGCCCGACAGTTATATAACAGAGAGGTCCACCAAAAAAAAATTGACTAAAAACCAACAAATCAGAGACATAGTACTGAAGTGGTCGACAGGTGAATAAAACAAACCCTTGCCAACAGAAAACCTGTTTGGCAACCCTGACTTGGTACGGATTTTAAACATTATCAGTGCATGTGTGCATTTATATGTATAAACTCCTTACCTAGTATCTGTATATACATTTTATAATTATATTAATGACCACTGTGACCCCAGCTTTCATTAAGACCTCACATGGCATTCTCTGGCAAATTAGCATGTACACAAAAGAATCCAGAGATTCCTGCAAGCTCTTTGCTGGTTAGTATAAAGAAATTCTTCAGTCATGTTGACTCTCTGGTCTACTAAGTCTTGAAGAAAGAGAATAATTCTTTGGATTCACTTAGAATCATAGAATGCTAGGACTGGAAGGGACCGTGGGAGGTCATTAAATCCAGTCCCCTGCCCTCATGGCAGGACCAAGTACTGTCTAGAACACCCCTGACAGACATCTATCTAACCTGTTCTTAAATATCTCCAGAGACAGATTCCACAACCTCCCTAGGCAATTTATTCCAGTGTTTGACCACCCTGACAGTTAGGAGGTTTTTCCTAATGTCCAACCTAAACCTCCCTTGCGGCAGTTTAAGCCCATTGCTTCTTGTTCTACTCTCAGAGGACAAGAAGAACAAGTTTTCTCCCTCCTCCTTACGATACCCTCTTAGATACATGAAAACTGTTATAATTTCCCCCCTCAATCTTCTTTTCTCCAAACTAAACAAGCTCAGTTCTTCAGACTTCCTTCATAGGTCATGTTCTCTAGTCCTTCGGTCATTCTTGTTGCTCTTTTCTGGACCTTTTCCAATTTCTCCACATCTTTCTGGACTGCGGTGCCCAGAACTGGACACAATACTCCAACTGAGGCCTAACCAGCGCAGAGTAGAGTAGAAAGAGAAGTTACTCACCTGTGTAGTAACGATGGTTCTTCGAGATGTGTCCCTGTGGGTGCTCCACAGTAGGTGTCGGGCTCGCCCCGGAGCTGCAGATCGGAAAATTTTCAGCAGTCTCCGTCGGGTCGCGCATGTGCCGATGCGCACCAGTCCTTCGCATGCCTTTGATCACATGCGTGATCCGGTGCCCGCCAGTTCCTTAGCCAACCGCCCCGGATGCTTCTGAAAAACTCGAAAAACAGAGCTCCGAAGCAGGGAGGAATGGGTGGGTAGTGGAGCACCCACGAGGCCACATCTCGAAGAACCATTGTTACTACACAGGTGAGTAACTTCTCTGTCTTCTTCGAGTGGTCCCTGTAGGAGCCCCACAGTAGGTGACTACCCAGCAGCATCCCCAATTAAGGAGGTGGGTATCCACTTATGTGCAGCTTGCCCTTGATAGGACTGCTGTCGACAAGTGTGTATCCTCATCGAACACCCGGTGCATGGCATAATGCTTGGCAAAGGTGTCGTAAAATGACCAAGTCACCGCTCTGCAGATGTCTTTTAATGTGATTCCTTTCAAGAAGGCCGTTGATGCTGTCATCACTCTGGTGGAGTGAGCCCTGGGCGGAACTAGCAGAGGGGTCTTACTCAGCTCATAACACAGTCTTATACAGGATACAATGTAATTTGAAATTCTTTGTGAGGATAGGCCTTCCCCTTTCAACCTGGGTGCGAGAGACACCAGGAGTCTGTCCGTTTTCTGGAAGGGCTTACTTCTGTCTATGTAAAAAGCCAACGCCCTCCTTACATCTAGCAGGTGCAGCCGCGCCTCTTTGCTAGAGTTGTGAGGCTTAGGATAAAATGAGGGTAATACTGTTGGTTCGTTAATGTGGAACTCTGAGGAAACCTTTGGAATGAAGGCCGGGTGTAATCGTAAGATCACCACTTCTTTTGAGAGTACCATGCAGGGTGGCATTGCCATTATTGCTGCGAGTTTGCTCACCCTGCAGGCCGACGTAATAGCGAGAAGGAAGGTTGTTTTCAGGGTAAGTAACCGGAGGGGTACCGTGGCCAATGGTTCAAAGGGTGGTCCCGACAGCGTGTGGAGGACCAAGTCCAAACTCCATGACGGTGATAGTGGTTTCCGAGAGGGGTACAGGTTTACCAGCCCCTTTAGGAACCGTGTGACCATAGGAGGGGCGAATATGGTTGGCCCTTCCTCTTTGTGTTGAAATGCTGATATAGCTGCAAGATGGACCTTTAGTGAGGATAGGGAGTGTCCATCTGGTTTTAGCTCCAGCAGGTATTCTAGAATTGCAGGTATAGGGACGCCCTGAGGAGCCAATTGCTTGGAAGAGCACCAGGAGATGAACCATTTCCACTTCTGCGCGTAAGTCTTTCTGGTGGAATTCCTTCGACTGAACTCCAAAACTTGTTTCACTCCCTCTGAACATGTGCTCTCTAAGGCGCTGAGTCATGGATTAGCCACGCCTGTAGGCGGAGTCTTTGAGGATGTGGGTGCACTATGGACCCCTGAGCCTGCGTGAGAAGGTCCAGCACTACTGGTAGGGGGAGTGGCGGGCAGCATGACATGTGCAGAAGCAGAGGGAACCATTGTTGTCGGTCCCAGGTTGGGACTATAAGTATTATGTGTGCTCTCTCTCTTCTGGCTTTCTCTAGAACCTTGTGAATGAGTGTTGTGGGAGGGAATGCATAGAGTAGAGGGCCCTTCCATGGCACTGTGAAGGCGTCCCCCAAGGATCCCTGTCCTATGCCCGCTCTGGAGCGGTACTGAGGGCACTGCTTGTTGTTGTAAGTGGCAAACAGATCGATTTGGGGAACCCCCAATTTGTGAAATACTTGTTGGAGCAGATTGGCACGGATCTGCCACTCGTGCGTGAGCACAAAGCGCCTGCTTAGCTGGTCCGCCTTCATGGTGTGGACACCGGGTAAGTATGAGGCTTTCAGCATATATTGTTGACAATGCACCAGTTCCACAACCGGACTGCCTCCGCACATAGCACATGGGATCTGGCCCCTCCTTGTCGGTTGATCTACAACATGGTGGAGGTGTTGTTGGTATTTACTCCGACTACTTTGCCATGCAGGTATTTCCGAAAATGTCTGCACGCATTGAACACTGCTCTGAGTTCTAGTATGTTTACATGCAATGTCTTTTCCACAGGGGACCATAGCCCCTGAGTTACCTTGTTGCTGATGCGTGCTCCCCATCCTATGTGGGATGCATCTGTTGTAAGAAAAATCGCAATTTGTGGTTGGCGGAAGGGCACCCCTACTAGTAAGTTCTTGGGATCTGCCCACCATGCCAGTGACCTGCGCACCTCTGCTGTGGGCGATACTGCCCTGTGGATGGTATGGACTATCGGTTTGTAAATGCTCGCCAGCCAATGCTGCAGACCCTGCATATGCAGCCTGGCATTCTGCACCACGAATGTGGTGGTCGCCATGTGCCCCAACAGTTGTAGACATGTTAGGATTGGCACTGTGGGGCTGTACATCATTACTTGCACCAGGGATTTGATGCTGCGGAAACGGGCATGGGGCAGGTATATTCTTGACGTAGTAGAGTCTATGTGTGCCCCTATGAACTCTATATTCTGCATAGGCTCGGCCTTTGATTTCGAGAGGTTGATAACTAGGCCCAACAAGGCGAATGTGTTTGTAGTGACGTGTATCATGCGTAGGACCTCTGCCTTCGAGGCCCCTTTCAGTAGGCAGTTGTCCAGGTATGGAAAAATGAACACACCCTGTCTGTGTAGGTAAGCTGATACTACCGCCAGTGTTTTGGTGAACACTCTGGGCGCCGAAGAGAAACCGAACAGAAGAACCCTGTATTGGAAGTGCTCCCTGCCCACTGTGAAGCGGAGGAAACGTCTGTGTGCCGGGTGAATAGTTACATGAAAGTACGCATCCTGCAAGTCGAGGGCTGCAAACCAGTCTCCATCGTCCAATGCCGTAAGTATGGAGGCAATTGTAGTCATCCTGAAACGCTGTTTGCGCAGATGTCGGTTGAGGGCCCGTAGGTCCAGGATTGGCCTCCAGCCTCCTGTCTTCTTCTCTGTTAGGAAGTATTGTGAGTAGAACCCTTTCCCTTGGAATTGTTCCAGAACGCTCTCCACTGCCCCTGTGAACATGAGATGCTCTACCTCCTGTTTTAACCTTGTCTCATGGGAGGGGTCCTTGAAGGACTGGGTGGGACGTTTCAGTGGAGGTAGTGATTGGAAGGGGATCGTGTATCCCGTGGCTATAATTTCCAGTACCCATTTGCCTGTGGTGATGTTTTGCCATTGGGAGTAGAACGGTTTGAGCCGATGATGGAACATGTGCTGGGATTGGCATTGAGGGATGGTCTTGATATTGCAGTCCTCGACATACCCGTCAAACTTGCTGCCTCAGGGCTTGCCCCGTGGGTGCACAACCCTGCTGGGAGCCCTACACTGTTGCTGCTCGTGATGGCACCCTTGGTCATAGCTCCGTTGGTATTGTGTACGCTGAGGTTGATAGGTGTAGCGCCTTTGCTGGGGGTAAAACTTCCTCCTCCTCTACAGAGAGGTATATATGCCCAAGGTCCTAAGTATGGTTCTGGAGTCCTTGCTGGAGTGTAGGACCGAGTCAGTTGAATCTGTGAATAACTTCTGTTTATCAAATGGAAGGTCTACGATTTTTGTTCGCAGATCCCTGGGAATGCCGGACGTCTGGAGCCACGATTCCCTACGCATTACCACTACTGTGGCTGTGGAGCGTGCTGCCGTGTCTGCCACGTCCAGGGCAATCTGAACTCCTGTTCGTGAGGCTGCGTAGCCCTCTTGGACGATCGCTTTCAGCACCAGTTTCTTATCCTCGGTAAGGAAATCCATGAGGGAAGTAAGTCTGGAATAACTGTCGAAGTTGTGGTTTGACAGGTGTGCTGCATAGTTTGCCATTCTGAGTAGTAAGGTAGAGGAGGAATAGACCTTCCTACCGAACGTGTCTAATTTCCTCGCATCTTTTTCTGACCCTCCTGATTTATATTGGGGTGTCTTGGATCTCTGCTGTGATGATTCGACTACCAGGGAATTTGTTTGGGAGTGGCTAAACAGGAATTCCATGCCCCTGGCTGGAATAAAGTATTTCTTATCCACCCTCTTATTTGTAGGAGGGGTGGAGGCTGGAGTGTGCCATATGTTGGTGGCCGATTCCATAATCGCTTCATCTAGTGGGATGGCAATTTTAGATGAAGCCGGGGGTCTTAAATTTTTCAGGAGTTTATGATGTTTCTCCTGCACCTCTGCTATTTGAACGTCCTGTGTTTGTGCTACTCTCTTGAATAGTTCTTGGAATATCCTAAGGTCGGCTGAGGGGGAAATATCCCCGTGGACAACCCCATCTGGGGAGGATGAAGAGGAGTCGCTATGATATACCCCCTCTAGTTCCTCAGATTCCTGGATTTGTTCATATGCTTGGCCTTTTGAGGATTCAGAAGGGAGGTCCAGGGCCTGTGGACCAACATCTGCCTGGGAAGGCTGTGTTCTTCTCACGGAGTGAGACTGTGTGAAGGGGTGTTGGTGAGGTGTGGGTGGGGATCTACCCCTGGATCTGGACCCCCGTGCTGGTGTTCAGTATGGTAAGGATGGCCATAACAGCAGGGGCAAGGGCCCGGTGATGGGGATCTGGACCATGATCGGAAAGCGTACGCATGGGGTCTAGACGAGCGTGACCTCTGTGATGACGCTGACAGTGGCGGAGATGCTCTGTGATAGTATTCATAGGGATCCCTACTGGAGATTGGTGAAGGTTGTCTGAGCCAGGGGGATGGTGGTTGAAGGAATGGGGATGGAGGTCTGAAGCAGGCCATTGGAGTTGCTGCCCGGTGTATTTCGGTGGGGGAGCTAAGCGATAACGGCCATGTGGTGACCTCCGGGGACGGGTTGCGGTGCCGGGTTTTGGCCTTTGCTTTTCCCTGTCCCTGAGAGGCAGGTGCCGCCCCACTCCCATGCTGGGGACCTCGGCACCATTGTGGGTGCCGCGCTCGGTGCCCCTGTGCATGGCGCTGGGTGGGTAGCTTCCTCCAGCACCGTTGGGTCCCGTGCTGGGTACCCCTGTTCTGGTGCCATCAGTGCCGCAGGGCTTGATGCCATGGGAGTCGGTGCCGCCAATTCCGGCACCTGCGGCGCCCCCGGTGCCAACTGCTTAATGGTCGGAGGCCTCGGCACAGCTGTGCGCTAGTCATCCCACTTTGAGCAGCCCGGAGGTCATAGCTCTGTGCTCCACTTGTCCTGCTCGCAGGTGTTACCGTCAAGGATCGAGCTGGGGAAAGCTTCCTTTTCTTTTGTACAGAGATGGTTAGGGAAGCCGCCTTCCTCTTGTGTGAACCTGAGGACCCCTCTTTATGGGGCTTCTCCGATGGTCCAGGTTGGAGGGCCTTATCAAACAAAATCACCTTCAGCCTCATTTCCCTCTCGTTTCTGGCTCTGGCTGTGAGCTTGGAGCAGTGAGGACACTTCTGTGGAACGTGGGTCTCCCCGAGGCAACGAATGCACTCGCTATGCCCATCTGAGGCAGGCATGGCCTTGCGGCATGACGCACATTTCTTAAACCCTGGTAAGGACATCTTGGCCCAGGCGTTTAAGTCTTTGAATGTTAATAGGGCACTTAACAGTTAACCAGTCCTGGAAAAGATAATGTTCGTGGCTTTTAGGACAGCAGACTGCTTAGGGCGGCCGCCTCTGATCATCTCTCTCTCTCTCTCTCTCTCTCTTTTTCTTTTTTTTTTTTTTTAAAACTATATTTACATTTAAACGGAACAACTTTAACAATGCTAACTAAAAACTATCAACTAATAACTATTAACAAGATTAACAAAATTAAAAACACAGTTTTATCTTTCTCAGGCGTTGGAGCCGGAGCAGAATCCGTCTGCAGCCATTGGCGGTTGAGAAGGAACTGGCGGGGACCAGATCGCACATGTGATCGAAGGCGTGCGAAAGACCGGCGCACATCGGCGCATGCGTGACCTTCTGGAGACGGCTGAAAATTTTCCAATCTGCAGCGCCAGGGCAAGCCCGAGACCTACTGTGGAGCACCTACGGGGACCACCCCAAGAAGAAGAATGACTTCTCCTGTCTTGCTCACAACACACCTGTTAATGCATCCCAGAATCATGGTTGCATTTTTTGCAACAGCATCACACTGTTGACTCATATTTAGCTTGTGGTACACTATAACCCCAAATCCCTTTCTGCCATACTCCTTCCTAGGCATTCGCTTCCCATTCTGTCTGTGTGAAACTGATAGCTCCTAAGTGGAGCACTTTGCATTTGTCTTTATTAAACTTAATCCTGTTTACCCCAGACTATTTCTCCAATTGGTTCAGATCATTTTGACCCTATCCTCCAAAGCAGTTGCAACCCCTCCTAACTTGGTGCCTGCAAACTTAATAAGCGTACTTTCTATGCCAATATCTAAATCGTTGATGAAGATATTGAAAAGAACCGGTCCCAAAACAGACCGCTTCAGAACCCCACTTGTTATACCTTTCCAGCAGGATTGAGAACCATTAATAGCTCCTCTCTAAGTATGGTTATCCAGTCAGATTTGCACCCACCTTATAGTCGTCCCATCTAAGTTGCATTTGCCTAGTTTATCGATAAGAATATCATGCAAGACTGTATCAAATGCCTCACTAAAAATCGAGGTAAACCACATCCACCGCTGCTTCCTTACCCACAAGGATCATTATCCTATCAAAGAAAGCTATCAGATTCATTTGCCATGATTTTTTTCTTTACAAATCCATGCTGGCTCTTCCCTATCACTTTACCACCTTCCAAGTGTTTGCAGATGATTTCTTTAATCACTTGTGCCATTATCTTTCCTGGCCCAGAAGTTAAACTGACTCGTCTGTAGTTTTCTGCATTGTTTTTATTCCCCATTTTTTATAGATGGGCACTATATTTGCCTTTTTCCAGTCTTCTGGAATCTCTCCTGTCTCCATGATTTCCCAAAGGTGATAGCATACTCACTCATCTTTTGTGTGTGCAAACTCCCGGGATCTGGGTCTGAATAATGGCCCCTAAACAGTTCAAACAACACATCTTTCTTTAGTCTGTTATATTGATGTTTTGGGTTTGTACTTTTTAATATTTCTACTTATATATAGGGTTCCTAACCATCCTTCTATCAGAAGGACATTACCTGTTCATTCAGATGATTTTCTCTTGCTGTTTTTTGTTCTTTGTAAACTAAAAGACATCTAAAAAACTAACTCTCTAAAATTAACTTTTGAGCATTACGTGCAGTAATTTTTCAGTATGAAACCCTCCCCCCTCCGGACCAGCAGGTACAGTGTTCTGTCAATATACTCCAAACCCAAAAGTGTTCCGTGGCCAAATTAGTTTGGGGAATGCTGTCCATGAAAGGCTGTTTCCTCACTTAGAAATTCTGAAGCTCCTGCTCATCATCCGAGGTTTCCAATATGATGTGTCCCCACTACACCATGTTGAGTTTCTTTTATATAGTTTTATATAGCTTATAGTATATATAGACTTTTTTCCCCATAAGCTTTGTTTTGTAGCAGCTTCTAGGTATTAGAATATACTCTGTATTAAGTATTATAAGTTAGTAATAAATTGTTTATAGGTATTGTACATTAGTAAGCCACTGTTTAAAATTGACTTTTGAACTCTGTAACTGTAGTAAATTCTGCCTATTCCTTTGTAACACAAATTGTTTCCTTTGAAAAGAACTGTCCTTTATGTATGTGAGGCTTGCAGGAAGACAGGAGATAGAAGACTCCAGCCCCAGATGGTCAAGGAAGTGTGGGCACAGGCAAGTCACATTCAGGACGGCCAAAGTGGGGAAGAACTAACTACTTTAAGGCTATGTCTTGGAAACAAAAGTGATGTCAACATGCAGACGTTGAGAAAAAAAAAAGTCACTAAATCACGGCTCCACTGCCACCCTCTGTTATATTGTGGACTCATTTTTATATTCCCTATCAACAGAAGAGCAAAGCAGTGTGGGTAGGCATCCCACAATATCTGGTTTATTTTTCAGTTGCTAGGCATTATGGGAACGCAGAACATGGCAGAGGGCGTCCTAGAAATGTGGAAAACGTCCTGCCAGCCACCTCTTGGCATCAAAGTCCTCTTTCCCCTGGCGCTTCCAGCTTACTTGTCTGCCATTGCTTGCTCTGCACGACAGCCTTTGTTGTGAGAAATCACCCATCACAGATTTCTCTCCTATGCTGTGCTCCATATGCTGAAGACATCAAGCATTGCAGCAGAGCTGCTATTACACATAGGCTGCACCTACGAAAAACCTCGAAATAGGCATGCTAATATCCGAATTGAAGAATATTAATGAGGTGCTGAAATGAATATCCAGTGCCTCATTAGCATGCCACCAGCTGCAGCACTTTGAAAGTGATGAGTTTCGCGCCCATGTAGCTCGTCTACACAGGGGTCCTTTTCTAAAGAACCCCGCAAACATCGACATCCCAAATGGCTGCCTTGGCCATGAGGACGTCCTGTGACTTTGTGGGGCCATGAATGGGGTGTGAGAAGATCAAAAGGTGTGGGGAGAAGTGCAGCCAGAACCTCAGCAAGAGGTTCTGGAGGTGCCAGAAGAGGGGCAATAGCCTGGCACATGCCAGGCTCCCCCTCACACCACAAAAACCAACAGGTGTCGGGGACAGGGCTGAACCAGACCAAGAACACCGAAATGCTCGCTGCTCTATGGAGAATACTCCAGTTGATGTCCCTGGTGGGCCATGGGTACAGAAGAGCAATAAAGAAGAGATATATCAACCCCTGAATAAGTCTGTTTCCAAAATAAGTTAGCAAGGGCTGATCCAGAACCAGCAGGAACCTGCTAGAAGCAATCAGGGCAATTAGGTCAGTTAAAACACCTGGGACCAATTAGAAGGCTGGTGGACACAAGGGAACCAGGTTAAGCAGGACAGCTGTAGCCAATAAAGAACTAGCTGAGACTGGCTATATAAAGACGTCTCTCCTACTGGCTCACTGCTGGGTGAGAAGTGGAGGAGATAAGGAGCCGTGGAGAGTGACAGGACTAAGTACAAGCAGGCGCCAGAAGGAAGAGGTTGAACAACAGTAGTAGCTGTGTTGGAACAAAGTCTGGACACCGTGTATGAAGCAAGCAGGAGGGTGTATTACACAATGCTGGTGGAGGGCCACTTCGCCCATCAGGACTCAGTGAAGCACTGCCAGACATTACAATTAATTATATAGATTATTGATGGGCGGGGGAAACTACGACATGGGTGTCACCCACCCCTGGATAGGTTCTCGTAGCAAGATGAAATGAGCACAGTAAGCCAATAATCTAAAAAGGTTACAGAGTATCCCCGCCCATAGCTTATAGAACGTCTTATCTCTAGTACAGGTGATTTTCTCTGCATGTTAAACAAAACAGATACACAATGACCAGTTCATGTCAAGAAAGGATACGGGATGTGGTGATGCCTCCACACTGGTGCATCTGGGGGGCTTCATCTAGAAGATTTAAAGCACTAACGATTGCTTTCCACCGGGAGGGCCTCTAGTTGCTGAGGCAGCTATTCCTCCCTTCAGACTTCAAGGCCCTTTCTGCCTGAGCTGGGATATGCCTCTCTGGGTCTTGTGAGAGAGAGAAGGTCCCCTGCGAGGTATCTTTCCACTCATGCTACCTGGATTTCTATAGTATAGGCCTACTCCAGACTTTAAGACTTGAATAGAGGGTCTTTAGCACAAACCATGGCTTGCCTGAGGAATTTCCATCCTACAGGCTGGCAGAAGATGATATCGGTATTCCCCTCACGTGAGCCAAGCCACATAGCAGGGGGAACAGAGACCACATATTGTACTGGTTAGGCATACAGGCAAATAGTAAGAATGCTGTAACAATTTAAATGCTGACGTTTGCAATCTGCTTGTCCCCTCTTTCAAAGCCAGTGAAACACACCTCACGTAGCTATAGGACGAACAGGAACACCACAGCATAGCTGCATAAAATAAACAGTATTTACAAGAGACTGTCTGTTGTACATGCAGCTCAGAGACACCAATATGCTTCCAGTTCAGAAGCTGAACAGCTGAAGCAGGCCTGCCAGATGTTCATTTCTCTTGGGTGAGAGCCCGGCAAAATCAAAAGCATGCCAGTTACAGGCTCTCTTCCCAGTTGCCTATGCCTAGTGCAATCACAGACCAGAAAGGTTTGAAGGAGTAAGAAAAACTAATTATTCTCAAGCTAAAAAGGAATGGTGTGTACAGGCATGACGGGCAGGAGAGCAAAAAAAGGTAGAGTTGTCCAGAGCAGTCAGATTTGAAAGGCCTCATTGTTTTCATCAGTTTTTCAAGCAGCTCAGAAAGAAAAACCTGATACACTAAGCCCTTAAACAATAGCGTCCCTGCTGGATTTACTCTATTCTAACCTCTAGTCTTCTGTAATGAGATCTTATATGGGGTCTGACAAATTACACTTTAAAACATATGCTCCAAAAAGGCTTTCCCTCCAACATGCTTTATTTCCAGTAATAACAAGAAGCAGTAAAGCACAACAGGGACTGGGTTTGTGTGTCCTGCAATTGTTTACTAGATAACATTCACTGTAACAAGGCAAGAGGCAAAACTAATTGCCTCTGATCAGCAATGGTGGTAAAATCATCAGGATGGCAAGCTCTCATACCCGCAATGTGATTTCAGCTGTGCTGTCAGGAAGGACCATGCAGACGTCACACAAAAAGGCTTTGGGTGAAACAATCTAAAGGAGTGGAGACAGAGTCAAGTCCATATGTGAAGTAAAAGCAAACTCAGTGGAATGGATCTGATTTGATCCATCAGCTCCAGAAGCAGGTGTCAATCAACACAGCTCTAATAAAGGATGGCTACAGAAATATTGTGCCTCTTCCAGTTGTGGGTGAAGCCATGTATATTGCCGAGGTGCATCCAGCTCTTCAAAGCCAGAGAACTTTGCTTAGCTATACCCTCCTGGGCAGAGTTCATACCTTCTGGCCTTGCAGCCCCTCCCCTGCCTGTTTTACCACAGTACTATCCCCCAACCTCCCTCAGTTCTTTAGCATCAGAATTATGAGTTTCCCAGTAATCATCTTTTCTTTGAGTAATTGCAGATGTGCAGTCCACTAATGTGACTCAGAGCAGTACTGGTAAGAGGTGGGGCTTGAAGTTCAAAGAACTGCAGAACTTTTGCCTTTGATCCAGACACTTGGTAAAAAGTATGTATGGAAGACCAAGTAGCAGGCCAACAAACCTTCACTGAAAAGCCACTGGGAAATGCAATCAATGTCCCTTGGGCCCTCACTGAATGAGCTGTAACCTGTGTGGCGCTAGGGTCCAAGATATCCAAAACAAACTGTCCAGTGGCTGATGACTTGGGAGATAAACCAATTTCAACCAACTCTGAAGAGGATGATGTAATCTTGCTATGTTAGACCACAAAAGTGCATGTGGCCATACAATCTAACAGCTTCCAGCATACTCAGGTTGCAGCTGAAGGGCTACAGCAGAGACACATGATAAATTGCTCAAAATTATTTGCTCACTAGAAACATCCTTGAACTTGTAGCACCTAGCAGGAACCCAATTAGCTCTGTTTTTTACATTAGAATAAATGTTGACTTTTCCTGATTAAAATAAAATCAGACTCTGTGAATCAAGAACTGGAAATGCAAGAGTATTTGTTCTCTGGACTTGTCCTTCAATCAATCATTCAGGTACAAGAAAACATTAATTCCTTTTTTTTCCCCCCGAGATTTGCCATCACTACAGCCATGTATCTGGTTAAAACAGATGACACTAAGGGTAGCCCAAATGGGGGCCCAGTGTACTGCAAACATCAGTCTGCCTTGACAAACCTCAGGAACCTTCTGTGGCTTGGAAAGATAGCCACAAGAAGGAAGTGTAAAATTCAGTACAGCAAACTGGTGGTTGTGATTCAGCAGGGGAAGAATAAAATCTAGGGCTCACTATATGGAATTTCACATATTTGATGTACTCACTCAGACCATGGAAACTGAAAATATATCTCATTGTTCCATTGGACTGGGTGACCAGGGGACACTGGGAGAAGAATTCTTTTCCCTGATGCTACTGGGGGATAGCCTCTGTAGCTCTTGAAGGAGAGTCTGGACCTGCTGACGGAGCAATGGCTTGTGAGAAGAGATGGGGAGGGAGGTGGGAAATGGGAGATGTGCAGAAATTGGGTGACAACCCATCTCATGGTCCTTAAGACCCTTTTGTTCATAGATACTCTGTCCCGCATACTGTGAAAGCGAGACTGCCCATCCCTGAACTGAAGAGGCTGGGGAGGGAAGGTTGCAAATGAAATGCTGTCCAGAATGACAGTCAAAATGGCTGCTTGCTCAACATTTGTAGACGTTGAGGTGACTGGTTAAAATGCTCCCAGGTCTTCTGATCTGTAACCTGTGATTCTTCCTGGAGAAGTCTTGATGCCCAACAAGACAGAACTCTCAGAACCATTGCAAGCAGTATTTGTTGCTTTGTGCCTGACTCCTATCATGTCTATTTGAGGCCAGGAAATAAACCCTATTAACATAATGTTGCATTGCAGTCTTTAAAAGAATGCAAAGTCTCACCAGTTTTGTCAGAATGCAAAACCCAACCAAGTCTTCTGGGCTCTCCTGATTCTCAAGGGCAATGCCAGAATTCTACAACCAAGAGGCCCTTCTCAGTCATAGTGGATGCCATAATACTGGAGGAAGTGTCTGCTACATCCAGTACTGATCACAATACCATTTTGGTCACCATAGAACCCTTCACAATGAACACCTTTAACATTTGCCTGGAGTTTTCCAACAAATTATCAGTGAATTTGGACACAACATCCCAAATGAAGTAATATTTAGACAACAGTGCTTGCTTATTTGCAGTGAGCACCTGTAATGATGAGGTTGAATAATTTTTAATCTACACCAACTCTAGCCTTAGAGTCCCTGTCCTTACACATGGACTTGCTTCTTGTGTGCCATGATCTACCATCTGCTTCTGCAACAGCAACAGTTAAGGGCTGCAAGCATACAGAAGCACTTGAAACCCTGCACACGGATGTAACATTTTATCACTACTCATCGATATAGATGGCAACAAAGCTCTTCCACAAGGACTTTGTAAGCTCAAAGCTTCATTCATTGGGAGAGCTACTAACCAATATGAAAACCTATATGGAGTGGCAGAACAGTTAGGCTACGTATGTACTACAGAGATCTTTTGAAAGAAGTCCTTCTAGAATATGCAAGGCACTACATTCAACCATTTGGAATGGAGATCCATCAACCAGATGAAAAAAACTCGCCCAGATCCAGACAGACATCATCTTTCTCTCCAAATGCAGGAACAATTTTTGGACCTCTGTGCTTTATATATTGGGTCTGTTCTGGTATGGCTGTTATCTGAGGAAGTGGGTCTGTCCCACAAAAGCTCATCACCAAATGAAGTATTTTGTTAGTCTTTCAAGTGCTACAATGACTGCTTTTTTCTCCCGGAAGAAATAATTTTTAAAGAGCGAGTCCACACACAAGAAAGTGGATCAAAAGAGTGATCTGCTCTTTTGAAAGAGAGCCTCCACACAACTCCCACTTTCTCAAAAGAACTGGGTAGGGATCGAAAAATCAGGCATTATGAGGACTGCTCTTTTGAAAAAGAGGGACTGTGGAGCATCTATACGTTTTCTTTCGAAAGAAGGTACTCTTCCTGAAATGGGAGTGGAAGAGCACTTTTGAAAGAACACTGTGTGTAGATGCTCCACTGGGTATTGCAAAAAAGCCCCTTTCAAAAATAGTTTGAAAGAACTTGCTAGTGTAGACATGGCCTTAATGTGTTAATTATCAAAAGAGGAATCACAGTTCCACTCAGCAACAGAACAGATGGTGATACTGAAGCTGGACTCAGTACTGATCCTGAATATGAGGTCTGCATTGAACGTATCATTGGTTCCGGAGATATCACCCTCAACAACAGACCACTCAGAACTGAAAAGGCAGACTTCAATGTGGCACCTTTGGAAGTGCAGAATAGGAAACCAATGAATGAGACAATTCTATTATTAGAGCAGGTAGCACTGAGGCCACAGCCAAAACAGCAGCGATTGCTCCTGAGTTATTGGTCAAACATGAATGGAGAGGTAGAGAAAGGAGTCCAAGGGCCTGGAACATCTCATGTTGGTGTTGAAAGGCTCTGCAAACCTGGATGATTCACGGAGGTGCCTGATACCAAAGTTTGTCCTGAAGTCTGTTCCATAAAGTACTGCTTGAGGCACAAGTTCCTCTAACTTGGACTGTCTTTTTGAATGACCTGCAGATACAACACCTTTTTAAAAACATTTCCCCTCCCAAGAGAAATAAGCACACCAAGCCTGGGGGTTGCTAGGAGGAATAACACCCCCATGTGAGAGGTAATATTTAAAACTTATTGAGGGCATTCCTCTAGGCTAAAAACTACTGCTGATTACCATAAACAAAAAAACAAAGGGTTCTACTAAACTGACAGACTATATGCAACTCCAGAAACTCTGTACAGGTAAACACCAGACAGAATGCTCTAACTTAAGCCATGGGACGTGAGAAGGAATTGAGAGGGCTGCAGGCCCACAGGTTACTGCTAAGTTCTCCAGCTTCGATGCTTGAATTCCTGAGTGGAATACTCTTCTAAAAACACTGAGAAAAGACTTCCACATTTTACCATTAGCAGCGGTTAAAAAGAATCCTGAAAAGCAACAGAATGCATAATCAGCTCTCTTTAGATGACTTATTCTTTGCTTTACTAAGATTGGTGGGCAGCAGTACAACTATTGAAACAAAAAAAAAAAATCTGTCAAACAGAAATAGACCTATGTTGTTGGGATGGTGTTCTACTAATATTTTTTTCTTAGCCTTTTCAGATTTATGTCACTGAGATATCAAGGAAACAAAGACACTACTAATCTGGTATTATTTGATAAAATATTATGAATTGTTCTCAGAGAATGTGTCAGCTCTTTAAGAAAAAAGAAAACTAGGGCAAAGTATAACAGGACTTAAGAATACTCACTAGGAGGGGTAGACGGAAATGCAGAAAACCTAGTCAGCAGCAAAAATGAGTAAGCTGCTTGTTTCTATCATATTATAGAGCTGCCTCCTCTTCCCCAGAAAGGCATTCTGCTAAAGCATTCTACAAGACAGCCATTCTGCCCTAGGGTGGACCAATGGTACCAAGACAGATGCAAAGGAAGATGCACCAGGAGAAAGGATCTTGTACCATTTTTGGTATCTCAAACTTGTATGCCTCCATATTGTAACTTCAGCAGAAAATAAACCCCATTTACACTCCAAAATACAAAGGCTGCAAGTGACGTATTCAGCCCTTTTATAGCTACGTAATCATGATTAGGGACTTCACTACTCCAAGAAAATCTCCTTGTCTTGGTTCTGCTGTGATCCACAGAATAGAAAATCTCTCCAACTATTTTGTTGTATGACCATTCTGTGGCTTCCTCCTCCTCTCAGAGCAAAGACAGCATAATGTTTTTGAAAGCAAGTATCTGGCAGGATTCCCTGATGGCAGACATGTAGTCATCAGTTTACATATGATGCCGGTACAAACAATATGTGGCATGTAAAGAGTCACCTGACTCTTACTCATTTGGTATTTCTGCCTCTGATTTAAAGATGAAAACGGATGGTGAAGACCAGCCAGGAGATACTGTTCTTTCTGCACAAACATCCTTGTTTGCATGTGGGTATCTGTATTTATTCAAAAGCAGTATCTGTACTAACAGAAGCTTTACAAGATTCTAAGTACTACCAAACATTTTGAGTCATGACAGTTTTCTAGATGTTTTCTACTGTAAAATTTTCATTGAAAAACTGTTTCAATCCCTTAGGTCAGGTCTACACTTGACCTTAAAGTGAATTGCAGATATGCAATTCCAGCAATGGCAATCGTGTAGCTGAAACTGACTGACCCGGCTGTCTTCACTGAGGGAGGTTGATGGGAGAAACTCTCCTGTTAATCTCCCTTACTCCTTGAAAGACTGAGGAATACAGGGGGCGACTCCCAATAGTTCAATTTCACATATACTCATTAGATGCATGAAATCAAATCCTGGAAGATCAACCCTTATTGGGTCCATCTTCTGGGTACAAATGACATATCCTTAGTTGGAAAGCTTCACAATCTAAAACGTACAGTTATGTTAATTACCTACTACATTTGGATTGTGCACTTCATGATGTTTTCAGTAAGCATCTGTATGTGTTAAATTTTGAAGCATTATTAAATGATAAATCAGTTTATTGTATGCCAATGCCCACTTCTGATAATTTTGCCACAGACTATCAATGATTAAAATAATCTCAGCGTCGCACTCTCCTTTCTGTTGGCCCCGTGTCCGTCTTCTCCATTTACAACAGATTTTAAAGGGGAGTGGGAGAGGATGGCATCTATATTTTGAACAGTGCCAGCACACTCACCGTTTGAAGAAAAAAATATGCTTTTTAGATTTCTTCTGTTGCTCTTTTCTGAAAGAGCACAATGATCAAGGGACGCAGTAAAACAAGACTGGAATATTTTCAGATGCTTAGTTTAAAAAAAAACAACCCTGGATTAACAATTTTCCCCACATCTTGCTTGTATGATTACAAAGGGATTATGAAACATATAATATCATACGCTGTAACCAGGAATGCTAACGGAACATGTTAGGCTTAACTAAGCTAAAAGCACAGACTCCATTTCAGTGATTACATGTAAAGGAACAGCAAGATAGTTTTCACTCTATAAACTTATTAATTTACTTCTCTGGTAAAAAGCCAAAAATACTCATGTAGACACCTCACTCAAAACACTGGTAAAACAAACCACACTTAGAAAAATGAAAGCCAATTTTTATTATTTTATCCACAGCCAATCATTTGACATGAACATGCATACGTAAGTTTGCTACGCACACACCACATTTTTCAACGTTAGTTATTAAAGATTAACATACAACATACATCCTTACAAAAATGAGTCAAAATGCAAACGTAACTTTTAAACAAAACAGTCTTTACTTATTTAAAAAAACTTTTGTGTTGGGTACCATTTTGTACAAACACAGTTAATTTAAACAAATCTGCTCTTATGTTTCCTCATAGTTGCAAATGAAAATAAGCCGCCATAGAAAATGAAGTCATTGAGGGTTTTTTAAATAGCAGAAATAGGCAGTTTTGCCATGCAGAAGAAGCAATATTAAATATTAGTTTTTCAAAAAAAAAAACAAAACAAAAAAGACACAAGTTTAAAAATATTTAGTTCAAGTCACAGAACTTTCCCCAGTACAGAGAAATCCAAACATAGTACATAATTAGCTGCCACTTAAAGATGGCTATTCTGAAAAGTATAAATACCTTCCAGAGTTGATCATTTTAATTGATTTGGCACAGAAAAGTCTGAGCTTAAGAACAAGAAAGTGATTAAAAGGGGAAAAGAGGAAGAGAGAAGAAAATAAAAAAGCAAGAATGAATGAGATAGTAGTTGCAATCACTAAAAAAAAAAAAAATCTGTGCATCTCAGTCATTGCAGAATACTGTCTTCTGTTTACAGCAGGTGCTAATTCCAGGTAATTGTTATTGCAACATAGATTTAATTTGCTTGGAGGTAGTCTCATCATTCAAATGCTTTGTTGTGTACCTAAAAAAGGGGAAGTAGGGGGGGAAGACATTGTACAAATGCTTATTTATAGTTCGGATCTTCTACAGACAAAGCCAGTAAATGAAGGAACAATACAAAATTTATTTTTTAGTTAGTTAAACCTGGGGCCAAGGCCACGTGCAGGGGTGGGGCGGTTGAACATGGGGATGGCACCAAGTTCAGAATAAGGTATTTTGAAACAATTTATGCAATTTTCATTGCACAAATTGCACAACTTAAAAAACACATAATATGAAAATTTCAGCTACTAACCACATTAGAAAACTGAGCTTTCACTTCTGTTGTTTCCTCAGTTTGCTTAACTGGCTTATCATTTATTATTTTCTGCCTCTTTCTTCCACCTACCCACTGAGCAACTAATTAAATTTCTCCAATTCTCTTCCCTAGGATATACTTCAAGAATTGAAATTGAGGCACTAGTTTGGGCAGGAAATTTTATCCAGTGTTAACTCCCCTAGTAGCTCACTTAGTGTGCACAGTTACGCAGTTAGGTGGTTAACTGGCCATAAAAATGGACAGCACAATGACACATAAAAGTTCCATGTTAACAGATGCAAATTTTGAACTGAACAAGAATCAAATGATTAACAGCAGGTAAGCTCACTTGCAGTCTCAACCAAGGAGTGAATGGGTCTAAAGACATGATTTTTTTTTTTTTAAACCCACAAAGGCAGTCAACTCATTTTCAGGATCAACGCATCCTAGTGAGGAAGCTTGCAAAACAAAGGCTCTCATCTTTAATCTATTATACTAACAGAAGACTTCATCAACCAGGTTTCCCTGTTTGTCATCTTCTAAAAAAAAAAATCACATTAAAATAGATTCATGTTAAAAATAAGTACCTGAGAGCATTTAGAAGGCCTTCTACGCTGTTAGGAGGCTGATCTTTAAGGACTTTGATGCATCCTTTCATCTGGAAATTAAAACAAGTTAACATTCTATATCACATGAACGCCATATAAAAATAACATGCAAAAAATATAGCTTCCAAAGCCTAAGAGTTAATTACTTTAAAGAACTGTAGAGAAAAATACAAATGTACATGTTGTGCTTCTGGCTATTTGAAAGGTAGCAAACATCCAGTACTCTGAAATCTTCCCTTAACGTAGAAAGGCTTATCTAGTTTCTTGCAATCATAGTGAGAATTTCATACATCTACAGCAGTGGAATAGCTATATCAAAATTTGCTGTAAGAAACTGAAAGACTTTTACTTTAGGGACAATATAAAAGGTTTCACAGTTTTTTTTTTTCTTTCCTGGACTGTTTTTAAATTAATACTTGTTTTTTCAGGGTTCTCACAAAACTACAGAATAAAAAAACCCCGCCCCTGTGCTAAGTACCCGAAGATTATTTCTTTTGATTCATCTACTACACTTTTTACAAGGTATACATTTAATCATATAAATCCAACACCACGTTTCAATTACAGAACAAAATGGGGCAAAGTTGAAAGTTAGAAAACAGTGCAAGTTGGTTTGGATGATAGTGAAGGATGAAAAACTATGTGGCAGTAGGGAATGCACTGGACTTACTAGACTTTCATTTCTAATGTTTATGTTATGTAGAAGATAGACACATTATGTAAATAAACTACACGTCCCTCGCTAAGTGAGCACGATTCGTTCCTAAATTTCTGCTCATAGGTGAAAACTTGTAAGAGGGACACTAAACTTCCATTAAAATACGTGTAAAAGTCTCTGATTCGTTCCAAGTGCTCATAACTCAGTGAAGGAGTGGCAGCATGTGGTATTGCTTTTGAAAGGTAAGTGAACCTTGGGTTTGGGGGTGGTTGGGGAAGGTTAAAGGCTGGGTGCAGTTTGGGCCCATGAGTGGGAGGGAGGGTTAAAACCCGGTGGCAGGTTGGATCCATGGGGTGGGCTGGGGGGTTAAGGCTGTAATGGGTTGGGTCCATGGGGAAAGTAGCAGGGGATTCAGGCTGTTGCAGGTTAGGGGTCAAGCTCCTGCGGGTTGGGGACAAGAAGCCAGCAGCGGATTCAGGCTGCTGCAGGTTGGGTCTGTGGGGCCAGTGGAGTTTCAAGCTGCTGCAGGTTGGATCTGCAGGGCCTGCGCAGTTTCAGGCTGAGGCAGGATGGGACTGTGGGGAGGCGGGGAGTTCAGCTGCAGCAGGCTGGGTCTGTGGAGAGTAGGGTAAGGCTCATATTATTGTGGGGGAGTTCACTTATCTGGTAAACAAAGGTAGGTACGTGCACGCCTCATTTTAGCAAGTACCTGTAAATACTCGTTTAACAAGGGGTGAGTGTATAATGTTTCTGGGGGTTACCCTGGATTTCACTGAAATTCACTTTTTATCTAAACATTTGAGATTTTGTGTGCATTTAAACGTACACTTTGGATTGTTTCTTGCATGAAGTTATCTGTACTGTAGGCTGCTAGTACACGTCAACCAATTAGGGGTATCCTAGAATATACATATACTTATTATTGATTTGGACTCAATAGTCATATTACATGGGAAGAGGAAAGAGAAAGTTCACATATAACTTTGGTTAAAACATCCACAGACTGTGAGCAACATGAAACTTACATCAATTTTTGAAGTTTTGGCAAAAGCACCCACTGGATGCACATGGTCGTAGAGTATGATGACACCCACCATTACCCTCAGACAGAACGATACTGTTTCCTCATTCGTAAACCTGCTTCTGTACTCACTGAAATTTTAGAACACAAAAATATCCATTATTAAACACAAAAACAGGCCTTCATCATTAACACTGGAAAAAGATCACTTAGAGGGGATATAAGAACAACTATTTCCCCCAACACAGAAATCAGACCATTGCTCAGAAAGTTCATTATTTGGAAACTGGAGGAATAAGTCTCTCAAACCCAACTGACACCTTGCTGTTAACTTCAGAATTTTTTGTATTGATGTTTGCAAGAAGCCAAGACAACTGACCATTTTGTTTATACCCCAAAAAGGAAACCCCAATTCACTTGTGATGCACCCATGGAATAAGAATGCCGCATTTTTTGAGCAAGGCCTAGCTGCTTGCCTGTCAGAGGCACAAGCCGTCCCTGAAGTTCAATGTTTGAAGCCCATCCTTATCTCCCGCTCCCCTCACCAAAACATGCACTGTAGCCTTTCGCCCAGCCCTTATTTATTTTTAATTTGACATTGTCACTATGACCTGTTTATCACCAGCAGCCTATTCAGATCCATGAACAGCTGGTTAGAAAAACTAGGCACACAGTGCCTGACTTTTCTTTCACCTGTCCACAATTTGACACACTTACAGTACACTTGAGTAACTCACATCTGCAAGTTACTACATTTAATACCCAAAGAACAAGGCAAGAGAATTTCTGAACCCACCATTCACCCACTCAACTCTTTTCTTGAAGCAGTTAAAACAAGAAGCATGCACTGCTCAAGGCATTTTTCAAAGCATGCTCCAGGCGAGTGTGCTCACTTTTTACATTTTCCTGAATTATGCACGACAAAGGTCTTTACATAGGCACTGAGTGATCATCATATTTTCATATCCATTCTATTTTTAAATATTAAACAATATTCTCAGAAAAAGCAGACAAATGATGTATCTAGGGTATTTGACAAATAATCCATAAGGCAAAAAAAATTATGAAATTTAGTAAAAAGAAAAAAATTATTTGGCCCCCCATGTTGTTGATTTCCCTTTTTAAATTCATTTTATGCATTATGAATTATGTTTGAAGTACATACTTATGTTTGTATTAGTCATGGTGCACAAGAAGCCTACAATGAAAAACGGAGTTTGTTACTCATTCATCTCATACTTACGGGGTTTCCAACATGACTCTGCACACACTTGCCATGGTGCTTAAACAATCTGTGGTATTTTCTATGGGTAAATTTTTATTCTGTGAAAGGAGAAATGAGTAATTCTATTCAGTGAAATGAAAGTGTAAAATTGTAAAACCCAGTACAATTCCAGGTCAGTGAATACTACAGGTTGAACCTCTCTTTTCTGGCAGATTCATAATCGGCCATGATTTTAGTTAGCTGGACAACCACTTGTCATGCGTGCGGCCAAGTCTCCCACTGTCGCATAAAGTTTGTTTACAGCCACCAGTCCTGGCTCCCCGTGTTCAGTGCTGTTATTTAGGTGTAATCTACCTCTAACTATCTTCTAAGAGTCCCATAAGCAGAAGCAGTGTTGGTAATGCTGATAGACCATATCGACCTCTCACTGGCTTGCAAAATCTTTCATTTGGCACTGGTCAAGTCCCAAGGGTGCCGGACTAGAGAGGACCTGTACCTTAAATGTAGCTCTCTAACTCAACACCCCACTCACTGTTCAGAGGATAGGAAACACTGCAGTACTGTACTGGTAGATGTAGCTTTGCCAATGAAGAATTTACAATCAATTTTATAGTCAGTTACTGTACCATCTCCTCCATTAGAAACACCAGGACTAACTATAATTTCCATTTTTACATAGCATGTCTCATTGATTTTGTGAAGTTCCCTCCCCATATTGATTTAAACTGAGCTTTAACAATGGCATGACAGGTCCATTGAAAAGGAAGAAAAAGGTAACCTTAAAATAAAATTCTCTAATCTAGTTTGTTTGTATTGCTGTAATTACATTTTAACTTCTACATGCACCAGAATAAAAGCTCTCTCTGGGAATCCTTCTTTTTTAAAAAAGCATAATGTCATTTTCTTTTATTTGCTTCTCAATTTCAAGCAGTGATAATCAAGCCCAAATTATCTCACACTGTTTCTAGAAGCCCTTTTCAAATATGAATAAATGATCACAAAAATGCAGATTATCATATAAAATAACCAAAGGCACACCACCACCACCACCACAGGTATGTGCTTATTTTAAACTAGTAACAGCACAGACGTAGCTATTAGACAACAGGCTATAACACATCCGTAGGAAAGCCATATGGAACATATTCTACCACACACAGCATCTACAAGACTGACTGCATCTAATTTCTTATGACTGTGTTAAAGGCAGAGATTTGATTTACAGATTCTAAACTGAGGGCTTCTCGTATGTAGTGCCAACAAAGCCCAGCAGAAGGGCTGTGATTTGTAGAGTGCTCTAGTGTGCTGCACTAACTACTGTGTGGGTATTCAGACTGTAGTTGTGCTCTAAAGGAACCTACTTAGTGTGGGTACAATCCTGTGCAATTAGAACACAATGTTAGAGCAATCTATAAATCATTCCCCTCTACCCTTCTGGTGCACTTCGCTGTGTCACGTAGATGATTCCTAAGTCTTCAGCAAATGTGACCTGGAAGTTATCAGGAGAGAGCTTTCCATCATAACATCCTTACAGTTGTCTTTCAGGTATAGCATTTTACAGACCAATATCCAAAGTTAAAGAAAAATCCTTTCCCCTGTGCTCACCTCTGAAACAAATTTTGTCGTGGCATCACTTAAGGTTTTCAACATTGGCGTTGCTTCAGCATAAAATAAAGACATTCTGTTTGCCAACTCGTTATTTACTTCATTTTCACCCTCTGCCTATAAAGATATAAAATTATACGTAATTGTTTGGTACCCCAAAATACTATAAAAATAGTATTAGAAAGACATAAAATTTAGCAGTCAATCAAGTGTTTTTTCACTTCCAGAGGTTACCTACTGGAACATTATTAATCCTCATACGGCTCAATGTTCTTCTGTAATAGCTGAAGTCATTCTGTATAGCAGGATTTGTCATCTGCAAGAAAGAAAATGAATATATTTTAGTGACAGATGCTCAGTTGGGATCCAGGACACAACTTTTGAGATACAACATTAAGAGCATACAACTGTCACTGATGTCATTGGAAGTATAGAGTACCCAGCATCTTGCAAGTCCTGGATGTCCTTAGAACAGAAGTTCTGAAATGGGTGGGCGGAGGAGTGGTGGTCAGTCTCCCAGTCTCGGGGTAGGGCAGGATATATTAAGGAGAGGTGTGAGAAGCTTCACTGTGAACCTTCAGAGCCGAGTGGCTGGAGAGCTGCGGATGCTGACCAGGTGTCCATTCTTGAAAGCAGAACGGCCATTAGCAGCAGCAGCAGCAAAGTAAGGGTGTTATGGTATTGTTGTTCAGCCACCCAGAGAGTAATGGCTGCTGGATGGGCATCCAGGGGCAGTATCCTCAAACAAGTCTGAGAAGAGATGATTACTCATCCTGCAAAGTAACTGAGGTTCTTCAAGATGTGTGTCCCTGCAGGTGCTCCACTCCAGGTAATGCTGTGTCCTTGTGCCTTTGCTCAGAGTGTTTGGCAGCAGTATCTGCACAGGGTGCACATGGTGCCTATTTCATGCACCACTGATGCTTCATATATCATGCCTACGACCCAGACTTCTCAGTTTCTTCTCTACTGCAGTCTGCTTAAACTCTGAAGTAGAGGAAAGAAGGATGGGTAGTGGCGCACCAACATGGACACACAACTTTAAGAATCTCAGTTACTGCAGAAGGTGAGTAAAGATGCCCCCGTGGGTGCTCCACTCCAAGTGATCGTAGAGCAGCGCCTTTCCAAGGTAATAGGTGCTTCATAGTTGGAAGAATAATTACTGATAACACAGCTCTGCCCAGCAAAGTATCTGTCTTAGGGTTTTGCCCAATTGTGTGGCAATGGTGTGCTCAGAGACCCTAGTGGTGGCTCTGCGTAAGTCTAAAAGGGGAACGTTTAGGAATGCTACTGATGCTGATATGGATCTAACAGAATGTATCTTGATCCCCATTTGGAGGTGGGTTGTCTTTTAATTGATAGCACAGGTGAATGCATCCAGATACCCATCATACTCTCACTGAGGGATAGCTGAAGAATACACATGGCTTAAGAGCTTACTTTTGAGGCAAATTTTCTGGCATGATGCACTACACTACTTACTCCAGGAGGTAAGCCACACTTGACAATGAAGCAACATATGCCTACTTTATATACCTGTAGAAAAAGTGGTACAAAACCCCCTAACATCCTAACAACCTGACGAACATCCGGAATGAAACCAAGCTGTCTCCAAATCTTAGTCCTGAGCTCCTTTTAGTTGAGCTGCCTATTTAGAAATCACAAAGAAATTTACCTTGAGCTCATCAAAGCGGAGTGTGAAATGAAGAATTTCTGCAAACTGCTTAGCAAGAGCCTGCTCTCGCTCTAGGTGCTGAGTCGGTGAATATGGGGTGCTTGTCAGGGCTCCCAACAGACCTCGCAGTCCTGCCTCTAAATGAAGAAAGAAAAATCAAAACATGGCGAATTGAATCTGTCTCTAATACATTTAGTTATTGACTTAAAATACTGAAACATATGGTAATTCTGTGATCTGAAGTGAGTTTTATCATCAAGTAAGTTATACTTGGTTTTCATGGGACATTTATACAGGAAAATACCCATTAATTACTACTGATATTATGCCCATTTATGACTACCTTTTACAATAAACAAATCTAATATAGTCTTGAAACAACTTAAAAATATTTAAAACTGACTTTACATTGGCAATTTCAGTCACTGCTGATATATTAAAAATGAAAAGGAACAGTAATTAACAAATGAAGACAAAAATTTCCCTATCTACAAAGGCCACATTAAAAATTGTAAATGCAGTTAACAGATAAAGAAGCCAAACAGTAATGTCTTCAAATTTGAAAAGCTAAAGTTTGTATCTATCTGCTGTCATGAAATTGTCTATTTAGTTAAGAGAGGTCACTCTAAGTACCTTTCAATCCACTAACCTAGAATGGAGAACTCTTTTGTTCTTTGAATATCTAATGAAGAAACTTTTAAACTTTATCAGTAACAAGTGATGGAAGGAAAGAGTGAGAGGCATCAGACACCAACGGACACTGAGCCCATGGTTATTGATGATGATGAGTAACAAGCGAGAAGCTAAGTAAGTGGTCAGTTTCCTATATGTTTTAGAGATGGTTATGCAGACCTTTAAATGTTTTTGCTGTACAAGGTGTTTTTTGGGTGAGGGCAGCATGTGATTTGAGATTCCTGAAGGAAACAGAGTTTACCTTATTAATAAATATAATTCTGCACTTAGCACTATTTTTCTAGTAATCATGGAAGTGACCGTAGGCTGTTCAATAGGCAAAAAGAAAGTCCAAATAGCTCTGAAACTTCTATGGCTAATATATTTAGTTGGAACCAAAAACTACAGGACTCTAGTATAATCTAGTTCTAAGGGACATTCTGAAATCTCTTCTCTCTCATCAACAAAAGTTGGTCCAGTAAAAATGTTACCTCAGACATTTTGTCTCGCTTTGCCTGTAAATTAAGCTAAACTTTCACTTTTTAATGTATTACATTTCCCACCCCCCATCTTCAGAAACTTGAAACATACACTATATTTTCTTGGAGACCACAAGATGTTTCCAATGACTGCATGCTAACATGGAAACATATTCCTGCAGGAAGCACAGTATGATGAGGACGAAATATTTTATCTTTCCTTTCAGTGGTGTAACTAGTTTGCCTCTAAAATGGCAGGAAACAATGCACATTTAAGGTAAGTGAAGCACCTCCTGGAGGACAATTAATACAAATCCATTTGTGTATCACCTGTAGATGTACTTACCCAACATCTAAAGTGAAGTGAAGGTTTCATGAGCCTCTACTTCAGATTTGTGTGCTGCCCTCTCAACTGGATTTGGATGGGATGTGCAATGGCACATTTAACTTAAATATCCTGGAGCTGGCTGGAGTTATGAGTCACTCTTGAACTTAGCATAGTATCTCTAACCATGATCTTGCAACAAACAGACATTGGAAGCAAAGTGCATAGCAGCTGATCAAGCCACAGAACATATGGTTTTTACCTTGCTTCTATAGAAGCTAAATATAAATAGGTACTGATTCACCAATATACTTTCAAGTTTACCAATCTACCCACTACCTGATATTCCTTACTGGCAGATGTATCACTCTCCTTAAGAGAGCTGCTGAAAACTGTGGTATCCAAGACTCTTAAGCTGGGTCTACGCTACAGAGTTCCATCAACAGAAGAGGCCTTCTGTTGACAAAACTAGGGAGTGTCCACACTACAAATGTGTTCCATCAAGAATCTGTCAACAGAACGTAGCAATTTTCCTGCAGATTTCTGTCTTGACCATAGGAGGCATAGCAGGTCTGTTGAGAGATTCTGTCAACAAAAAATAGTGGAGACACTCCATGGGGCCCTCTGTTGACAGACAGGACTTCCGGCTCACTGAGCTGCCCTGTTTGCAGAGCTTTCAATTGGCTATTCTGTCAACAGAAGGCTGGGCAATCTGGCTGTTCTCTGTTGACAGAGGGCGTTGATCAGGGAGCCTGTATGAGGTGCGCACATGCTCTGTAGACAGAATAATACAGACAGGGAGGTATGGGGAGGAGGAGTGGCTCCTCCTGGCTGCACCAACCGCCAGGGAGCTGGGGCCCCCTCCCCCCACAGTCCTGGGTGAGCAGCGTGGGTGCTCCCTGCCCAGAGCCCTGGGGAAGCAGTGGCTGCAGGCACCCGCTGATCGCCTCCCAGGGCCCCGACCGATCCCCCAATCCCTCTTTGACTTACACGAAACTGAAGATATGAGAAGGTTGCATGGAACACAACCATCACATACCTCGAGAGATTACTGAACTTACTCCACCTCAATTAAGATTTTATAGTTCACTATCCTATGCCCCTTTAGTCATCTCTTTTTCAAGCTGACAAATGCCAATTTTTTTAATCTCTCTTCACATGGAAGCAGTTCCATACCCCTAATCACTTCCGTTGCCCTTCTTTGTACCTTTCTCACATTAAATATATATATTTGAGATAGAGTGACAGTATTCAAGATGTGGGTATGCTATGGATTTATGCAGAAACAGTCGTATATTTTGTTCTGCTAGCTAACTCTGTTCCTAATGATTCCTAATATTGTTAGCTTTTTTGACTGCTGCACACTGCGGAGATGTTTTCAGCGAACTATTCACAATGATTGCAAGATCTCTTTCTCGAGTGGCAATAGCTTAAACTCCATTTTGTATCTATAGTTCGGATTATGTCCTTCAACATGCATTACTTTGCATTTATCAATATTTAATTTAATCTACCATTTTATTGTGCAGTCACAATTTTGTGAGATCCCTTTGCAATACTTTACAGTTTATTCTGGACTTAATTATCTTGTGTAATTTTGTATTGTTTGCGAATTTTGCCCTTCCACTTTTACTCCATTCTCCAGATAACTCATTATGTAGTACAGTACTGATCCATGGGGATATTTACATCTTCCCACTGTGAAATCTGACCATTTATTCCTACCCTTAGTTTCCTATCTTTTAAACAACCACAGATCCATCAGAGGATTTTTACTCTCATCCCATGACTGTTTACAAGCCTTTGGGGAAGGACCTTGTTAAAGGCTTTTTGGAAGTATAAGAACACTACATCAACAGGATCAACCTTGTCCACATTTGTTGACCTCCTCAATAGATTTTAGTAGATTAGAGAAACACGATTTCCCTTTACAAAAAGCATATTGACTCTTCCACAACAAATCGTGTTCAATTATGTGTATGATAATTCTGTTCTTTAGTATAGCTTCAATCAGTGAAGTGAAATTAGGCTTGCCAGCCTATAATTGCCTTTTTTAAAGCATAGGCTGCATCTACACTACCAGATAAATTTGAATTTAAGGCAGTTGGCTTGATATTACCACATGACTGTCTTCACTGTAAATACCTTTAGCTCAATTTTCAAAGCAGTAGTATCAAGATTACAATATCACTGATACCTGATGGGTATAGAATCAAGCTCGAATTCAAAAGCTTGATTAAAGGCTAGTGTGGAAGCGCCATGTCTTAAAATTGAATTAGCCTCCAGAGGTGACCTGTATGTAACCCACAATTCCCTTCACTGCTCCGCTCTGGCCGCTGTTCTCCAGTTTATTAGGTAACAGGAAGACCATGAATTTCAGAGTAGGAAAAGCAAGTCTGTGGCTGTGGGCTCATGTTTGTATGAGAGCCTGAGAAATTTTTTTCTTTGCTATTAGTGCTGTGAGCACATCTACCCATTAGAAATAGCCCCTGTACAGAGTCTGTGGTTCTGTCTCTACCCTTGCATTTTTTTTCCTGTGCTGTCTGGCGCCAGCCGCTGTCCCACTGCACTACGTGGCAACAAGGCTACCGTGGGGGTTGCGCTTGCATAAAGATGCCGAGAAACTTCTCAGTAGTTTACATTTGTGCGTACACCTCCTTCACTCCCCCACAGGCACCACGCAGTCTGGATCCTTCCCGTGCTCAGCCACATCATGTCGATATCTTCCATCCCAATAAAAGCATGTGCCTGCTCTTTGGTGCTAACCATGCTGTCAGGCAGCACCATGTCCTAGCTTGTGTGCCTTTAGGGCTCCAAAGGTGGGAAAGATATTTGGGGGCTTGCAGCTGCCAGGGAGAAACCTCTCCCCATGGCTAAGATTCTTGGGGAGGACCACTTCAAACTGGCCCCCACTGAACCTCTTCCCAACGCCCATAGCATGGGACCACTAGGGCTTCCAGCTGCTGGGGGGAAGTCTCCCCTAGAGGCTAAGATACTCGGGGGCTTGCTGTGCTGGTGGGGAAGTCTTCCCCAGCGGCTAAGATAGTTGGGGGGGACTACTTCAGCTACTTCAACATTCCAAGCGGCTCTGTAGCCATAGACCACAGCACCCCACCCCCAAAAATATTTTCAGGAGCTTGCTGTCCATTGCAGAAACTTGCTGGTTTGATATTTCCGTTATAAAATCTTTTTACTACCATCTCCTATCTGTCTTCATGCTTTGACCCTCTCAGAAACATAGGGGGAGGGTGGAGAAAAGGGGGTTAGTAGAGATTCCTGTTTGCATTATAAGTTCAGTATATGATATGTCACTGCCATCACCTATGTTGGCAATATCTGTGTAATAAAAGGGAAAGTCAAAAATTCTTGTTTCCTAGACTTTTCTATCCTCCTTATTCTAACTGTAGAATACAGTCTGGGCCCCTGTATTATTTTCAGGGATCACATGCAATAAAGGGAGGGAGGACACTAAGTAGATGGCCAGCTGAGAACACAGTCATTGCACAGAAGCCTTATAATGCACTAGAAAGCCAAAGACTCTCCCCTCAGCAACAATCGTCTCTGAAAAACTTTCCTATCTTTTCTTCATGGTTTTCAGGGTCCCTGTATTTTCAAAACAGTCAAAAATCTTTTTTCCTAGACTTTTCTATCCCCTTTCTGCTAACTAAGAGAACACAGTCAGGGTCCATGTGGTATTTTCAGGGATCGGACGCAATGATGGGAGGGCGGACACTCAGTGGATGGCCAGTTGAGAATTCAGCTATAGAAGAAAAATATTTCTGTAAAATTTTTTGCCTTTTCTGTGGATGCCCTATTTTACCTTACCGGGAAGAATGGACATTTGCTTAGCACAGGCAGGGAATGAGGAAAATGCAATATGGGAAGATGTCAAAGACAAGTGAACACACCCAGAATGTTACAAGGATGAGGGAACTGTGGGATAGGTTCCTACAATGCACTACTGCAAAAGTCGATGTTTGCCAATTGAGCGTTGCAGCCATAAGCTGACTTTGTGAGGAGCCTGAGGGGATGGGAGGATGGTCAAATTTGCACTTATAAATTCCACAATTACAAAATCCATATTAATAAATTAGAATTTATCTCATAGTGTAGACGCAGCCTTAGTGTCACTTTAGCTATCCTCCATCTGGAACAGAAGCTGATTTAAATGATAGGTTACTCACCACAGTTAGCAGGTGTGCATTTTTATATTTCAGTTCCTTTAGAACTCTTGGCTCGATACCATCTGGTGATTTATTACTGTTTAATTTATCAAGTAGTTGCAAAAACCTCCTTTAATGACACCTCATTCTGGGGCAATTCCTCAGATTTGTCACTAAAAAGAATAGCTTAGGTGTTGGAATCTCCCTCACATCCTCTGCAGTGAAGACCAATACAAAGAATTCATTTAGTGTCTCTGCAATGGCCTTTTCTTATCTTTTTTGAGTGCTCCTTTAGCCCCACTGATTGTTTAGCAGGCTTCTTGCTTTTCACATACTTCAATTTGCTGTTACTATTTGAGCTTTCAAGTATTAGTTTACCATCTTTCAACTTACCTAGCCTTTGAGAAAATTCATAGAATTTTTTTAGCTTGCCTACTAGTGGAACAACTGCACCCCATGCCTTCTCTTGCAATTTTTCGTCAGTGGGATGCTGTATTGCCTTGAAAATTGAATACACACAAAGAAAAAAGTCACAATCACTTAACAGGAATCAAGACTATGAAATGTTTCTTTCATTCAAAGTGTGTATTAAGAAATTGAACAGAAGTACCAATGGAAAACAAACCAAAACAGCAATGTTCTTTAAACAGTGGGATGAACTTTCTTCGAACATTATGGTTGCAACCAGAGTCTTATTTTGAGCTAATTTTAACTGAAAAGTCTAAGCTGGTGTCTTTAGCACATACTGTACCTGTCATGTATATTTGTCACACACACATAATGAAAATAATTAGGCATGCCTTATAAACACAGTACTCTATGGGATTTAAACACTATTACAGGTTGTACCTCTGTGGTCTGGCATCCTCAGGACTTGACCAGTCCCATACTAGGGAATCTGCTAGGGGAAGTCAGCGCTGGCCCCTCTGCTACCACCAGGGGTCAGCATTGATTTGAGTAGGCAGTGAAGCACGGTAGATGCAGAACCCCAGGAGCACAGCCCCACAAAAGCACACCAAACCCAAGGCCATAGGTCTCCATAGCCACCTTGTCTCTTCCTTCACAGATTCCCCCACCCCTGCTTCACCCCCTCTGAAGTTGCAGTGCTACAAAGACTCTGGGAAGGCAGAGGAGGATTTGCTGAGTGTGGGGCTGGCTTTTCCCAATGGGCCATCTAGCCCAGGAGTACCCATAGTGATGCCAGATCACAGACGGTGTCAGATTATAAAAATCCAGACTACAGAGGTTGAACTTGTATATAGTTATTTATGTACAGACAATTTTAAGTTGTTTAAAGGACAAAGAAGGCAACAATTTACGCAGTAAAATCTACTTGGTCAAAAGTAGGATTTATTAGGATACTCCAGGAGAATTAGTTTAGCTTACTTTAACAGTCATGGCTACCACACAAACTTAATAGCAGCTACAGCAATCAGTATCAGGTAATAGGGAGGGAGAACCAAACACCTTAAGCTTGCAGAATTTTTATACAATATCCCTGGCAGAATATTACACCAATAAAAGAGTAACTAGACATCTCAGGTAGTTGAGATTTTTTGGTGTTCTTGACAATAGTACTTTGCAGAACTCAGAAATACTATTTTATTGAGAATTTTAGTACACCAGTATATTGAATTCAACAAAATTATTTAGAAATATTTTACTGCAGTAAATATTAAGCTTCAGAGTAATTTCCCTTCTCCAAAAAATAAGAAGCACAAGACATGCAAACAATCTTATTTTTTTCCATGATCTAAGGTATGCGGATTTTTTTTTTAATGTTTGCTACTCCTAACCTTCTCTTCTCAGTCAATTTAGATTAAACTTGCACATCTCTCTCACAGGAAGGATACTGAAACTTTGAAAATAGACACTCTTGGGAAGCATTCCTATGTAAGATGACAAAAGTTGGAAAGTTCAGAACTTTTCATATTACTCACTTATGTCCCAATATGGTGCTTTATTAATTATATTTATATATTAATTATTAATTATATTTATATATAATTCAGTAAACTTTAGAAGTATGTTTTCTTATTCAGTTATTCAAAGCTGGGTGTAGTAGTCATAATCAACAGAACACCAAGGTGTTCCTGAATCTATTGAAGTCCATCACTGACTCTGGGCTTACCAGTCTGATCATTCCAAACTGTCTCACAAGCCTTGACCTTGGCATTGTGCTATGACAATTCTGGTGTAAGCCATGCCCAGCAGTTATGAAATGTTCAAGTAATGATTAAAATCTTCAAGCAGAAGATTAAAAGTTTCAGGAGCCAAAGAAGTCCATCTTCAGAAAACAGAACTAGGAAAGGCAGACAATACACTGAACTGTATGCAAAGACTTGCTTCAGAAATGCAGAAGTTACTGTAGATGAGAGACAAATATGGGTAAGAGTGAACAGGTCAGCTGGGGACACCACTTTAGGGTGCTGTATTGCTGGCAGCTGCTCAAAACAACTCTTCTGTCAGGTGTGACCAAGAGAGCTAACAGGATCCTGAGATACATAAAAGGGGGAAGCTCAAGTAGAAAAAGAGAGGTTATTTTAACTCAGTGTTTGGCAATGGTGCAGCTGCTGCTGGAATTGTTTTCACTTTCCTCTGTAGAGTGGTCATTTGTAGTTTTGAACTAGATTACATGGCAGACACTCTGTAACTTAAAAGTTTTAAAATCAAGATTTGAGGACTTCCAGTAACCCAACCACAGGTTATGGACTATTTCAGGATGCGGGCGGGGGTGCTCTGTGTCCTGTGTGGTGTGCATGAGGCCAGATTAGATCAGTGGTTCTCAACCCATTTACCACTGTGGGCTGCATATGCAGCTGTCTGTTATGTGGCCCACATCCAAAGAATATATATTACCTGTATATATGGTCTCAAAGTCTGACTCTATGAGTCAAATACAATGCCTGGTTCTGTTCCTGCAAATTCAAGAAGCATTTTGATGAACTCGAAGGATTCAGACAAGAGATCGATTAGAAAACAGGTCATATAGCATTTGAGCTTTCTGAGTCTAACATCAGGCTCCAGAATAGCAAGATAAGTGGTGACTTATTCACAGTCTATCTGCATTGATAAATATTTGATAGCAGGCTCTTCAATCTAGCAGAGAAAGGAACAACATGACCCAGTAAGCTACCAGTTTAAATTTGATGAATTTAGATTTGAAATAAGGCATATTTTTAACAGTGAGTAATCAACCATTGGAACAATTTACCAATTATTGTTATAGAGTCTTCATCATTGAGAATTTTTAAAATCAGGATTGGATTTTTTCTAAAAAGGTATACTCCAGGGAAGTTCTATGGTCAGTACTATTCAGAAGATCAGCCTAGATGCTCAAAATGGTGCCTTCTAGCCTTAGAATCTATGAACACTGAGGTTGTACTCAGTTTTGCAACAAGAAATATTCAGGTCTGTGAAGTCTGACTTTTTTCTAGTTGGACTTAAGAGGAGATCACAGAAGTGGTTATTACTGAATTTTGTGCTTTTTAAAATGCCACTAATGGTGATGAGTATGTAAAATTAGATAACAGGTTTAAGTGATTTTCACTGATCTTTAGTTACTTGTAGTAGGATTACCTCTGGAGAAAAGCTGTCACAGCTGAGGATGACAGCAGGACTTCATATACTTTTGGGACAAGGTGCATTGATCGAAGAACTATGAATTCTCTAGGACCTGGAGGACTGCCTACTTCATCTTTCTAGTTGAAGCAGGGAACAACTGGAACAAGCTATTACAACAGAGGGAAATCACTGCCCCAAATCTGGTTCATGTAAGACTATTAAAAAGTGTCATGGGGGTATTTCTTGTCACTGAAGATTTTCAGAGTGATTGTTCTCAGCAACCAAAAAGATGTCTCCAACTGCCAGAACTGCAAATTCACCTACAAATTTGAAAGGCAAACTATGTTCTTTCTGGCTGAAGAATTATTCTGATATCAAAGATTTTGTAATTTCAGCTTAGTTATCAATATATGTGTAGTCAGACACAATCTTCTATAGTCCAAAAGCTATGTTAGCTTGCAGTATTGAACAAAATTAAAAGAGCTTTTAGTCATTAAAGTCAATAAATATTACTGAATACATGCAGAAGGCACATCTGTCTCAGCCTAGAGACCCAAGATCCAGCAGCAAGAATCCTGTTTAAGATAAAAGCTTTAGAAGAAACATCCTTCCATTACTGAACTACGTGCATTTAATAAAGGTTTTTGAAGACTAATAGGGCTCTTTAAAAAAATAAAAATTTTTGAACTGAACCATATTTCAAGGTATAATATTTTCATTTAAGTTTAATAGAATAGTTCCTGCTAAAGAATCTGATAAACAGCTCTTGTCTGGCTATTCAGGGTTATGTATGCCAACAACACTCTACAGAATTGTGTATGATCATAATATAGCTAGTGATGCTTTACCTCTCGTATTTCATGGCCAGCTCCTCTGTATGACTGTAAGTCTTCCAGGATTCCTTCAGCATCCTTTAGCACTACATTCACCTGATTATAAATTTCCTTTTCAGACTCTGTGGGCTGGGCATCTAAACAGTAGAAAAGCATAGTAAATAACTTTCTAACTGAATGAGTTAAGCCCATGATCTATGAGACAAAGTTCCTAATGAACTCCTGCATAACTATTATTCCATTTACTGCACAAAGCCACCACTGTATCGCTGAGAAACTTCACAAAAAATAACTACAGTTGTGCATTTTCTCCATTATTGTTTGCATTTGAAACTTTTGGCATATGAGGTCTATAGGCAGTAGGGATGTTAAAATGTTAATTTTACCTTGCAGGTTATCACATACTATTAACTAAATTTGTTACTATTTTAAGTTTTAATATGTTTATTTATCACACTGTACTGTGACATATTCTCACCTTTAGGGTGCAGTAGAAACTCAGTGGAAGAGCCATAGGTGAGTTATGGAAAGACACGCTGATTAAGGATACACTAAAAGTGTTACAAAACAAAGTAGTCTTACCTACTTTCATTTTTCAAAAATTGCATGTTTTATATATTTTAAGTTTTCAGGAGCAGGAACTGTATTTTGTATAATCTGCATAGTCCTAGGAAAAGTCTCGGTACTTGAATACATTTTTAAATATGTTGATTAAGGGCCAGTAATCTAATTGGTGATGAGAAGATCCATTTAACTGGCTCAAATACAGATGCAACAAGTTGTTAAAACCATGCACGCAGTCTATCCTGTATTTTGCCTATATTTGGGATATATCATCATCATCCCACAGAACAGGAGAATTGACTCTCCCTCCCTCCGGCTACAAGACATTCTCCATCTCTAGGCATCATTTAAGAAATGCTAGATTTTCCCAGTAAACAAAACTAACTAATAAAAAGGATGTGCCTGTTTTAAGAAATCTCACAACGCTTTTGTGGTATAACATTGTTTTTTTAACATTTAGGCATATCATTCCTAATCCAAACATTTTATTTTATAAATTATTTACCTAAGGTGAAAACAGATTGCGAGACAAAAAGTTATAAAAAAAATTTTGGCTCCTTTCATATCCTTAATTGATAATTATGATGTTAGAAAGAGAAGCTATTCTGACCAATAAAACTGGATATTATTGAACTTTGTGGCATTTGCACTGATATTATTTCTTGGTTATCTCAAGTGGCAAAGTAAACTAGGAAATAAACTTTCAAAAGTAAATTAAGATTTTCAAAGTACAAAATTCAGGGTATGACTGACCAAATAAAAATTAATTTTAATTAAGATTATCTGTAAACAATTCACTGCTAATGTTTCTATCTTATGAGTTAGGTGAAGTAAATGTTTAATGTAATTAACAGACACTAAATTAAAGATGAATTAGGGTAAAAGGTCTTCTCTCCAGGATATGAATGCACACTCATCAACTGGATCACACCATCTTAATTTTACACGTTGTGGAAAAAAATTAATACATGGATCATGATGAAACAAGAAGGTTATAAATATATTGTCTATTTGGCTTTAGTATATTCATGTCTGCTCAACCACAAAAAGAGGGCATCTGTGTTAATTGCATAAAGATGGGGTATCGTTAGCAAGCTGGCCTTTCAACAGTCTGTTAATACTTAATGTTTCAGTATTAAGAAGTGTCTGAACAAGGAAGCTTGCTGCTCTCTTTTTAAGAGGAAAAACAGCACCACACTGATAAGGTAACGACTACAGAAATAAATGGCCAACATTTTTGAGATTGTCACAGAAAAGTCACATTTATAATTTTGAAAGCTGCTGAAGACTGCTGTAAGAAATGAAGACAAAAAATGGGGGGAAAATAGACAAATAAGCAGCAGTTTACTAATAGCAGTTCATATACAAACATGAAATACTATAGGACAGTACAGTACACAAAGCTCTGTAATGTTCTGAAGTATTTGCATGGTTAAACAATGCAATCAAGACTTGCCACTTTGGTTCTCTTATATTGAATACATACTCTGTCACCTTCAAACTTTTCAGTTACCCTTTCTTGTTTTACCCTCCTTATGAAGGAATACTCCTTTTAGATACTGACAGAGTAGTAGAAGGATTTTTGAAGATCCTAACCCATGTCAGAAATTCTACACTGAACTGATAAGTTGAGTCGATGCATTAGAGTACATTGTGCTCTTCATTTCTGAATTCATCTGAAGTGATGCTGCCTAGTCAGTCATCTCTGAGGCTGTTTCAGTTAAGGGTCTGACTATGGAGCTAGTTCCCTATGGTTAGAGAGGTGTACAAGGAGGAGGGAAAGGTATTTTGCTGCAACGCATTTTACACACATTCAATGACTGGTTGCATTTAACTAGGTCGTACACCTAGAACAGGATGTTGGGTCAATACAAATATACATTCTAAAGCAAAGGTGAGAGAGAGTTCCCATTCTTACTCATATGACAAGACCTGGATTCTAGGTTTCTCCTGTTACACCTGATGGCAGCAAAAACACCAAAAGCTTTCCGTTATGTTTAAATGCCTGAGTTTATCATTTATTGCTGTGGAAAATTACAACCTTAGATCGTCTAGCTGAACAGGATGACTTCACCTTGTATTTGTTACCACCAGTGCAGTCCTGCGATGCATAAACAGAGAAACTTGAGTAACAATCAAAAGCTATTTGCACACTACCTCTTACTGTGATATAACTTACACCACTCAGGGGGTGTAAATAAGCCACCTCCCTGGGGCAAAAGTTACACTAACCTAAGTGCTGGACCGGACAGCACTATGCTGGTTGAAGAGCTTTTTCTATTAACTAAGGCTACACCTACACTTCTGGGAAAATCAAAGCTGATGTGGGTCTTCCAGATCTCCGTACATGCCTGGTAGGGAGGCACTATAGCAAACTCACAGGGCAACCGCATTGGTGCCAGTACTCCACACCTCATTAGGAGTAAGGGAAGTCAACGAGATCTTTCACTCCCACCAACCTCCTGCAATGGAGATGGCGTGGGAGTCCAAATTAAGTTACATTGACTCCAGCCATGTAATTAACATAACTGGAGTTGTGTACCTTAATTTGGCCTTCCCCTTGAGTGTAGACCTGCCCATAGCTACTTTTACTTGTGGGGGCTGGACTAATTAAGTTGACAAGAGAGCACTCTCTCATTTGTTAAGAGCATCTGTATTAGCAACACTACAGTGGTGCAGTTGAACAGATGCAACTGAACCACTGTAAACTCTGTAATTTTATCATAGAGAGTTCAAGTGATGGAGTTATCTCAGGTTAGGTCTCCAAATAGCATCTCCGACTGCAAAAGGGCAAACTTTAAAAAAATTAATTAATACAATTAGGGAAAGGGACTGGACTGAAGACCTCAAGGATCTCACTGTAGAGGTGCCTGGGAATTATTTTAAATCAAAGGCAGGGGCAGGGATAGTTCAGTGATTTAAGAATTAGCCTGCTAAACCCAGAGTTGTGACTTCAATCCTCGAGGAGGCAATTTAGGGGTCTAGGGCAAATAGATCAAAAACACCTATCATGGCTGGTGCTTGGTCCTGGCAAGAGGGCAGGGGACTGGACTTGATGACCTCTGAAGGCCCCTCCCAGTTCTACAAGAGAGGTATATCTCAAATTTTTTTTTGCGGGGGGGCGGGGGAGGGGGGGGCAAAAAAGAAAGAAAATAGCTCAGTGGTTTGAGCACTGGCCTGCTAAACCCAGGGTTGTGAACTCGGTCCTTGAGGGGGGCCATTTAGGGATCCAGGGCAATAGATTTTTCTCTCTTTCTTTTAAAATCTATCAGGAATGGCAATAGGCCCTGCTGTGAGGACAGGGGAATGGACTTGATGACCTCTGAAGGTCCCTTCCAGTTCTATGAGATAGCTATTTGTCCATTTATTTATTTATCAATTTTGGGGCAAGGGGGGAAAATAGCTTAGAGGTTTGAGCACTGGCCTGCTAAACACATGGTTGCGAGTCAATCCTTGGGGAGGCCATTTAGGGGTCTGCAGCAAACAGATTAAAAAACAAATCTGTCAGGGATGGTGATAGGTCCTGCTGAAAGGGCAGAGGACTGAAGTCAATGACCTCTGAAGGTCCCTTCCAGCTCTGTGAGCTATACCTATATATTTGCAGGGAAAGTCTGAAGACCTAGCTGGATAAACAAACAGCTTATTAAGAGAAAGCAAGTCTACAAGGGATGGAAGAAGCAATGGATTAGCAAGGACCTTATGGAGGTCAAAAAGTGAGAACTGCCAAAAGCCTAATAGAGCTGGACCTTCTGTTGGAAATTAAAACCAACAGTAAAAGATTCTTTAAAAATAAAAACATACAAAGGAAAGAAGAAGAGGGAACACTAAGGCACAGAGTGAAGTGCAGGGTTTTTTTTGTTTTTTTTTTAAATATAGAAAAGCCCAACAGCTTAATATTTTGCCTAAGTTTTCATTAAAAATAAGGTGCTTGAGTACAGTGGTAGGGTGACTAATGGTTATGATGATACTGAAGTAGAAGTTACCACATCCATTGTGGAAGCCAAAATCCAACAGCTTAATCGGACCACATTGGAGGGTTTGGATAATGTTAATCCAAAAATATTAAAGGAACAGGCATATGAAATTTGCAAATCCAACAAGACCAATTTTCAATGACTTCAAGACCAACAGTCACACCTTCCGACTGGAGAATTAGAAATGTAGTACCTATATTTTAAAAAAGAAAAGAACAATGATCCATGAAACTATAGGCCTCTTAATTAGACCTTGACTGTATACAAGGTTGTAGAACAACTTCTGAAAGAGCCAGTAGTTAAAGCTAGAGCTCAACAGTAAGTGGATAAAAAGAACATGGTTTTACAAAAGGTAGATCATGCCAAACCAACCTCACTAGATTCTTTTCTAGATGAAGGAAATGCAGTAGATCTAATTCTTCTGGTTTTCAGTAAATCATCTGAAACAGTTCCACGTGGAAATCAGCTGATTTGGAGATGGGAATTAACGTGAGAACTGGAAGGCTGGTAAAGAACTGGATAAATGGAAGCCTACAAGAAGGCACACAGAAAGGAGAACTGTCAGGCTAAAGCTAGTGGAATGCTCTAAGGGATCCATTCCAGAATCAAATCTTGTTCATTAATGATTTTGGCACAAAAAGTGGAAGTGAGCTAATGAAATCTGCAGATGATACACAGTAGGGAGAGGTTCCACCAATAGAAGATGAAATATCATGCAAGAAGATCTGGATGACCTGGAAAACTGGAGTAATTGAAATGGAATGACTGCTTTCCCAGATAATTGGACCAACAACTCTTGGCCATGTGTGCTACATTCACAAGCGAGTGAACTGTAAGCATGCCCCAATCGGGGTTGACTATATGTATTAGAATAAGGTTCCGATGAAACCACATCATCACATAACTGGTTTTGTTCTTATTGGAACTCGTCAGGCGTGCGTAAACTGCTGACTCCATACTGCATATACTTCTTTCCCACAGCCAATGCTGTGAACCTGTGGAGATTTGGTATTGTCCTTGACCATAATGAAGGAGTCCCGGGTTCGAATCATGCTAGACAGAGTAGTTTACGCACATCTGAGGAGTTGCAATAAGAACGAAACTGGTCACGTGCTAACATGGTTTCATTGGAACCTTATTCTAGGAATGAAATTTAGTAGTGCAAAATGCAAGGTCGTGCATGTAGGGCTTAACAGGAGTTTTTGCTATAAGTTAGGGATGTGTCCTTTGAAAGTGAAAAAGGAGAAGCGCAAAGACATGCTTTATTGGTCTATAAACAAAAGAACTATGAGCTGCTAATTTGATGCTGACATAGAAAAAAATCACAGGATGCAGTAGTATTTTTGGTTGACATAAGAAAGTGTTACTACCATTATACAAGGAACAGGTGAGACCTCTTCTGAAACAGCAGGTGCAATTCTGGTCTCATTTTTAAGAAAGATGAATTCAAAACAGAACAGTCTCAGAGATGGGGCTACTAAGATGAGCAGAGGTATGGAAAATTTATTTTACCACAGGAAACAAAGAACTTGGTTTGTTTAGCCTAACAAAAGGAAGGCTAAAGGGAGATACGGAAGTTATTTAAATTAAGGGTCAAACAGTAGCACAAGAATAAACAGATATGAATTTAACCTTGAAATTTGATGCAGGTTTGTAACCATCAGACAAATGAAGTTATGGAACAGCAGGGGCAAAAAAATCTAACTGGTTTGAAGACTTAACTTGACCAGTTTATGGAAGGAATGGCATGATGAGATTGCTCATTGCATATGGCCCATAAACAACTGCTACTAGCAAATACCTCTAATAGTTGCAAATGGGACAGGAAATGGGAAAGGGATCTGAATCTCCATATGAAACCTTTTTCCAAGGGTCTGGTTCATGGGTCTTCCCCATGTTCTCAGAGTCTAACTTATCACTGTATGAGTGTTAAAAAGGAATTTTTTTGCAGGTCATATTGGCAGAGAACCTGGTGGACAGGAGTTGCAGCAGAGACAATAGGTCACTCGCTGGCTTTAATCAGAGTAAATGGTGGATATCCTGTAATGTGAAGTCTTTACTTCAAGATCTGATGACCTCAGTAACTCATCCCAACCTTAATACAGGTGGGTGAGATTCTGTGGCCTGAGACGTGCAAGAGGTTGGAGTAGATTATCTTGATGGTTTCTTCTGTCCTTAAAATCAGAAGCAGCAGCCATAAATTTATGTCCTCTAAAACTGGCCTGAACAAAAAACACTTTAAAGTAGAGTGCAGAAACAATTTTGAATTGCTAGGATGCAATAAACTACCCAATATATCTTATGATCCTTATTACCACACACAGCCCACCTTGCTGTCTCATCTGAAGTCCGTTTATGTTCTCACAATTGATGACGCTAAATATCTTATTCAGCAATAATGATTTATGGATATGAAGCAGCAGTACTCTGGATTCTATTTGTTTTTCATCTTGAATTGTCGAGTACTACTTTTGGAGCAATTATACCAACCTACAAGGTCATCCTCTATTGCCATGTATCAGCCCCTGTGTGTTTTCACAAACACCACCACCATATTGTCTCCATTGTGCCTGTCCCCCTTATACTGGTGGCCTTGCAATATTGGTGCATGGTAAAGGTGACCAGACAGCAAGTGTGGAAAACTGGGATGGAAATGGGGGTAACAGTTACCTATATAAGACAAACCCCCAAATATTGGGACTGCCCCTTTAAAATCTGACATCTGGTCCGTTGAGCACACAGACATGAGTCAAAAACAAAAGGCCACTACTGGTTTTTCGATATTTAAGGAGCATTACAACAATGATGGGTTTAAATCCACTGATGTTGCAACACACTGACAACATCTAAAGGGAAAGCCAATAACCACCCCACCTTATCAACTTCCTTAATATTCTCTCTACATTATTTGAAAAAGTCTGTGAGATTGCAACCAGTGAAATCTAGACCCAAACAAAATTAAGTCCAGAAGTCACAGAGACTGGTGTAAAAATCCACACTGTCCTTCAGGTTCAGAATGTATCTTTAGAAAACCTTATGGAGATTAATGTGTTGTGTACTGCATTCTCTGATACACAGGTGCTTAACAACTAACCTTTTCAAGAGGTCATTGTGAAGTGTGTTTATAGGCTTGGATTATATGGAACGATGGCCCCAAAGTAGCTTGTTTTGTTACATTGTTTGGCCAAACATAACATAGCATTTAGCAAATTTGTTTTTAAATGTAAAGCTTCCTCACTTGCCCACATAAAACACGACATTAAGTTTATCAAAAGATCAAGTGCCAAGTCTTGAAGAATAAGATCTTGACTGTATCAAAGCCAAGATTCTGTAAATGCAAGCCATCTGAAACAGAACAGAGAATAGAGAGAGGCATGGACACAGAGTACAGAAGCAGAACCAAATGCAAGTTCGAAATGAACAAAACATGATCTAAAACTCAGCCATAATATAAGCTGCTTCATTTGACTGAATACGTAAATGCTTTGTGTCAGCAACCTATTTATCCCCATGCCAAAGACCCCTTTTTTCATGCTGAAAACATGCATTTTGTAGTGGAACTGATCATTTTAAAAGATACAACTTTTTTTAAACTGAGGACAGATTTTTGTCACATTTTAAGTTTGCTGGATTTATGATTCTTCCCATAAAAGTCATTTGATGAAGGAATACTAAAATATTCTAGCGCATGTGAAGTGCATCTCTATTCCAACATTCTGATACACAACTCAAATGCTCCCTTGGTTATAATGTAACTGTCCTGAGACTACATGAGAATTCATAAGGTATTTTAATAATATTAATTTAAAAAACAGCAAAACTAAAAATTATGCATAAAAGGAAGCTATGCCAATATATTGAAAGGAATCTAAATATATTCAGAAAAGTCAACACTTATACAGACAAGATGGCATTGCTTTGCTAAGAAAAGGGAGTTTTTTTTTTTAAAATGAGGTAGAGTGCACATCGTATTTGCTCTATGCCGATGATTGATCTCTGAATATTTCACTAAAAGGGCACAACTCTTCCCCTGAAGAACAGCATTAGTTTGTGTTTTGGTGTACAGTTAAATATAGCCCAAAGCAAAGCCATTAAATAAGCAAAGCAGCAGCCAACACCACTTACCTGCCATTCTTAGCCCATATTATATCATGCAACGTGAAGCAAACAAAAAAGCAGAAATAATCAAAAGATATGTGAACCTTTCAGGACATCTGGCACTAATCAGGAAAGGAGAATTTTTTCCCCTTCACTAAAAATTATTCAAGGTTTGCATGTGAGGGTGTTTTTTTTTTTTTGCGTAAATCGCAAGAAGCACTTCTGTGCCTAGTCAAGTAAGGTTCACACGTACTTTTAACATATCATTTTTAGAGAGTTTTGAATGACTTTTGTGAACTGATTAAGACGGTTATCACACCCTATGATTTTATTTTCCAGTGTATTACTCCTGGGGGAATCCATTTGCAGAGTTCATGTCCTGTGCAGATTTCTTTGCTTCCCCGCAGAAAAAAATTCCTTTCTGATGGGGAAACTGGAAGAGAATCATGCACCAATCCCTAGTAGCACAGGACCTTAGTTTCAGGAACCCAGAGGAACTGGCAGAGGGGTAAATCACTATGAGACTGGGGACACCCCATCCAGTGGCTCCTACTCTGAGTTGGGATCAGCCACTAATCCCAGCTGAACTGGGGGCAAGAAAGGACAGGACTTCTTCCCCAGCAAGCAGTAGCTGGGGCTGTATCAGACTCGCCCCGAGAAACAACCTCCCCAACCTGCATGGCTCTCAGGATCCTCCCGTGCTGCCTGACCTCATTGCTCCTTAGATGTGTGGGGAGAGGTAACTGTACAGGGAGTGGCTCTTCCATCCACCCAATACCCATGTGTCTAGATCTCCCTGCAAAGCCTAGCCTGGTACACGCAGACTCCCTCCCCCCGCAGCCCTCCATACCCAAACCCCACCCCCCGACCTTCAAACCCTGCATCTGGAGAACCTGTGCACTCAGATATGTTGCACTCACACCACCCTTCACTGAACTCCCTGGACTCCACCTCCACCCTGATGAGCCAACACCTCCTGCACCTGCTTGAGCCTCCATACCTGCACATTCATGCCACTAAACTAGCTGCACCCATACTCCAACTCAGCCAAGCCTCCCTCCACTCACAACCCAGACCTGCACCAAGACCCTCAATCCCAGAATCCTACACTGAACCATAACCATCTTTACCTGGAAGCCACTGGAGAGGCCCAATGTCAATGAACCTGGAACCTCCCCCCACACCAAAACAACTTACCCAATTGACCTCTGTGCATCTAGATCCCTGACCCCACACGCAGACCCTCCCCACCCCGCACAATGAGCCAACTGCATTCAGATTGTCCCACACTGAACACTCTTCATCCCACACCTGGATGGATCGCCCCACACTGATCCCCTTCACATTTGGGCCCTGCCTAGTTGACCTAACCTGACCCATACCTGGTGCACCTGGCACAGATGGGTTGGGTCCCAGCATGTTTTTGGGGTAGGATCAGCTCTTGTGCTATGTCAGGATGATCTCTTACCTTCATGCAGCCAGTGGCCTGTTTCCCCCAAGGCCAAGCTGCAACCTCTGTATTTATTTATTAGCAAATAAAACTTGCAGAATTGTAAAATATTTTGTGCAGAATTTTTAATTTTTGTCACAAAATGCCCTCAGGAGTAATAATATATACAGGTATAATTTGGAAGAGGGGATTCACATCAGTATTCTAGTTCTGTAATCTTTAAGCAAGTTTTGGCAAGACATTCCACAACTCTTTTTTAAGTTATAAAGTCTTGGGAAGATTATTTATTTCTGGACTTAAATGATTTCTTTTTAAAAGGATGAGTGGATCATTATCTGTGCAGGGTCTTCAGCGGTTTCATAATTGGTTAAGTCTCAAATTTACAAGGAGTAACGTAAGAGGCAGATTTTTATTTAAAATGTATTTATGTCTAGAAAAGACACAAAACCATCAGATACCTATAGACAGTATAAAATCAAAAGCATCACTTAAGACACTAACTCACTTTTGGCTTTTTTTTAGAAAAAGACAAGCTTATACTCAATTGTTAATTTAAAAGTATTGAGCCATAGACATTTGTTTTACTTTCCAATTGCTCACAAAAGTATTCATAACTCAATCATGCAATGTAGCTAAAAGGATAGCAAAGTGAAGACATATGTATAGTATGAGACTTAAATGCAGTCTACTGCAGGCAAAGAGAAATAGATATATATAAAATCATCTTCTCACTTTCAAAATCAAGGAAAAAATTTGGCCCCTGTTCAAGGTCTGTGCATGTCAAAACTTTAAGAAGGTTCCCCATGTTAAGGTACCTGTCAAGACAAGAATGAGAGAAAAGAGAATATCCCTTTATAAGAAGGAACAGCCCAAATAGTTACAATGAAGGTGGTCGTGAAGGGGAGAGGGAAAAAAAAAAGGTTCCATCAGATAGCAGCTATGGTATATGCTTGGGGTAGGGTGACCCCCACCTCCATTCAAGGATGCAATGTGAATTTCCTGTAAAAAGTGACAGACACACGTCACCAACATCTTCACAGTTTCTCCTCTGAGAAAAAGACGGAGCTCCAACTGAAGGCCTTGCAAGTGAATAGATTCCATCTCACTGAGCCAGTGTCCTGAGCAAGTGTCTGTGCCTTCAAGGATAAGTATCCTATACGCAGCATGGCTACTACGTGAATTTTGACTAGGACTGATGACATGGTACTGTAGTGGGATTAAGATTTTTTTTTTTTTTTAAAACATTTTGTTAAAGGAGAAACATCAGAGATCTGCACCTGGAAACTTTTTTTTCCATTTCAGTTTAATATGTACAAAGAACATAGCACAATATTTCATCTTAGAAATCCTGTGATCTTTAGGTAATGCACTGGACAATTAGCAGATGCAACTCTCAAATTCACTTCCATTCATGACTTTAAATTCTGGATAAAGCAATACAAGCCCTGCTGTGAACAAACAGGTCAAGAAACAAGGATTTTATTACTACTTCACACAAGTCTAATGTACTACGCAACCACGCTGCACATCTCAAAAAAGGGGGACAGACAGATTTTTTCATTGTATGGCTACTTGATTTGCAGGCAGATGAAAGGACATCACTGACCACACACACCAAAAATGATTAAGCATATGAAAATCAAGAATTACAATAGAAGCACGATGGTGGCTTGGCTCTACCAAAACCCCCAAAACAAAACATGCAAACCTTTCTCAGATTGTTCTTTTGCCGTAGATGTCCCCTTTGCCTTCACTGTGGTGGTGGGTACACACAATCCTACTGTTACCATTTTAAATGCACCAGCTGTGAAGGGCTGAAAGACTTACTTTCAAAATCCAAGAAAAAATGTGCTGCATTGTGGTCTATGTCCCTGGTTAGCACTTTAATGAGATTACCCATGCCAGCAAACCTAAAAATAAAAATGGCAAAACTGTTTAGTTCCAATAACTGTTTCCTTTTTTTATGCAGAGGACAGGGGTCCAGTTAGGGCTGGCTTCTTTGTGGTTAACGTATATGCTGATTTACCAGCTTGTGGTTTGGATAGGGCTCACGCATTTTTTTTTTGCAAGTCCCATTCCACCTCTCCCAAAAAACAAGGTGGCAATTATACAGAAAAAGCTAGATTTTGCCATTATTTGTATCCAAGAAGGAAAGAACAAGGAATAAAGCTGAGTGGTGTGTGATTTGCAGTCTCCAGTACTATGGTCATGGACATATCACTGAGTGGGTGGAATCCCAATCCCAATGTCTATTATCAATACAATTTTCTCCATCCCTCTAGCATCCAGAAGAAATGCAATTCTGGCTAGAAATCCAGTAGGAGTAGTCTGTGGCAAAGGACAAATTTCTCCATCAAAACTGAAGTTAAATTGATAAACCAGATAAGTTAAAGTTTATTCCCCACAAATATGAACTAATCTTGTTTCAAAAGTTCTTCTTACACTTTTCTGCTGTGTTTTAGCTAAAACAAGTAGGAAGTCAGAGAAAGAGAAGTTACTCACCTGTAGTAACGATGGTTCTTCGAGATGTGTCCCTGTGGGTGCTCCACAATAGGTGTCGGGCTCGCCCGGCATCGCAGATCAGAAATGTTCCAGCAGTTTCTCCTGGATCACGCATGCACCGGCGCGCGCCGCCCCCCTGCGCGCCCCCGGCTGCGTGCGCGATCCGGTCCCCGCCAGCTCCTTGACCAACTGCCTCGGATGCTCCTGAAAAAACACTAGACAGAGATCTGAAGTGGGGAGGATGGGCGGGTGGTGGAGCACCCACGGGGACACATCTCGAAGAACCATCGTTACTACAGGTGAGTAACTTCTCTTTCTTCTTCGAGTGGTCCCTGTGGGTGCTCCACAATAGGTGACTACCCAGCAGTAACCCAAGTAAGGAGGTGGGTAATCGGTTTATGTGCAGCTTGCCCCCGAGAGGATTGCTGTCGACAGACGGGTATCCTCTTCAAATACCCGAGGCAGGGCATAATGCTCGGCGAAGGTGTCGTACGATGACCAGGTCGCTGCTCTACAGATGTCTTAATGCGATGCCCTTGAAGAAGGCTGTTGACGCCGCCACCGCCCTGGTGGAGTGCGCCCTGGGCGGGGCCAGCAAAGGAGCATTTTGAAGCTCGTAACACATTTTTATACAGGACACAATGTGCTTTGAGATTCTCTGTGAAGAGATAACTTCTCCTTTTGACCTGGGAGAGAGAGAGACTAGGAGCCTGTCTGTTTTCCGGAAGGACTTAGTTCTGTCTATGTAGAAGGCCAACGCCCTCCTCACATCCAGGAGATGCAGGCGTGCCTCCTTGCCGGAGCTGTGAGGCTTCGGGTAAAACGAGGGTAAAACTATTGGCTCGTTAAGATTGGACTCTGAAGAGACTTTTGGAACAAAGGCTGGGTGCAGCCTTAAGCTTACTGCCTCCTTTGAGGATACTGTGCAGTGTGGCATTGCCATCACTGCCGCGAGCTCACTCACCCTGCGGGCTGACGTAGTTGCAAGGAGGAAGGTTGTTTTTATCGTAAGGAGATGTATGGGAACTGTGGCTCATGGTTCAAAAGGTGGACCTGATAGCGTGCTGAGCACCAAGTCCAAATTCCACGATGGTGGAAGTGGTTTCCGAAGGGGGTACAGGTTTACCAGCCCCTTCAAGAAGCTGGTAACGATAGGATGGGCGAATACCGTGGGCCCTTCCTCTGTATGCAGAAAGGCTGATATAGCGGCAAGATGGACCTTTAGCGAGGATAGAGAAAGCCCGCCTCTCTTGAGGTCCAATAAGTATTCTAGTATTACAGGTATAGGAATGTCAAGGGGAGCTAACTGCTTGGAGGAACACCAGGCTGTGAATCGAGTCCATTTCTGCTTGTAAGTCCTCCTGGTGGAAGTCCTTCGGCTACGTTCCAGGACTTGTTGTACTCCCTCCGTACACGTGCTCTTTAAGGAGCTGAGCCATGGATTAGCCATGCTTGTAGGTGCAGACCCTGAGGGTGTGGGTGTACTATGGAGCCCTGAGCCTGTGTGAGTAAGTCCAGCGCCACCGGTAGAGGGAGCGGTGGGTGGTCTGACATGCGCAGAAGCAAGGGAAACCATTGCTGCCGATCCCAAGCGGGATTATGAGTATCATGGGAGTTCTCTCCCTTCTGGCTTTGTGCAAGACCTTCTGGATAAGCGCTATGGGGGAAATGCATAAAGTAGGGAGCCCCTCCATGAAAACATGAATGCGTCCCCCAGGGACCCCCCACCCCACTCCTGCACTGGAGCAGTACTGGGGACACTTTTTGTTGTACTGGGTGGCAAACAGATCGATCTGGGGAAAACCCCCATGTACAAAAAATGCGCCGTAGCAGATCAGAGCGGATCTGCCATTCGCGTGTGATTGCGAAGCGCCTGCTCAGCTGATCTGCTTTCACGGTGTGAGCGCCTGGCAAGTATGAGGCTTTCAACGTTATGTTGTTGGCGATGCACCAATTCTACAATCGGACTGCTTCCGCACATAGGGCACGGGATCGTGCTCCTCCTTGTCAATTGATGTAAAACATAGTGGAGGTATTGTCGGTATTGAATCCCGACTACTTTGTCATGTAGGTAACCTCGAAAATGTTTGCAGGCGTTGAACACTGCTCTGAGCTCCAGTATGGTTATGTGCAGTGTCTGTTCCGCAGGGGACCACAGCCCTTGCGTTACCTTGTCGCCGATGTGCGCTCCCCATCCTATGTGGGAGGCGTCGGTAGTAAGAAAAACAGAAATTTGTGGTTGGTGAAAATGCACCCCCACTAGCAGATTCTCGGGGTTTTCCCACCACGCCAGGGATCTGCGCACCTCTGTTGTGGGTGACACCACCCTGTGGACAGTGTGGGATGCCGGTTTGTAAATGCTTGCCAGCCAATGCTGCAGGCTTCACATGTGCAACCTGGCATTCTGTACCACAAACGTCGCTGCCGCCATGTGGCCCAGCAGCTGTAAGCATGTTAAGACCGGCACCGTGAGGCTGTATGTGATGACTTGCACCAGCGAACTGATGGCGGGGAAGCGGGCGTCGGGTAGGTACACACTTGCTGTGATAGAGTTTATGCGTGCCCCTATGAACTCTATATGTTGTGTGGGTTCGGACTTTGATTTTGTGAGGTTGATGACTAGGCCCAACGAAGAAAAACGTGTCCGCTGTGACGCGTATCATGCGTGAGACCTCTGCCTTTGAGGCCCCTTTTAGCAGGCAGTCGCCCAGATATGGGAAAAATAAACACCCCCGTCTGTGCAAGTAGGCTGACACCACTGCCAGGGTTTTGGTAAAGACTCTGGGGGCCGAGGAGAGGCCGAACGGAAGAACCCTGTGCTGGAAGCGCTCCTGGCCGACCGTGAAGCGGAGGAAGCGTCTGTGTGCCGGGTGGATTGTTATATGAAAGTAAGCATCTTGTAAGTCGAGTGCTGCAACCCAGTCTCCATCGTCCAGTGCCGTGAGTATCAAGGCAACTGTGATTATCCGAAAACGTTGCTTGTGCAAGTAATGGTTGAGGCCCCGAAGATCTAAGATGAGCCTCCAGTCTCCTGTTTTCTTCTCTGGTAGGAAGTAGCGTGAATAAAAACCTACCCCTGGAATTATTCCGGCACTCTTTCCACTGCCCCTATGAACATAAGGTGATTCACCTTCTGCTTGAGCCTCGCCTCGTGGCAGCGTCCCTGAGGTGAGGCCTGGTGGGAGGCTTCGCCGTTGGAAGCGACTGGAAGGGGATCGCGTAACCCATAGCTATGATCTCCAGCACCCACTTGTCTGTGGTGATCTTTTGCCATTGGGAGTGGAACGGTCTGAGGCGATGATGGAACATGAGATGAGAGTGGCATTGAGCAAGGGTATTGATAGTGCAGCCCCCAACATACCCGTCAAACTTGTTGCCTTTGGGCCTGACCCGAGGGCATACGGCTTTGTTGAGAACATCGCCTAGGAGTTCTGTACTGTTGCTGCTGTTGATAGCGCCCTTGGCCGTAGCCCCATTGATACTGAGCACGCTGTGGTTGTAAGTGTAGCGTCTTTGCTGAGGATAAAATTTTTCCCTCCTGTATGGGGGAGTATAAATGCCCAAGGCTCTAAGTGTAGCTCTCGAGTCCTTACTGGAGTGAGGGACCGAGTCGGTTGAGTCTGCAAACAGCTTTTGTGTATCAAAGGGAAGGTCCACGATCTTCGCCTGTAGGTCCCTCGGGATACCCAACGTCCACGGCCAGGCTTCTCTACGCATGACCACTGCTGTAGCCATTGAACGTGCCACCGTGTCCGCCACGTCCAGGGCAATCTGGACTCCCGTCCGCGATGCTGCGTAGCCCTCTTGAACAATCGCCTTTAACACCGGCTTTTTGTCTTCCGGAAGTGAATCCATGAGGGGAGTAAGCCTGGAGTAATTATCAAAATTATGGTTTGCTAGATGTGCCCATAATTTGCCACTCTCAATAGCAGGGTAGAAGAGGAATACACCTTCCTGCCAAACAGCTCTAACTTCTTAGCATCTTTGTCCGATCCCCCCGATTTGTACTGAGAAGCCTTTGACCTCTGCTGGGACGACTCGACCACCAAAGAATTTGGTTGTGGGTGACTGAAGAGGAACTCCATGCCTTTTGCCAGGATGAAGTACTTCTTATCCGCTCTCTTGTTCATAGGTGGAACAGAGGCCGGAGTCTGCCATATAGTAGTGGCTGACTCCAGAATGGCTTCGTTCAGCGGAATAGCAATTTTGGATGAAGCCGGGGGTCTCAGATTTTCCAGGAGTTTGTGATGTTTCTCCTGCACCTCTGCCGTTTGAATGTCTTGCATGAAGCCACCCTTTTAAACAGCTCCTGAAACTGTTTAAGGTCATCCAGGGTAGAGACATCCCCGGGGGCCATGGCCTCATCTGGGGAGGATGAGGAGGAACAACTAGGGTAAACCTCCCTCGAACCCTCAGGCTCCTGTGGTCGATGATACACTTGCTCGCTGGAGGATTGTGAAGGAAAGTCTCGGGGTTCTAAAATTAACTCCCCTTGAGACAACTGTGTTTCCGTCCCCAATTGGGAGTGCCCACGGGGGTACTGAGCGGCCGGGGGGGGGACCTGCCCCTGGGTGTAGGCCTGTGGTGTCTGTGTCCAGCATGATAAGGACAACCATGGCAGCGTGGGCAAGGGTCCGGGGATGGAGACCTAGACCACTCACAGGGTGTGTACCCCCGATGTCTGGGAGAGCAAGACCTCCGCGACGAGACAGATAGAGGTGAAACTAGCTTGTGATAGTACTCCAGGGGATCCAATCCCAGAAATGGTGAAGGTGGCCCAAGCCATGGTGACATTGGTTGGAGGAACGGAGGAGGTGGTTCCGGATGGGCCGGTGGAGACACAGGCCTTTGGTGCGGCGTGTGTATCACAGGGGGAGGGCTTGGTGCTAACAGCAACGCAGCCCTGTCCAGAGATGGACTGCAGTGCCAGGCTTCTGATTTTGCCTTGCCCCTCCCCTGCAGGGCCGGCACCGCCCCCTCCCATGCCAGGGATCTCGGTCCCGCTGTCGGTGCCGCACGGCTATCCTCCTCCGGTGCCTGCAGGGTCTGTGCCTGGCGCCCCTGCACCGTTGGTGCCGCGGGGGCTGGTGCCACCTGTAGCAGTGCCGCCAGGTCCGGCGCTTGCCTCGCTGACACTCTAGGCACCGCGTGTGCCAGCTGTTGTATAACCGGAGGCTCAGCCTCTGCCACGTGTGCTGCCGCGCTGCCGCGCGCCTGAGTATGTGGCTGGGGGCTGTGTGCTCCACTCGTCCTGCTCGCTGCAAACGCTGGCAAGGATCGAGCCAGGGAGAGTTTCCTCAGTTTCTGCACCGAGGGGGTCAGAGAAAACTGCCCTCCTCTTATGCAACCCAGAGGGCCCTTCTGGGTGAGGCTTCTCCGGCAAGTCCGGCTGGAGAGCCTTATCAACAAGAGCATTTTACGCCTCATCGCCCTGTCCTTCCTGGCGCTGGCTGTGAGCTTAGCACAGTGAGAACACTTCTGGGTAGCCTGTGATTCCCCCAGGCATCGGATGCATTCGCTATGCCCCATGGAGGCCGGCATAGCTTCATGGCATGACTCACGCTTTTTAAAACCTGAAGAGGCCACTGTGGTAAGTCCTTTACTGTAAATAGGGTACTTAGCACTTAATCCGTGCCTTTCCACACCAAATAGTGAGCACCGGCCTGCGGGGCAGTGGGTGGCCTAAATGGCCTTCACGTCCGCTCTTCTCTTCTCTGCTCCTCTCTTTTTTTTTTTTTTTGTTTAATAACCCAAAAAAACCAAATGACACGTAGAAAAAACCCACTATTTAATCTGACTCTGGCCTTAGCCTGAGTGGATTCCGTCTGCAGCTGATGGCGGCTGAGAAGGAACTGGCGGGGACCGGATTGCGCATGTGGCCGGGGGCGCGCAAGGGGGCGGCGCGTGCCGGCGCATGCGTGATCCAGGAGAAACTGCTGGAAGATTTCCGATCTGCGGCGCCGGGCGAGCCTGACACCTATTGTGGAGCACCCACGGGGACCACTCAAAGAAGAAAGATTAGTTGTGATTCGTTAGATTCATCTAGTTGAGAGACAAATCCACATGATGAAACCTCGAACATTTACCAGCATCACAAAAGGGTACCTTTTCAATAGTTGAAATACCAACACCTACCTCACCATCAGCAGCCAGCAAAATTGGCTTTGCCAAGATCTGCTAAACAGCAGTGACCATACATAATTATGAAACTGTTGGATAGTAATGAGAAAATTTCTCTCTGTAGCTAATGTTTATATATTCTGTACAATTTTAGCCTCTCTTTCTTGTCCTCCTAAAAAGATCACATACACTTCAAATTTTGCAAGTCTGAACCACATTTTTGCAATATGGAACCTGAGGAGCTAAATAGGTGGCAATAATCTTTTAAAAATTCTCCTTAACCTTTTTGCCATATCATCTCATTTCAAAACAAAGCTTATCTTAGCAACTTCAAATGAAGTTTATTTTTAAGATCTCAGCGAGTTATAGTACCCAAAACTGATAAGGGGAGCAGTGGGGGCAGGGTGGATTGATTTAAATCAAGGCAATCTAAATCACCAAAGATGATAATGGATTTAAATCGAGTTATCAAAAACGCTAGGACTAACTGTTTTTAGAGTGCACTTAATTTTGGAGTAAGCATCGTTGAACTCACTGACAATTCTGATTTTTCAGAAAACGAATACAGAAGGGGATTCCCTTGGAAGAGCTGAATTATGCTGAAATAAAATAGAAAATAGGCTCAAGGCATCACCATTATGGCCTGTCACCATGATGTTCCAAAACAAGGTGCATGTATTATGTAATATGAAATATGTAAATGACAGTGGCAACTTTAGATTTCTCTTACTGAAGCCCTCATTAGTGTATACTTGAATGAGAGATTTTAAATCTAGTTAACTAATTAAACAAGCTGTAAGGATTACCAAAGCTAAACTTCTTTTTCTTCTCCCTAGCAATATCCAACACAGAAAACAGCTTGGGAAGTTACTTGTCAGAGCACACTTACACTAAAAAGGCATAGAGAGAGTCTTGATAAATGATGCACTGCAAAGTGAATTATCTAAGTTACTAACCAGTTGATCTACTGAGGCATATCCATATCTTCATCCACATAATTTTCTCTCAATCCATTCTTGCAACTAAGCACTGCATCATCTTCTTGAACTGCTTATACATGACACATTTTCCTTTATTACCCAGGGAATGAATTTCTTCAAAATATTCACAGAGTCTCTCTTACACCCAGAAACCATGACCACTTTTCTGTGGCAAAAGTGTACAGGGAAGCTGTACAGTCAGTACTGGAAATGCTATAGATCCGACGAAGTAGGTCTGTCCCACAAAAGCTCATCACCTAATAAATTATTTTGTTTGTCTTTAAAGGGCTACATGATGCTGGTTTGTTTTGTTAGAATGCAGACTAACATGGATACCTCACTGTTAATATTTGAAACCCTTCATGGTAGTCTTGAAAACTAGCTGTAGGCTCTCTTGCAAATTAACTATGTCTCCCAGGACTTCCTCAGCTCACCAGAGAGACTGAAGTTAAGACAATAATGAGCTATGTATTTCAGTAGGCTAGAGTACCCCCAAGCCAAAGTAAAATTTTGGCATTTTTGGCTCTCAAAAGCATGGTATCATAGGTCACAGAGATCTTTATAAATACCACTATGAGTTGTGTGCCATGGGTTGAAATGGAACAAATTCCAATTAGATATTAGAGAAACAAACTTGATGGCTACAAAAGTTATCATAAGCACCTGCTGACAGTTCCGAACATCAAGTTGCTAACTTCAATGCTGAAATTTGCCGTCAGAAGCCTAACTTTAAGCATTTGTTTAGGAAAATTTTGACTTTGCTATTTCAGAAATGTTAACTAGACTCAAGTTTTGAGAAGCTGCTTTTCCACAATGCTCATTGCCAGAATCTCTGAGAATGTCAGTTTTTAAATGACTTGTTTTCCCTCAAAACCCTCTCGCGAGGCATGGAAGCAAGATGGGGATAACTATTTCATTCCTTACCTCACAAGGTATGTTAAGTACATATATTTCAGATATTACAATAAGCACCATAAAAATAAAATGAATTCATCCTTAGAGTTTTGGAGGGGGAATTTAGGTGAAATGCAGCTTCTCCTTATCACACAGAACATCTGTAGCGCAGTCCGAGTGAAAACCAGATCTCCTGAATCCCAATCTAGTGCACTATTAAAATAAAATCTCTCTCCTCTCAAATACTTACATTGCCGCATAACTTAGGACAATTATATGTAACCTTCTCAAAGAGAAAGAAATATTTAAGTTTAACCACACATAATACCATTATGCACATCCTGGAGCTGCCCAAACGCTCCCCGCAGTGTTGTCAGTTTTAAATTTTTATATATATATATTTTGTTTTCTGCCAAACTGAGCCTGACAGTTACTGAAGCAGGAATTTTCTGCCATCATTGTAACCAAAGATACAATAGTTCATATGGTCAAGGGTACTATTTACAGATAGATGAACACTATTGAATGGTCAGATAAAGTGGGGTTGCAAGAGCATGCTGCTGGATTCAGAAGATAAAAAGTTACAGGAAAAATTTAAGGCTGCTATCCAAGAGCAAATTTTAAAAAAACTGCAGATTTTAACAAAATCCATCTATTCCAAGATAGAGGGCAAATACAGTTTTATGCCTAACAATCCCACGGTCAAAAATGTCTTCAAAAACAGATTTTCATTTCCTGAAGGAATCCAGTATTTCAAGTTACTTTCCTAGGAACAAGGTTAACCGATAAAACCATTAGCAGGCTTCACTGACGCCCTATGGCAAAATGCCACAGAATACATGCTAGATTTAAACACAGCAATAGGGCTACATAAAGATATAGTGCCCGATGCACTTCTCCCACAGTAAGAGTCAAAACAAAGAATTAATTCATCTCTCTCAATTTCTACTGTAACTACAGGTGGACGGAAGTAATATGCTGTACAAATATGCTACATCATTTTGCGCAATTTAGAATTTTGAGATGAGTGGACATCTCAAACAAATTCACGAGCAAACATTTTAACTATCAACAGGGAAAAATATACAGCATTTGCTCAACCAACCATCAAGAGTCTTTACAAAAGGTCTAAAACTATATGTATTTTCAATTTTTATTTAAAACTAGAAGACAGATAGGCTTTGGAATATGTTCATTATTTAGGCACTAATTAGTATCAACAAAATGAAAAATTCTTGGAAGCAAAAGAAAGTCAAATTAGAAAATACTTGGTTATGCTATGAAGTTTTAGAACAAAATGTGAAAATCACTCATGGCTCCCAAAAGTTCTCAGAGTATATGAAGATGAGAGAAAAATCTTTTGGCAAACTGCTACCATTCTGAAACTAAGGGAGTATATACATTTGTTCAGTCTCTTCAAGGCCAGGGTAGAACAAAATTTTTCCCTGCCCTTTGAACTTTGGAAAAAACCACTAATGGAGCAAAAGCTTCTTCATATTTCTGGGGAATTTCTTCTACAACTCCTAGAGCTGGGATTCCCAACTTATGGGTCACAATTAGATTCGTTAAGGGTCACTGGCTGGGCAACTCTGAGTCATATATGGCTCTTAAAGGAGCCATTTGTGGCTCTGCCACCACTCACTCCCCCAGCTCCCAGACCCTGCCCTGCCTTGAAGCGAAAATTAAATTATTCTAAGGGCCAGCAGGATGGATTCTATCACTAAACCAATTAAGCTGAGCCCCATTTCAGCACAGCAGAGCAAGGAACTGCCCACACTGCAGGTGGGGGGAAGAAAATAGGAGGGTTTGAGGGAGCTGTGCAAAGGAGGCGGCGGCAGCCCACCGAAGGAGCCATGGGAGGCAGCAGTGCCAGCACATGGAACTCATATAAGGTAAGTGGTAAGCCGGGCATGCTGAGAGGGGTTAAAACCTGGGGGTGGGGTGGGGGACAGGCTGAGAGCCAGCCAGGGCTCTGTGTCCCAGCCGTCTCCCAGTCGTGGGGCTGCACGATCTTCCCACCACCACCTCCCGTCACCGCCCAGGTTCTGGAAATCTTATGCAGGACAAGCAGCCCTGCCTGGGGATCCTGTGGGTGGGGCTGACTGTTCCACATAAGTTTTCCAAATATCTGGCAACCCCAGCTAAGAAAGGTTTAAGCCTGGGGGCTGAAGGGGGAGCTGAGAGGGGTTTAAGCTGGGGGGGGTGGGGAGGGCATTTTTCTCAGGGGAGAACCACCTCTAACTCTCCACTTCCCCAGTTTGGAATTACCTTGGATCACAAATTCTTCCTGAATTGTTGAAATGGGTTACTGTCTCAAAAAGGATGAGAACTTCTGTCCTAGAGGGAGTAACAAGGGCACTTTCTGTAGCAGGCATCCTTCAGTCTATGTAAACTATGGATTGCGCCCTTCATAACTCCATTTAAGATCATCATTTGCAGCGTTGACTGACTGACTGTGGAGGCCCACACGAGAGTGACGGTCCTTGCTACATCTGCTGCATATGTAGTGGGTGTCTGGCAGGTCCTTGCTTTCCTTTCTACAGGCTCGCTTCTCCGCCGCCAGCTGTCTGATCTTCATCTCACCCTTCTGAAGGCCCTTGTGTAGTTCCTGCCTCCATCTGCTGTGATCGAGCCGGACAGCTGGGAGGAGCTAGCAGACGATGTCTACCTCCCTGAGGTCCCACTTGCAAACCTCTCTGTAGCACAACTGGGGGCATCCCGGAGGTCTTTTGCCAGAGGCTAGCTCACCATACAGGATGTCTTTTGGGATCCTTCTATCATTCATCCTGTGGACATGGCCAAGCCAGCGGAGCCGACACTGCCTGAGGAGAGTGTGCATGGTTGGGATTCCAGCTTGCTCAAGGATGGCGGTGTTGGACACTCTGTCCTTCCACGAGATTCCAAGGATGCGCCTGAGGCAGCGCAAGTGGAAGACGATCAGCCGCTTTTCCTGGTGGGCATACAGGGTCCAAGACTCGCTGCCGTAAAGAAGGGTGCTGAGGATGCAGGCTCTGTAGACTTGCATTTTGGTGTGGGTGTACAACTTGATGTTATTCCACACTCTCTCGCTGAGTCTGGACAGAGTGGTGGCTGCTTTTCCGATCCTCCTATTTAGCTCAGTCTCCAATGACAGAGTGTCAGTGATGGTGGACCCGAGATAAATGAACTCGTGGATGACCTTTAACGTACAGTTGTCAGTGCTGATTGAGGGGAGGTTCAGCAATGTCCTGACCAAGTACATTTGTCTTCTTTAGGCTGATGGAAAGCCCGAAGTCCTTGCATGCTTTGGAGAACTGATCCAGCAGTTTTAGAAGCTGGTCTTCTGTTTGTGACACTAAAGCAGCGTCGTCTGCGAACAGCATATCTCTGATGAGGACTTCCTGCACCTTAGATTTAGCTTTCAGCCTTGCAAGATTAAACAGTTTCTCATCAGATCTTGTGGGCAAAAATATGCTCTCTGTTGAAGATCCAAAGATGTGCTTCAGGACAAGCACAGAAGATCCCGAACAATGTCGGAGCAAGGACACATCCTTGTTTGACACCACTCCTGATGCTGAAAACATCCAATAATGTGCTGTCATATTGGATCGTTCCTCTCATGTCTTTGTGGAAAGACTGGATCATCTTGAGTAGCCGTGGTGGACAGCCTATCTTGTGGAGCAGTTTGAACAGTCCATCTCTGCTTTGACCAAGTTGAATGCCTTGGTCAGGTCGACGAAGGCAATATAGAGTGGCTTCCTCTGCTCCCTGCATTTCTCCTGCAGCTGCCTCAGAAAGAAGACCATGTCAATGGTAGACCTCTCTGCGCGGAGTCTGCACTGTGATTCGGGATACACCCTCTCAGAGGGCTTCTGGAGTCTGCCGAGGATGACGTGAGCGAACAGTTTACCAGTGATGCTTAGGTTGGAGATTCCACGGCAATTGTCGCAGTTGCTTTGGTCTCCTTTGTTCTTATACAAGGTTACAATGTTAGCAGCGCGCATATCCTGTGGAACCTCCCCCTCTCTCCAGCACAGGCACAGTAGCTCATGTAGGGGTTCCAGGAGGGTGTCCATTGCACACTTGAATACCTCTGGTGGTATACCATCCTGGCCTGGGGCCTTTCCTACTGCAATGCTGTCAATGGCTTTCTTCAGTTCGTCCACAGTTGGTTCCTGATCCAGTTCATCCATTACCGGTAGGAGCTCGACAGCATCGAGGGCTGTATCGACCACAATGTTCTCATGTGAGTACAGCTCGGAGTAATGCTCGACCCAGAGCTCCATCTGTTTGGCTTTGTCAGTGGTGTCTTCACCAAATTTGGATTTCAGAGGTGCCATCTTGTTCTGGGTGGGTCCTAATGCCTTCTCGATGCCCTCGTACATTCCCCTGAGATTACCAGGGTCAGCACTGGTCTGGATGCTGCTGCATAGCTCGAGCCAGTGGTTGTTGGCACAGCACCTGGCTGTCTTCTGCACTGTTTTTCTGTCTGCTCCGAGTGCCTGCAGGGTACTTTGGCTCGGTGAGCGTTTGTACTCCAGGAGTGCAGCCCGCTTCTTTTCGATGGCTGGAATCATGTCACCAGAGTTGGCTTCAAACCAGTCATTTGCGTTTCTAGCTCTTCTTCCAAACACCGACAAGGCCGTGTCATAGATGCTGCCATCTGGATGTCACATTGGCACCCCCAGGACTGCTGCGCAGATTCTCCTCAAGGGTCTCTGTGAACTTTTTGGCTCTCTCTGAGTTTGCTGTCTTTCTGGCATCAATGCGGGGCCTTCCAGTTGGTTTAGAGTGGTACAGCTTCTTGGGTCTCACCTTGAGTTTGGAGCAAACTAGCGAGCGATCTGTATCACAGTCGGCACTATGATAACTGCATGTCAGAAGGACGTTTCTGAGGTTATCACGTCTAGCGATGACCACGTCTAGTTGATGCCAGTGTTTCGAGCGTGGGTGTCTCCATGACGCTCTGTGCTATGGCTTGGTTTGGAAAAATGTGTTTGTGCTGCACAGATTGTGGCACGTGCAAAGTTCGAGAAGACGCTGTCCGTTTTCATTCATTTTTCCCACACCGAAGTGGCCTGAGCAGGAAGGCCATGAGTCACGATCTGCTCCAACTCTTGCATTGCAGTCACCCAAAATGTACAGTTGTTCGCAAGCAGGTATTTGCGCTATGGCAGCACTAAGCATGTCACAACTTGTCTTTTACTTCTGGTGTGGTGTACAGGGTTGGAGCATAAGCGCTGATCAGGTGGACAAGACCGGTGCAAGTTTGAAGTATGACCTGAAGGAGTCTTTCTGATCCACCCATGACAAATTCCACCATTTGTAGAAGGGTGTTTCTGATGGCAAAGCCAACACCATGCTCCCTGGGTTCTTCTTGGGCTTTACCCTGCCAGAAAAAGGTGTCGTCCTTTTCCTTTAGAGATCCCGAATCTGCAAGTCGCGTCTCTTGCAGAGCAGCAATGTCAGCTTGGAGTCTCTTTAGTTCCTCATTGATGACAGTGGTCTTTCGGGTGTCACTGATGTCCTGAAGATCTTCAGTCAAACCAGTCAGCATGGTCCGCACATTCCAGCGAGCAAGCTTAAAACTTTGATGGTTTCCTTTTCTTATTGGTTTGCCTGGTGCTCAAATTTCAGTCACTTGTCAGGTTTGGGAACCTTAAGCCTCATGCACCCAGTGAGGCAGGTGAACAGTGGCAGGACAGTACCCTACTGGCTCGGGGCTGCCCAGCTTGAGGCGGGGGATGACTGTCCAGTGAGATGCGATGCTCTCTCCCACTGTCGAAGGGAACCCGTGGAGCTCGTTCTCTATGCCAATTGAACGAGAGCTTATAACCGGTATCTGTTACCTCCCCTGTTGGTTCAACGCTGTTAAGCGATGCTGGAGTACCTGTCCAGGCGTGAGCCTAGGCAATTTTTTTGGGACCCTGGGCTGCCCAGATGCCAGTGTCCCCCTCACGGCTTTACTAATATAGTCCAAAGGAGAGGATAACCTCTACATCTGGTACCAGCTCAGCTGCAGGAGTTGCCAGGTCAATGCCAGAAGTTGGCACAGAACCGCCTAAGGACTCCCCCTCCAGATCTTCTGTCAGGGTTTACTCCCTTAGCCTTGCTCCTTCCCAGGATAACCCACAAGGCAGAGGGGCACTTTCTGTAACAGACTTTTGGAATCATTTCCACTTTCAAAGTTAAGTTTGGTGAGTCAATGAATTACTACTATGTATAAACACTTTCTTGGCCGCCCTGGAGCAGCAGCTGTCTGTTTTGGAGCCATGAAGGATACACGAATGAAATTGGAGGATCTGTAAATTAAGGTGTTGGATCTGTGCACCATTTAGGGAAAGTAGGTGAAGAATGGGTTGATGGAAAATTGGTGAATACTGTGCATTGCTAGCTATGTCAGATATCTCAACTAGGCAGGTGCAAATCAGTGTAACTCTTGCTTGTTCTGGCCTTATTAATAGAATCTTCAATATTAGAGAGAATGGCAAAAAGGCATATAGCAGCTCTGTGCCCCGCTGAAGGAGAAAAATACCTTCTAGTGACTGTTTCTCCTGTTCCAGTAGGGTAGATAGCAATCAGGTCTATTGTTGGGAATCCCCACTGACTGAGCATACTGTGAAAACATGGCTGGGTTCACTTCCCATTCATGATCATGCCCGGTCCCCAGAATCACCAGCAGAAACAGGGTGTTCACAGAGCTTCCTTACCCACATCACCCTATTTTAACCAAGATTCAGGCAGTGAGCAACATGACGTTTCGTTTCCCTGGAATCACACCGCTACCTGCTTACTTCCAATAGTTTGCAGATTAAATCAGTAAAAACAATTAGAAAAAAACTTAAATTCTTATTTTCTTTAAGATATCTTCAGCATCACAGTACACCATCAGAGTTAAAACCACCAGAATTACTAACTGACCAGTCAAACACACACTTCATTTGCGACCAGAAAGAAAGGTTACTCACCGTAGTAACGGTGGTTCTTCGAGATGTGTCCCCGTGGGTGCTCCACATTAGGTGTCGGGCTCGCCCGGCGCCGCAGATCGGATCTTCCAAGCAGTTTCTGCCGGACCGCGCATGCGCCGGTGCGCGCCGCTCCCCCGCGCGCTCCCGGCCATGTGCGCGATCCGGTCCCCGCCAGTTCCTTGACCAACCGCCTCGGATGCTCCTGCAAAACACTAAACAGAGATCCGGAGCGGGGAGGATGGGCGGGTAGTGGAGCACCCACGGGGACACATCTCGAAGAACCACCGTTACTACGGTGAGTAACCTTTCTTTCTTCTTCGAGTGTCCCCGTGGGTGCTCCACATTAGGTGACTACCCAGCAGTAACCCAAGATAGGAGGTGGGTAATCGGATTATGTGCAGCTTGTCCCCGAGAGGACCGCTGCCAAGAGACGGGTATCCTCTTGGAATACCCTGTGAAGGGCGTAATGTTTGGCGAAGGTGTCACAGGATGACCAGGTCGCCACTCTGCAAATGTCTTTTAGCGCAACGCCCTTGAAAAAAGACTGTTGATGCTGCCACCGCCCTAGTGGAATGAGCCCTGGGCGTGGCCAGTAAAGGAGTCTTTTTGAGTTTGTAGCACATTTTTATGCAAGATACGATGTGCTTAGAGATTCTCTGCGAAGAGAGACATTCTCCTTTTGATTTGGGAGCGATAGAGACTAGGAGCCTATCCGCTCTCCGGAAGGACTTGGTCCTGTCCATATAGAAAGCTAGCGCCTGCTCACGTCCAGGAGGTGTAGGCGCACCTCTTTGTTAGAGTTATGAGGCTTTGGATAAACAAGGGTAAACAATAGGTTCGTTAGTATGAAACTCAGAAAGAAACTTTAGGAACAAAGGCTGGATGCAGCCGTATGGTTACCGCCTCCTTGGAAAAACAGCGCAGGGCGGCGTTGCCATAACTGCCTCAAGCTCGCTCACCCTGCGAGCTGACGTGATTGCGAGAAGAAAGGTCGTCTTCATCATAAGGAGGCGGAGGGAAACCGTGGCCAAAGGCTCAAACGGTGGTCCCCTTTTCGCATTAAGCACCAGGTCCGAGTTCCACAGAGGTGGAAGCGGTTTCTGAGGGGGGTATAGGCTTACCAGCCCTTTGAAGAACCTGGTAACCATGGGATGGGCGAACACCGTGTGCCCTTCCTCTTCGTGTCTGAACACCAAAATGGCGGCCAGGTGGACCTGAAACGAGGATAGCGAGAGTCCTCCTCTCTTGAGGTCCAGTAAATACTCTAATATCACAGCCATAGGCACCGAAAGGGGGCTAGCTGTTTGGTAGAACACCATGCCGTAAAGCGAGTCCATTTCTGCTTGAAGGTCTTCCTGGTGGAAGTCCTCCTGCTACTTTCTAGGACTTGCTGCACTTCCTCCGTACATGTGCTCTCTAAGGAGCTAAGCCATGGATTAACCACGTTTGTAGTCGCAGGCTTTGGGGGTGCGGATGCACTATGGACCCCTGGGCTTGCGTGAGCAGATCCCGCGCCACCGGAGGGGACCTCAGTGGCCGGTCCGACATGCGCAGGAATAGGGGGAACCATTGCTGTCGATCCCACGTTGGGACTATCGGGATCATTCAGGTTCCTTCCCTCCTGGCTTTTTGCAACACTTTGTGGATGAGCACTGTGGGAGGGAAAGCGTAAAGCAGGGGGCCCCTCCATGAGATCGCGAAGGCATCCCTCAGGGACCCCCGTCCCAGTCCTGCCCTGGAGCAGAATTGTGGGCACTTCTTGTTGTGCTGAGTAGCAAACAGGGTCTATCTGGGGAAAAACCCCATGCGTGGAAAAATCGGTTGCAGCAGATCGGGACGGATCTGCCACTCGTGCGTGAGTGCGAAACGCCTGCTCAGCTGGTCTGCCTTCACATTGCGAGCGCCTGGTAAGTACGAGGCTTTCAAGGTTACATTGTTGGCGATGCAGCAGTTCCACAACCGGACTGCTTCTACACATAAGGCACGGGACCGAGCTCCTCCTTGCCGATTTATATAAAACATGGTGGAGGTATCGTCTGTACTGATCCCGACTACCTTGCCTTTCAGTTGGTCTCGAAAGTGTCTGCAGGCGTTGAACACTGCTTTGAGCTCCAGTATATTTGTGTGCAGTGACTGCTCCATAGAGGACCACAGCCCTTGCGTCACCTCTTCGCCCATGTGTGCTCCCCACCCTATGAGGGGGGCATCTGTAGTAAGAAAAACCAATACGTGTGGTTGGTGGAAGGGTACCCTTGTTAGCAGGTTCTCTGGGTTTACCCACCATTGCAGGGATTTGCGCACCTCCGTTGGGGGCGACGCCATCCTGTGAACAGTGTGTGCTGCCGGTTTGTATACGCTCGCCAGCCAATGCTGCATGCTGCGCATGTGTAACCTGGCGTTCTGTTCTACGAAACGTTGCTGCTGCCATGTGGCCCAGCGGCTGTAAGCACGTCAGAACCGGCACCATAGGGCTGAAGGTGAAGCCTTGCGCGAGGGAGCCGATGGCCCGAAAGCGAGTCTCTGGTAGATACGCCCTCGCTGTAATAGAATTTGTGCGTGCCCCTACGAACTCTATGTCCTGTGTGGGGTCTGTCTTTGATTTTGTCAGATTGATAAGCAGGCCGAGCGAAGAGAACGTGCCTGCTGTGACACATATTATGCGTAGTACCTCCTCCTTTGAGGCCCCTTTGAGTAGGCAGTCATTCAGATACTGGAATATAAATACCCCCTGTCTGTGCAGGTAGGCTGACACCACTGCCAAGGTCTTGGTGAAGACTCTGGGGGCTGAGGAGAGCCCAAACGGTAGGACCTTGTAAGTCGAGGGCTGCGAACCAATCTCCATCGTCTAGTGCCGTAAGGATGGAGGCGTTTGTGATCATCCGAAAACGTTGCTTGCGCAGGTACCGGTGAGGCCTCGAAAATCTAAGATGGACCTCCCCGTGAGGAAGTACCTCGAGTAGAACCCTCTCCCTTGCAGTTGCTCCGGCACTCTTTCCACTGCCCCTACGAGCATGAGATGGTCTACCTCCTGCTTGAGCCTCGCTACATGGGAGGTCTCCTGGAGGTGGGGCCCCGGGTGGAGGTCATGGCGGTGGGAGCAACTGGGAGGGGATGGCGTACCCCGTGGCTATGATCTCCAGCACCCATGTGTCTGTGGTGATCCTTTGCCACTGGTTATAAAATGGTCGGATGATGGCCTTGAGCACTGGTTTCGTGCCCTCTGGAAGCGAGTCCATGAGGGAGGTCAACCTAATGTGGTTGTTGAAATTATGGTTCGCTAGATGCGCTGCGTAATTTGCCATTGGCAACAGTAGCGTGGAGGAGGAGTAGACCTTTCTGCCCAACAGCTCTAGCTTTTTGGCATGTTTGTTTATTCCCCCACGTTGCGACGACTCCGTCACCAAAGAATTTGGTTGTGGGTGGCTGAACAGGAACTCCATGCCCTTCGTGGGCACGAAGTATTTTTTTTTTTTTTTTTCGCTCTTTTGTGGACAGGCGGAATAGTCGCAGGAGTCTGCCATATCATAGTGGCAGGCTCCAAGATTGCGTCATCAGCGGTATTGCTATTTTGGAGGAGGCCGGAGGTCTCAGATTTTTGAGGAGCTTATGGTGTTGCTCTTGCACCTTTGCTGTCTGGAAGCCTTGCGTGAAGGCCACCCTCGTAAAACAGCTCTTGGAACTGTTTGAGATCGTCCGGAGGATGGACGCCCCCCGGGGCCGTAGCCTCATCCGGGGAGGAAAGCGAGGAACCGCTGGGGTACGTCTTTCTGGACCCTTCCGGTTCCTGCTGATGATGGTACACCCTCTCACTAGAGGTGTGCGAGGAAAAATCTCGGGGTTCCATAACCAGGCCCCCCTGAGATGCTTAAGTCTCTGTCCCCGGTCACAATTGCCCTTGGGGGTACGAGATCGTTCGTAGGGATCTTTCCCTAGTAGATTGCCGATGGTGTCTATGCCCTGCGTGGTAGGGGCGACCACGGCAGTATAAGCACTGGTCTTGGGAAGGTGACCTAGACCACTCCCTTGGTGCATACCCTTTGCGTCTGGGGGAGGGAGACCGTCGAGACCCTGGAGAGAGCGACTTTGCCTAATAGTCCAGCGGTTCAAATCCCAGGAAGGGTGGAGGTGGTCCCAGCCAGGGTGAGGCTGGTTGCAGAAATGGAGAAGGGGGCTCTGGGTAGGCCAAGGAGGGGGGGGACCCCTGCCTTCTAGTTGGAGTCTGCAACATAGCGGAGGGCTGTGAGAAAGCAACTACACAGCCCTGTGCGGAGAGGGGCTGCAATGCCTCCTCTTGTGTGCAGTCTTCCCCCTCCCTTGAGGAGGTAACTCCGCCCCTGACATACAGGGGATCCCGGCCACGTCCGCACCGAGCTCGGCACACTCGAAGTCGGTGCCGCATGTGCGGTGTCCTTCGGTGCCGGCATGCTGCGTGCCTGCGCGCTCTGCACCGCCGGTTTTCCGGGGGTAGGTGGTACCGGCACTTGTTTAGCCGCCGCCCTGCCTGCGGTGCGGGGCGGCTGGCTGATTATCGAAGGGTGAGCCGCTTGCACGTGGCTCTCCGTGCCGCCGCCGATCAGCTGTTGCTGCGGCTGGGGGCTGCTCGCTCCTCCCGTCCCGCTCGTTGTTGCTGCCGGCAGGGATCGGGCTGGGGGGCATACAGGGCATTCCGGCGTCCGCACCGAGCTCGGCACGCTCAAGGGCGGTGCCGCACGTGCGGTGTCCTCCAGTGCCGGCAGGCTACGTGCCTGCGCGCTCTGCACCGCCGGTTCCCCAGGGGTCGGTGCCGCTGCCTGCGGTGCCGCTGGTACCAGCGCTTGTTTAGCCGCCGCCCTGCCTGCGGTGCGGGGCGGCTGGCTGATTATCGGAGGCTGAGCTGCTTCCACGTGGCTCTCCGTGCCGCCGCCGATCAGCTGTTGCTGCGGCTGGGGGCTGCTCGCTCCTCCCGTCCCGCTCGCTGTTGCTGCCGGCAGGGATCGGGCTGGGGAGCATACAGGGGATTCCGGCCCCGTCTGCACCGAGCTCGGCACGCTCGAGGGCGATGCCGCATGTGCGGTGTCCTCCGGTGCCGGCAGGCTGCGTGCCTGCGCGCTCTGCACCGCCGGTTCCCCGGGGGTCGGTGCCGCTGCCTGCGGTGCCGCCAGTACCGGCGTTTGCTTAGCCGCCGCCCTGCCTGCGGTGCGGGGCGGCTGGCTGAGTATTGGAGGCTGAGCCGCTTCCACGTGGCTCTCCGTGCCGCCGCCGATCAGCTGTTGCTGCGGCTGGGGGCTGCTTGCTCCTCCCGTCCCGCTCGCTGTTGCTGCCGGCAGGGATCGGGCTGGAGATACTTTCCTCCGTTTCTGCGCTGATGGGGTGAGGGAGGCAGCTTTCCTTTTAAGGGCCCCGGAGGGTCCCTCCTGCTGCGGCCGCTCCGGCACTTCTGGCTGGAGGGCCTTGTCAAGAAGCAGCATTTTTTTTTTTTTTTTTAAAGCCTGAAGAGGACATTGTTGGTGAGTCTTTGTGTTTTTAAGTGGGTACTTAGCACCTTCTTTGTGCCGTTTTCCCCGTCCGATGGTCTGCCTTAGCCGGAGGGCTGATAGCCCTAGCTCCTGGCCTCCGGCGCTTGTTACTGGGACTGGCTGAGCTGTCCCTCTCCTAGCTTGTTCGTTGTTGTTTTTTTTTTTTTTTTTTTTACAAAATAACAAACGGCTAGCTTATAGTAGCCTAAGTGCCTGAAAAAACTTTAAGAAAAAACAGATAAAGCCATTGAATACACTACTTGGCCTTAGCCTAGTTGGATTCCGTCTGCAGCCGACGGCGGTTAAGAGGAACTGGCGGGGACCGGATCGCGCACATGGCCGGGAGCGCGCGGGGGAGCGGCGCGCACCGGCGCATGCGCGGTCCGGCAGAAACTGCTTGGAAGATCCGATCTGCGGCGCCGGGCGAGCCCAACACCTAATGTGGAGCACCCACGGGGACACTCGAAGAAGAATTATGCCTTCCGGCAGTAGAAAAGATAAAACAAAACCAAGACAAATAGAAGAAAAATAAAGTACAGTACTGTGTTAAACTACTAAAAATAAAGGCGAAATTTAAAAATATTTGGAAAGGTAAGGAAATTGTTTCACTGCTTGTTTCATTTAAATTAAGATGCTCAAAAGCAGCATTTTTCTTCTGCATAGTAAAACGTCAAAGCTGTATTAAGTCAATGTTCAGTTGTAAACTTTCAAAAGAACCACTACTATGTTTTCTTCAGAGTTACAGCCAACCTCATTTTCCAAGGTACTGGGAACTCTGAGGTTTTATTATACTTTTGTTTTCTGTTGCCACAAAGCTAGCAAGATAAAGCCAGAAAAGATAAATGCTACTAATCACTCATTCCACAAAATTCTGACTATCCTCTTCAAGCTGCAAATAATCCCTTTTGGCACTCAAGGTATTTTCAGCCAATGCTCAGACCACATGGAATAGGTTGTGGGAAACAGAAGAGCTAGCCAAGAACGTGGTCTCAAACCTGACCTACTTTCAAAGAGTAAGACATATGGAATGCCACATTGGATTACCATCATTTAGCACATTACAGCCTTATGGGTCGGTATGATGCTGAGTGCAGTGTCCAGATCAGACAAGTGGAAAGCAAAGGCACATTTTCTAAACAAAACTTGAGCGCATACCCTTCACGCTAATAACACTCCTGATGGATTTCAGTTTTTACTGAATCCAGAGGAAGTCTGATACAAGTCCATGATGTAACCAAATTCCCAAGCACCACAGACTGATTCCCTGAGGGGAACTCTGAAGTATTTTGTTCCTAACTGGTGAACAACAAAATATATGATCAGTGAATGACAAAACCCTTCTCAGTATTTATGTAAGAAAACATGAACATCAAGAATGGTGCCATGTCTAAAAGATGTGAGCCCTCAAACTGCTTTGCTTTAAACTCAGATAATGTATGAATACAAGAAAAGACAGTTACCTGTTTCACAACTGGTGTTCTTTGAGATGTGTTGCTCACGTTGATTCCAAGTTGGGTATGCGCTGGTGCATGCCCAGTTGCTGGAAGCATTTTGCTCTACGCAGTAGCCATAGAGTCAGTGTGGCGCCCCCTGGAGTGGCACCTGTATGGTGACCACTATATGCCACCCGACCCACACCCCACTCCGTTCCTTCTTGCCAGCTACTCCGACAGTGGGGAAGGCGGGAGAGTTTTGGAATGGACACGAGCAACACGTGTCAAAAAGCACCAGTTACAGAACAGGTAACTGTCTTCTCTTCTTTAAGGGATTGCTAATGTGCATTCCAAGTTGGGTGAATGCAAGCCAATGCCTACGAGGTGGGGCTAGAGCCCCAAATGGAAGGTAGCACAGCCCTGCCTACCACAGTGTCATCTCTAGAGTGCTGTGTCAATGCATAATGGACCATGAACGTGTGTATGGAGGACCAGGTGGCTGCCCTGCAGATATCCTGGATAGGGACCCAGGCCAGATATGCTGCTGAGGAAGCTTGAGCTCTGGTAGAGTGACCTCTGATTGGGGGAGGGAAGACCCCCGCCAGCTTATAGCTTTCCTTAATGCCCGCCACCATCCACGAAGAGATTCACTGGGAGGAGACTGGGAGGCCCTTCATCCTGTCTGCCACTGCCACAAACAGCTGTTGGGACTTCCCAAAAGGTTTGGTCCTGTCTATGTAGAAGGTCAGTGCCCTCCAACATCCAAAGTATGCAGACTCTGCTTCCTAGGGGAGGTATGAAGCTTCAGGTAAAAGACTGGTAGGGAAATGTCCTGGTTAAAGTAAGGGGGAGACCACCTTTGTGAAGAATGCCGGGTGGGGTCTCAACCTGACCTTGTCCTTGTGGAACACTGTGTGGAGCAGATCCACTCCACCATCAGGGCCCTTAGTTCCGACACTCTCCTGGCTGAAGCAATGGCCACCAAAAATGCTGTTTTGTAACTACGAAATAGGAGGAAACACAAAGTGAGGGGTTCAAAAGGTGCCCTTATGTTCAGCAATACCAGACTGAGGTCCCATACCAGCACAGGGGGATGCACCTGCAGCCTGACCCTTTCCATGCCCTTCATAAACCTCTTTACCACAGGGTCTGAGAAGACCGATGACAGGCCCAGCCCAGGGTGAAAGGCCGAAATAGCCGCTATGTACACCTTGATAGAGGATAGCGATAATCCTTCCTGAGTCAAGAGAAACACGTAGTCCAGAATAACCGGAACTGGAGTCTGCCCAAGGAATAACACCTTTTGAGTTGCCCAAAGAGAAAATCTTTTCCATTTGGCTACATATATCGCCCTTATGGAGGGCTTCCTGCTGTTCAACAGCATGTCTTTCACCAGTTCTGAGCACAAGAGCTCCACTGCTTTCAGTCATGGAGTTTCCATGCTGTGAGATGTAGCACTTGGAGATTGGGGTGCTGCAGTCTCCCCTCCTCCTGCATCAACAGGTCCGGGCATAATGGGAGCGCGATTGGGTCACAGGTGGACAGCTCCAAGAGGGTCAAGTACCAGTGATGTCAAGCCCATGCTGGGGGCACTAGGATGACCAGTGCTCTGTCTGACCAAATTTTGAGTGGGGTTCAGTCGATGTGTGGCACCGCAGAGAAGATGTAAAGCAGAGGGCCTAACCAGTGAATGCTGAATGCATCTGCCCAGGATCCTGGGCTCCGATTCTGGTATGAGCAGAATGTGCAGCACTTCACGTTGCAAAAGGAGGCAAATACGTCTACTTGGGGATGTCCCCAGTTCTGGAAAATTAAATACAGCACTTCAGGGTGTAGTGACCACTCATAGTCCACGAACAATTTGCTTAGATGGTCCGCCAGGGAGTTGTGGGCCCCCAGCAGGTAATACGCTTTCAGGAGAATTTGATGCTGAATGCAAAACTCCCAGAGCCTGAGGATCAAAGGGGATCCGGACTGCTGGCATTAAACATTAAAAAGATCGTAGAGCAGTTTTTAAAACTTAGAGATGGGGGAAAGCCAGTTGGTGCAGAGGAGCACGTGGATTGGACAGAAACTCCTCTTAGAGGAGAATTCATCGATAAAGATACTCTAGGCTTTAGTAAAAAAGAGAAGGGAGATATCAAACGGGCTAGATCAGACAATCATGTATAAAAGAATCTAATACATCTCAGATGGCAAGACAAATAAGCAGAAGCAAATCTTTAAAATGCTTCTACACAAATGCTACAAGTCTAACTAATAAGATGGGTGAACTAGAGTACCTTGTATTAAAGGAGGAAACTGACATAATATGCATCATGGAAATCTGGTGGAATGAAGACAATGTATGGGACACAATCGTACAAGGATATAAAATCGGAAGGATAGAATGGGCCGTGTGGGTGGCATAGTGGCACTGTATGTGGAAGATAATGTAGAATCAAATGAAATAAGAGTTTTAAATGAACCAAAATATTCCCTAGAATCACTGTGGATAGAAATTCCAAGCTCTACTAAGAATACAGCAGTAGGGATATATTATTGACCGCCTGATCGGGACAGCGATAATGATGTTGAAATGTTAAGGGAGATTAGAGCGGCTACCAATATAAAACACTCAATAGTAATGGGGGATTTCAATTATCCCCATATTGACTGGGTACATGTCACATCAGGACGAGATGAAGAAATAAGATTTCTCGATGCCGTTAATGACTGCTTCTTGGAGCAGCTGGTATGGGAACCCACAAATGGAGGGACAAGTCTCCATTTAGTACTGAGTGGAATGCAGGATCTGGTCCACGAGGTCACTATTACAGGACCACTTGGAAATAGTGATCATAATGTAACAACATTTAATAGTCCTGTGGTGCGAAGAACCCCTCAGCAGTCCAACACTCTGGCACTTAATTTCAAAAGGGGGAATTACGCAAAAATGAGGAGGTTAGTTAAATAAAAATTAAAACCCAGAATGACTAGAACAAAAACCCTGCAAGCTGCAGGGAAGCTTCTTAAAGACACTATAATAGAGGCCCAACTTAAATGTATACTCCAAATTAAAAAACATACTAAGAGACCGAAAAAAGAGCCACCATGGGTTAACACCCATGTAAAACAAGCAGTGAGGGATAGGCATAAATGGTAAATTTTCCGAATGGAGAGGGGTAACTAGTGGTGTCCCCCAGGGGTCAGTCCTAGGACCAATCCTGTTCAATTTATTCATAAAATGATTCGGAGAAGGGGATGAACAGCAAGGTGGCAATGTTTGCAGATGGAACTAAACTGTTCAAGATAGTCGAGACAAAGGCAGACTGTGAAGAACTTCAAAAAGATCTGAGGGGGGACATGATAGAGGTATATAAAATAATGACAGGTGTGGAGAGGGTGAATAAAGAGAAGTTATTTACTTTCGCCCATAATACAGGAACTAGAGAACACCAAATGAAATTAATGGGTAGCAAGTTTAAAACTAAAAGCTTTCTTCACTCAGCGCATAGTTAACTTGTGGAACTCCTTGCCAGAGGAGACTGTGAAGGCTAGGACTATTTAACAAAGAGCTAGATAAATTCATGGAGGTTAGGTCCATAAAAGGCTATTAGCCAAGGACAGGAATGGTGTCCCTGACCTCTGATTGTCAGAAGCTGGAGATGGATGTCAGGAGACAAATCGTTTGATCATTGTCTTCTGTCCACCCCCTCTAGGGCACCTGGCACTGGCCACTGTCGGCAGACAGGCTACTGGGCTGAATGGACCTTTGGTCTGACCCAGAATGGCCACTCTTATGTTCTTATGACCTTGTGACACAAGGGAGAAGAGCATGCGCCCTCTTGCTTGTTTATACAGTACATTGCTGTGGTATTGTCTGTGTTCACAGCAACACATTGACCCTTTAAACTGTTTTGAAACACCTCGCATGCGAGCCTGACGGCCCTGAGTTCTCGAACATTTGCGTGGAGCTGGGCCTCCTCCTTGTTCCAAAAGGCCTGGGTCTGGCTCTTTCCAGAGGTGCCACCCAGCCCAAGTCTGAGGCGTCCATGACTAGAGAGAGGGAGGGTTGTGGGGAGTTGAAAGGCACTCCCATGTCAACCACTCGAGTGTCCCGCTACCAGCGTAGGGTTAACAGCACTGGTGGAGGGACTGTCAACAACATGTCTACGTTGTCCCTGACAGGCCGGTACATGGAGGCAAGCCACAAGTGGGGAAAGGATGCATTCGCAGTCTGGCGTGCTGGACTACAAACATGCATGCCACCATGTGATCCAACAACCTGAGACAGCCTCTGGCCGTCGTGATGGGGAACTCAATCAATTCATAGATAAGAGATGCCATGGCCTGAAACCTGTTTAGTGGCAGGAAGGCCCTGGCCTGTCCTGCCTCTAGTAGAGCCCCCCAAAATCCATTACTTAGGTGGAGGTCAACATTGAGTTCACCTTGTTTACCATGAGACCGAATGTATCGAACTTTTGTCGTATCAGCTGCATGTGCTGTGCTACCTGGCGCTGTGAGCTATCCCTGACCAGCCAATCATCCAGGTAGGGAAAGAGGTGCACCCCCTGCCTGCATAGGAAGGCTGCCACCACTGCCATGCATTTGGTGAAGACCCTCAGGGCAGAGGGTAGACCAAACGGAAGGACTGTGAACTGATAATGGTCCTTTCCCACCACAAAATGGCAAGAGGGGTTCCACTTCCCTTGTTTGAGTCCCCAGCACCATTGTCTGCGGTGCCGTGCTCGGTGCCTGGGGTAGAGCACCCAATAAAAACGTGGGCTGCATTATGCACACATCAGGGTAGTTCGGCACCTGCGACAGCAACAGGCCCACTGGTGCCATTAGCAATGGTGCTGTGAGTCCTGGTGCCTGCAAGGGCAGCGCCTAAAGTTGAGTTGGTGCCATCTCTGATGGTGCCGAGCTCATCAAAGGGGCCTCTGACACGGTCAGCCCTTTTGATGGTTCCGGTAGAGGTGCCCCCAGTGAAGCTGATGGTGCTGCTAGTAGGGTGTCCCACAGCCTGCCCTTGCATTTCATGGATCGCCCACAGGCTCCAAAAGGGCCATGGAGGTGTGCCTTGAGTGACACCTGCCAACCTTCATCCTCAGGGTGATAACTCTGGTGCCAACATCTGCTGTGGCATGATGATTTTGTGCTCCTGCTCCCGACTGAGCTAGAGCAATGAGAGTCAGACTCTGATGCCAACTCTGATGACCAGGATGGTGCCCTGGGGCCCGTCTCCCTGGAACCATGTGATAAGGTGTGCTGAACAGTTCATCATAGATCTGCCTTGTGGAGGCTGGTCCGGTGCCAGGAAATGCAACGGTGTCATAAAGGATGACTCCTGCCTGGTGGTTTGCTTTGGCACCTGTGTGTGGGATGGTCCTTCCAGTGGCGATGGGGACTCCTGGCATGGTGTTGGTCCAGGCACAGTGATGTGTAACAGGCCCTGCACTGCACTTAATGCCTCCAGATTTGAGGTCAGCCTTGGAGTGTGTGGACTCCTGCATCAAGCTGGCGTCAACGTCCACACGTCACAACCCAAAACATGGTGCAATCTGGCAGACACCTTAGAGGGTTCTTGTCTCTTGAACCTTTCAGAGGACCAGTCCCATTCGTGCCTCTTCTTGCGAGGCACCAGGGACTGGCTTCTGTGTCACCTTTTAGTGCTAGGCGCTGACCCCTGGTCCCGACTTTGGGAGCTTTCTGACGATACTGATGGTGCCGGAGTGCTCTGCACTGACAATGCACTGTTCTGAGCTTCTGCAGGGGAAGTGTCTGGGCACAAGGCCACTTCCATTAGTAGGACTTTTAAATGTTGTGCTCACTTCTTTAGAGTCCTAGGTTTGAAGGCCTTACAAATGGTGCAATGTTCACGAAGGTGTGTGTCACCAAAGCAACTCAAACAAGTCCTATGCAGATCACTCTTGGGCATAGGGTTGCCACATTTCCAACAGGTTTTGAAACCTAGAAAGCCAGGCATCCCTTAGCACTGAAGTGCCCAGAGGGGTTAAAGTCCCACCTCAGATCACTGATAACTGAGCAAAAGCTATTTACAAGTGATAAGTAACTACCTAAACTATTTACACCTATTTATACTAAAAATTATTAACTAATTTACAAGTGATGGCTACCAGTCAATTACGAAAGAAGAGAAAGCTTCAGCAACTGACAGTGCTGTGAGAAGGAACTGAGCTGAAGGGTGGGTCGGGCGACGCATATATTTGTCACCATACAGGCACCACTCCAAGGGACACTGCACTAACCCTATGGCTACTGGATAGGGCAAAAGGCTTCTGGCAACTGGGCATGCTCCAGTGCACACCCAACTTGGAATGCACAAGCAATCACTCGAAGAACATGTATTTGTTATCAACAAGGCTGCTTAAAGAATAAATCAACTCATCTTTGCAGAGGTAAAAGACAAAATTTCCAAATATTCCTGTGATTTATAATTGGCATTTAAATGCACATTAACACTGACAACTGTTATATTTAAAATCAATACAAATGTTCAATATATTTAAAGTCTTGTGCTTAATTATAACCAGTTACCTAAATACAGGCGCTTCCTGTACAGGGCTTAATTACAACCAGTTACCTAAATACAGGGGCTTCCCGTACAGGGCTTCCTCTCCCAATCCCTGAACATAAGAACACATACCACTGATGCTTTTAAGGCAGATGAGCATTTGTAACTGAGAATCACTTCTGCATGCTGTATGTAGACCTTGACAAAACAGCATGTTACTCCTTGGAAAGGCACATTCCACAACATCACCACCCAAATCTCAATTTAAAAAACATACAGAGACTGACAAACAAGAGTCCAGATAGAAACCAATTTGTCCTCTCTGTCTTGTAAGGCACATTGAACAAGTCTTTATTTGAAAACATCATAAATAGGTAACCCTGAATTATATTAATTAGATAATGGCCTGAGCAATACATTACATAACTAAGTAGCTAGCCCTTTGGTATAAGGCATTTGCTTTCTTCCCTCATAAAATGTACAGTTTTTGATCGAGAGGAAGGGAGGAAATGGGAAGCTGAGGTTATACAGTTTCCATCTCTCTAGTCTGGCATCTTTAGGACCTGAGTGGTTCCAGACCAGGGATTTTGCTAAATCAAGAGAAGTCAGTTCCCTGATGGTCTATGGTCCTGCTCCCAGACTCCCCATTCCTGGCTGCCAGCCACTTCCTGGCCTTGGCCCCTGCTCCCCACCTCTGCCCCACTCTGCTGCCTCCTGGTCCCCACTGGGACCCGGGGAGTGGCAGCCTGTGTCTGAGGATAGAAAGGGGGTGGCCAAATGCTGCTGTCCCGTCTCCCAGCTCCCAGAGCTTTGTGACTCTCTGGTCCAGCAACGTCTGTGGTTGTGATGGACCAGGGATGTTCTGGATATGAGAGTCCCAGATTTTAAGGATTCAACCTGTACTCTGAAGCTTCACCAGCAATGTTGTGCGATTCAAAGGTTCAAGATACATTCAGCCCCCAAGGCTGATGGCAGGCTTCAGGAATGTAGAGAGGTATGTAGGTTTGTAAGCAATGTTACTGGAGTTAGCTGTCTCCATCTATTGAAACATGTTGAATACCAGCATTATAAATGTCACCTAATGAGATCCTCCTACGGGAACTAAGGATTAACATTATAATTCAGGGATGGTACAGGTTGAACTTCTCTAATCTATAACTCTCACCTGGCAACATCTGTAATCCAGCATGATTTTAGTTAGTCAGATCATGTGCGTGAACAAGTTTCCTGTTGTCCCATAAAGATGGTTTACAGCAACCAGTCCTGGCTTTCAGTATTCTATGCTATTATTTAGCTCTATTTACCCCCTAAAACGTCTTCTAAGAGCCCAGTAAGCAGTGGAATTGTTGATAAAGGATGCTACACAATATTGACCTGTGGTTCAGCAAATTCTCTCATTCAGCACTGGTCAGGCCCTGAGACTACTGGATTAGAGAGGTTCAATCTGTATTTGTGTGAACAACCCTCAATGCCCAGCTTGGAAAGGATTATTCCAATAGATATTTACTCGTACAACTAGCAACTCTCTCGATGCTTGTCTAAGCTTATATACAAGCTGCTCAGTTGCTAATCCTCAATGTATAAATTCTGAGTGGAAAAAAGAACATCCCAACTAACACGTACAGACACTATACATTTAGATTGAGTTACCAGTCAATGACAGAAATGCAGGTTTAAAACCCAGACAGGACAACAATAATTAAAAACAGAAAAGATGTATAGAGAAGTTACTCACTTGTAGTAATGATGGTTCTTCGAGATGTGTCCCCATGGGTGCTCCACAGTAGGTGTCGGGCTCGCCCGGCGCGGCAGATGGGAATTCTTCTAGCAGTTTCCACTGGATTGCACATGCGCCGATACGCGCCACTCCCTTGCATGCCCTCGGTCATGTGCGCGATCCGGTCCCCGCCAGTTCCTTGACCAACCGCCCCGGATGCTCCTGAAAAACACTGGGCAGAGATCCGAAGCGGGGAGGATGGGGTGGTAGTGGAGCACCCACAGGGACACTTCTCGAAGAACCATTGTTACTACAAGTGAGTAACTTCTCTTTCTTCTTTGGGTGCTCCCCGGGGATGCTCCACAGTAGGTGACTACCCAGCAGTAAGCCAAAGTAAGGAGGTGGGTACTCGATTCATGTGCAACTTGCCCTTGAGAGGACTGCTGTCGACAGATGGGTATCCTCATCGAACACCCGATGCAGGGCATAATGCTTGGCGAAGGTGTCGTAGGATGACCAAGTCGCCGCTCTGCAAATGTCTTTCAACGTGATTCCCTTGAAGAAGGCCGTTGATGTCGCCACCGCTCTGGTGGAGTGAGCCCTGGGCGGGGCTAGCAAAGGGGTCTTTCGAAGCTTGTAGCACAGTTTTATACAAGACACAATGTGATTTGAAATTCTCTGGGAAGAGAGGCCTTCCCCTTTCGACCTGGGAGCGACAGACAGCAGAAGCCTGTCCGTTTTCCGGAAGGGCTTAGTTCTGTTTATGTAAAAGGCCAACGACCTCCTCACATCTAGGAGGTGCAGGCGCGCCTCCTTGCTGGAGCTGTGAGGCTTCGGGTAAAACGAGGGTAATACTATTGGTTCGTTAATGTGGAATTCCGAGGAAACTTTCGGAACGAAGGCTGGGTGTAACCGTAGAGATCACTGCCTCCTTTGAGGACACTGTGCAGGGTGGCGTTGCCATCACTGCTGCGAGCTCGCTCACCCTGCGGGCTGACATAATTGCAAGAAGGAAGGTCGTTTTCATGGTAAGTAGTTGGAAGGGTACCATGGCTAACGGTTTGAAGGGTGGTCCCGATAGCGTGTGGAGTACCAAGTCCAAACTCCACGATGGTGGTAACGGTTTTCGAGGAGGGTACAGGTTTACCAGCCCCTTCAAGAACCTTGCGACGATAGGATGGGCGAATACGGTGGACCCTTCCTCTTTGTGCCGAAAAGCTGACATAGCTGTGAGGTGGACTTTTAGCGAGGATAGAGAGAGCCCGTCTCATTTGAGGTCCAGCAGGTATTCTAGAATTACAGTTATAGGGATGTCCAGAGGAGCTAACTGTTTGGCAGAGCACCAGATGGTAAAGCGCGTCCATTTCTGTTCGTAAGTCCTCCTGGTGGAGGTTCTTTGGCTACACTCTAAGACTTGTCTTACTCCCTCTGTACACGTGCTTTCTAAGGCGTTGAGCCATGGATTAACCATGCTTGTAGGCGGAGTCCCTGAAGGTGCGGGGGCACTATGGACACCTGAGCCTGCATGAGTAAGTCCGGCGCTACCGGTAGGGGGAGTGGACGACGATCCGTCATGCGCAGAAGCAGGGGAAACCATTGTTGTTGGTCCCAAGTTGGAACTATGAGTATCATGCGAGCTCTCTCCCTCCTGGCTTTCTGCAGAACCTTGTGGATAAGTGTTGTGGGGGTAAACGCGTAGAGTAGAGGGCCCTTCCATGAGATCATGAAGGCATCCCCCAGGGACCCCCACCCTATTCCTACTCTGGAGCAGTACTGAGGGCATTTCTTGTTGCACTGGGTGGCAAACAAATCGACTTGGGGAAACCCCCAGGTGCGAAATGTGTGTCGTAGCAGATCTGCCATTCGTGCATGAGTGCAAAGCACCTGCTCAGTTGATCTGCCTTCACGTTGTGGGCACCCGGCAAGTACGAGGCTTTAAATGTTATGTTGTTGGCAATGCACCAATTCCACAATCGGACTGCTTCTGCACATAGCGCACAGGACCGTGCCCCTCCTTGTCGATTGATCTAGAACATGGTGGAGGTATTGTTGGTATTGATCCCGACTACTTTGCCGTGCAGGTATTTCCGAAAATGTCTGCATGCATTGAACACCGCTCTGAGCTCCAGTACGTTTATGTGCAGTGTCTGTTCCACGGGGGACCATAGCCCTTGCATCACCTTGCTGCCAATGTGCGCTCCCCATCCTATGTGGGAGGCGTCGGTTGTAAGAAAAATGGAAATTTGTGGTTGGTGGAAGGGCACTCCCACTAGCAGGTTCTTGGGATCTGCCACCATGCAAGCGACTTCCGTACCTCCGTCGTGGGTGATACTACCCTGTGAACGGTATGGGCTGCCGGTCTGTAAACGCTCGCCAGCCAATGCTGCAGGCTTCGCATGTGTAACCTGGCATTCTGTACCACAAACGTGGCGGCCGCCATGTGCCCCAACACTTGCAGGCATGTTAGGATCAGCACCGCAGGGCTGTACATCATGACTTGCACCAAGGATTTGATGGTGCGGAAGCAGGCGTTGGGCAGGTATACTCTTCATGCGATAGAGTTTATGCGCGCCCCTATGAACTCTACATCTTGCGTGGGTTCGGTCTTTGACTTTGCAAGGTTGATAACTAGGCCCAGCGAAGTAAACGTGTTCGCGGTAACGCGTATCATGCGTAGGACCTCTGCCTTTGAGGCCCCTTTCAGTAGGCAGTCGTCCAGGTATGGAAAAATAAACACGCCCTGCCTGTGCAGGTAAGCTAATACCACTGCCAGGGTTTTGGTAAAGACTCTGGGTGCCGAGGATAGGCTGAACGGAAGGACCCCGTATTGGAAATGCTCCCCGCCAACTGTGAAGCGGAGGAAGTGCCTGTGTACCGGGTGGATTGTTATATGAAAGTAAGCGTCTTGTAAGTTGAGGGCTGCAAACCAGTCTCCATTTTCCAGTGCCGTAAGTATGGAGGCAACTGTAATCATCCGGAAGCTCTGCTTGCGCAAGTATCTGTTGAGGCCCCGTAGGTCCAAAATCAGTCTCCAGCCTCCTGTTTTCTTCTCTGTTAGGAAGTATTGTGAGTAAAAACCTTTCCCTTGGAATTGTTCTGGTACTCTTTCCACTGCCCCTATGAACATGAGGTGATCTACCTCCTGCTTCAGCCTTGCCTCGTGAGAAGGGCGCCTGAGAAGAGGCCGGGGTGGGAGGTTTCGTCAGTGGTAGTGACTAGAAGGGGATCCTGTAACCCATGGCTATAATTTCCAGCACCCATTTGTCTGTTGTGATATTTTGTCATTGGGAGTGAAACGGTTTGAGGCGATGGTGGAACATGAGGTGAGAGTGGCATTGAGCAATGGTGTTGATAGTGCAGTCCTCGACATACCCGTCAAACTTGCTGCCTCTGGGTTTGCCCCGAGGTTGTGCGACTTTGTTGAGAACATCGCCTGGGGCCCCTGTACTGTTGCTGCTGTTGATAGCACCCTTGGTCATAGCCTCACTGATATTGTGCGCGTTGTGGTTGGTAAGTGTAGCACCTTTGCTGAGGATAGAATTTCTTTTTCTTATATGGAGGAGTGTAGATACCCAAGGTCTTAAGTGCGGCCCTCAAATCTTTGCTAGAGTGTAAGACCAAGACGGTTGATTCTGCAAACAGCTTTTGCTTGTGAAAGGGAAGATCCACGATCTTCGCCTGTAGATCTCTAGGGATACCAGACGTCTGGAGCCAGGACTCCCTATGCATTACCACTGCTGCAGCTGTTCAGTGTGCTGCTGCGTCCGCCATGTCCAGGGCAATCTGAACTCCCGTTCGCGAGGCCACAGAGCCCCCCTGGACGATCGCCTTTAACACCGGCTTCTTGTCTTCCGGGAGGGAATCCATGAGAGAGGTAAGTCTAGAGTAGTTGCAAAGTTATGGTTTGATAAATGTGCCACATAGTTTGCCACTCTCAGTAATAAGGTAGAGGAGGAGTAGACCTTCCTGCCGAACAGCTCTAATTTCTTAGTATCTTTATCTGACCCCCATGATTTGTACTGAGGCGTCTTCGACCTCTGCTGGGACGATTCGACCACCAAAGAATTGAGCTGTGGGTGGCTAAACAGGAATTCCATGCCCTTGGCTGGGACAAAGTATTTCTTATCTGCCCTTTTATTCGTAGGCGGAATAGAGGCCGGAGTCTGCCATATGTTAGTGGCTGACTCCATAATGGCTTCGTCCAATGGAATAGCGATTTTAGATGAAGCCAGGGGTCTCAAATTTTTCAGGAGTTTATGATGCTTCTCCTGCACCTCTGCTATTTGAATGTCCTGTGTGTATGCTACTCTTTTGAACAGCTCTTGGAATTGTTTAAGGTCATCTGGAGAGGAGACATCCCCGGGGACAACTGCCACATCTGGGGAGGATGAGGAGGAGCCGCTAGGATAAACCTCCCCCAAGTCCTCTGGCTCCCGAGTTCACTGGTATGCTTGCTCCCCCGTGGGCTGTGAAGGAAAGACTTGGGACTCCGGACTGAATTCCCCCTGGGACAGCTGCGTTCCTCTCCCAGAGCGAGTGTACACACAGGGGTATTGGCAAGGAGTGGGAGGGGATCTGCCCCTGGATCTAGACCTCCGATGTCGGTGTTCAGTATGATAAGGACGGCCATAACAACATGGACAAGGGCCTGGTGATGGAGACCTGGACCACGATCGGAGTGTGTACCCATAATGTCTGGGAGAGCGGGATCTCCGTGACGACACTGATAATGGTGAAGCTGGTTTGTGATAGTACTCATAGGGATCCATGCCCAAAAAGGGTGAAGGTGGCCTGATCCAAGGTGAAAGTAGTTGGAGGAACGGAGAGGGAGGTCCGAAATAGGCTGGTGGAGTTGCCACCCTGCGACGCAGCGTGTGTATCTCGGGGGCGGGGGGGCGGCTGGGTGATAACGGCATCGCAGCCCTGCCTGGAGATGGACTGAGGTGCCAGTTTTTGGCTCTAGCTTTCCCCTGCCCCTGCAGGGTGGGTGCCACCCCCTCCTGTGCCGGGGATCTCAGCCCCGCTGTCGGTGCCGCACTCAGTACCGTCATAAGCGGTCCCGCACGGGTAGCTTCCTCTGGTGCCGCCGGGCCTCGTGCTGGGTGCCCCTGCACCATCGGCGCTGTGAGAGCCGGTGCTGCATGAGGCGGCGGCACCGCCGATTCCGGCACTTGCCGCGCTGGCACCCACAGCGCCCTCAGTGCCGACTGCTGAATAGCCAGAGTCCCAGCCCCGGCCACGTGCGCGACCGCACTGCCGCTTTCATCAGCCCGCGGCTCAGGGCTCTGCGTTCCACTCATCCTGCTCGCTGAAACCGCTGGCAAGGATCGAGCTGGGGAGTTTCCTCTTCTTTTGCACCGAGGGGGTCAAAGAAGCCGCCTTCCTTTTATGCGACCCAGAGGGCCCTTCTGTGTGAGGCTTCTCCGGCGGCTCAGGCTGAAGGGCCTTATCAAACAAGATCATTTTGAGCTTCATCTCTCTGTCCTTCCTGGCCCTGGCTGTAAGCTTAGTGCAGTGCGAACACTTCTGGGTAACATGGGACTCCCCCTGGCAGCGAATGCACTTACTATGCCCATCAGAGGCCGGCGTAGCCTCGCGGCATGACTCTCACTTCTTAAACCCCAAGGAAGACATTGCGGTGAGTCTTTACTGTTAATAGGGCACTTAGCCGCTAATCAGTGCGTTCCACAACCCAAACAACATTCATGGCCTTCAAGGTAGCGGACGGCTTAACCAGCCTTCTTTGTCCGCTCCTCTTCCCTCCGTTCCTCTTCTCTCCTACTATTTTGTATTTTTTTTTTTATTATAATAGTAAGAACAACAAGCTAACAAGTAAAACAACTATCTTATCTGTCTCAGGCTTCAGAGCCAGAGTGGATTCTGCCTGCAGCCGTTGGCAGTTGAGAAGGAACTGGTGGGGACCGGATCGCGCACATGACCGAGGACGCGCAAGGGAGCAGCGCGCATTGGCGCATGTGCGATCCAGTGGAAACTGCTAGAAGAATTCCGACCTGCGGCGCCGGGCGAGACCGACACCTACTGTGGAGCACCCACGGGGACCACTCAAAGAAGAAATGTAGAGTTATGGGCTTTTCCTTATTTCAGTGAGTGATTCAGATTAAAGAATGGAAACTACCATGAATTTTATATGAGCAACTAAGAAATCAATTTTGTTTTAGTTACTCGATAAACTACTCAGAGTATATTTTACTAGCTGATATTCTCACCATCAAATTTAAGTTTTGTGTATTCTTCTCCATGACTGACATCTAGTGGTAGCTCTTGAGAGTCATTAAAGAACACCATAATAGTTTTCACACAGACAAATTTTACCTCGGAACAATATTCTACCAAACTACAGTTAGAATAGTTCATTCATTAGTCTTTGACAAGAAGAGTACTGCATTCACTGCAATTAGTCAGTAATGTAACAAATGTACATTAAGTATTTCAGCAAATAACTATTTACTTGGAGGGTCCCTTATAAGTAGTTTGACATCAGATTACAGAACTGCACTGCTCACCACCACATGCACCTCTTGCCTGTTCCCCTGAGGCTGCAAGTGATCTTCTGTTTGTGTGTGTGGATGATCGTAACTCGGGGGAGTGATTGAGTTAGGAAAAACTATTTCACTAGGAGGGTGTTGAAATAAAGGACTCATTGCCTAGGGAGCTGGTGGTATCTCCATCGTTAGAGGTTTTTAAGGCAAAGTTTCACAAAGCCCAGGCTAGAATGATTTACAGTAAACTTTCATAGCTGGCAGCCCAAGGACTGGAGGGTTGCCAGATATTCAAATATAGCAATACATAAGATTAAAGAAAAATAAGATTAGCTATTAAGAAACAAAAAAAAAAAAAATGTATGCAGAGTATTTTATTTACCAACAGCAGTAGTACTGTACACTGTAAACTTATACTACATTTCCTGTATTTGTATTTATTTTCACTATATTGTACTATTGTACTTATGGAAAATCTAACTAAAATTCACATCTGGTTAAAATGCCGGTTATTTCAGAGTTCTGGATGACAGAATGCCGGATATGGAAGAGTTTGCTGTAGTTGGAGTTGGTCCTGCTTTGAGCAGGGAGTTGGACTAGATCAGGATGAACCAACATTTTCCATCAGGCCCCACTTTTTGTCCTTACAGTTAGTAGCCCCCTCAACCACACAGAAATTTTGGTTATGTACATATTAAAAAATAAACCCTTCCAGCACATGTAAAAAATAAGTATGTAGAATGTAAAAACTTGATTAATCATTATAGAAATGTGACTATACAGATATAAAAACGGTAATTTATTTCAACATTTTTAATTAGAGGGATGACCCTGAGACCCAGCAGCTGATCATGCTGCGCCCTACTTATGAAATTTCTCACATACATATCCCCAAGGGAGCCCATGTCCTACGTTACACACTCCTGAACCAGATGACCTCCCTAGGTCTCTTCCATCCCTAATCAGCTATGATAGCTTGTTCCATTTAAAGTTTCAAACATACATGTCATTTTTCTCTCAAGAAGTCATTCAGAAAAATATTTCAAATAAATTTTCACTCTGAGGTCTATTATCTATTGATTTATTGCATTTTTGGTGTGAATTTCATTTATCTAGAGTAGAGAAGGCATTTAATAATTTTTATTCCCATCTTATTTTCTTGCAATCTCCAAAATCCCCTGTAGATTTAATTTTATTTCTTCATCTCAAATGCCAGGCTAAGCGCCCAGCTATCCTGATGCTAGTCTGTGACCTATACATCCACACTGGAAAAACAAAACAAAAAACAAGAAACAAAAACCAAACACTGGGAAGTACAGGAAGGTCTCTATCCATCATGACTCATTAAACATGCCTTCTGATCAAGTAATGCAGCTGATGCGTTGGTTCTGTGCACTATATTGAGAGAATTACCACTAGATAAAACTACAGAAAAACAGGAGACAAGACTTCAAAATGAATTAAATGAGGGACAGCTCAGCTGTTTCACCCAGCTAAGGGGAGAGGTAGATATGCTGGAGGGTAGAGACAGGATCCAGAGCAATCTGGATGAATTGGAGGATGGAGCTGAAAAAAGCTGATGTGGTTCAACAGTGTAGAGTCCTGCATTTGGGACAGAAGAATCCCAAACATTCTTATAGGCTAAGAACCGACTGGCTCAGCAGCAGTATATCAGAAAGAGACCTAGGGGTTATGGTGGATGAAAGGCTGGATATGAGTAAACAGCATGCCCTTGCAGCCAAAAATGCTAACGGCATATTGGGCTGCATTAGGAACAGTATTTTGAGCAGATCTAGAGAAACTGTTGCTCCCCTCCATTCAGCACTGGTGAGGCCACATCTGAAGTAGTGTGTCCAGTTTTGCGGCCCCCAATATAGAAACGATGTGGATGTGCTGGAGCAGGTTCAGCAGAGGACAACAAAGTGATTAAAGGGCTGGAGCACATGACCTATGAGGAGAGGCTGAGGGATTTGGCCTTATTTAGTTTGCAGAAGAGAAGACAGAATGGTGATTTGATAGCAGCCTTCAACTTCCTGAAGGGATGCTCTAAAGAGGATGGGCAGAAACTGTTCTCAGTGGTGACAGACAGCAGAACAAGGAGCAATGGTCTGAAGTTACTGAAGGAGAGGAGTAGGTTGGATATTAGGAAAAACTACTTCACCAGGCGGCTAATGAACCACTGGAATGTGTTGCCTAGAAAAGTGGTGGAATCTCCATCCCTAGAGTTTAAGTTCCGGCTTTACATAGTCATGGCTGGGATGACTTCATTGGGGTTGACTGTGCTTGAAGCAGGGGGCTGGACTCAATGACCTCTTGAGGTCCCTTCCAGACCTGTGATTCTATTAACCATCACAGATCAAAAACAGCCCATTACGTAACCCTAGGAAGGAAGATCCAGGAATACAGTGCACAAGTGGTATTCTTGTCTATCCTCCCTGTGGAAGGAAGTGATGTGTGAAGGGATCATCAAATCACAGAGATAAATGCATGGTTGCTTAGGTTGTATAGCACGGTAGGATTGGTTTCTTTGATCATTGGACTTTCTTTCATGAATGGGGATTGCTGGGAAGAGATGGGATTCACCAAACGAAGAGAGGAAAGAGCATCTTTGTGGGCAGGCGTGCAAACCTAGTGAGGAAGGAGTTAGACTAAGTTCGCCGGGGGAAGGCAACAGAAGCGCAGAAGTAAGTGGGGAAGGAAGAGGGAACAATCAAGAAGGCTTCCTGGGTGAAGAGGAGAAAGTGGGCCAATCAGCCCCTTCTCTAAGATGCTTGTACACTGATGCCAGAAGCCTAGGGAACAAACAGGAAGAATTAGAGGCCCTGACACAGTCAAAGTAGTATGAGGTGGTTGGAATAACAGGGACTTGTTGGGACAATTCGCACAACTGGAGCACGGTCATGGAAGGTTATAAACTGTTTAGGAAGGACAGACGGGGGAGAAAAGGAGGAGGAGTTGCACTCTACGTGAGGGAGCAGTTTGACTGCTCAGTGCTCCAGTATAAGGAGGGAGAAATCCAGCTGAGTGTCTTGGGGTTAGAGGTGGAAATAACAGAGGTGATGTTGTTGTAGTTGGTGTCTGCTATAGACTGCCAGATCAGGGAGATGAGATAGGAGGCGGCTTTCTTTAGGCAGCTAAGTGAAGCTTCCAAATCACAGGCCCTGGTTCTCATGGGAGACTTTAATCATCCGGACATTTGTTGGGAGACCAATACATCAGCACACAGACAATCCAGGAAGTTTTTGGAGAATGTTGGGGATAACTTCCCGGTACAAGTGCTGAAGGAACTGATCAGGGGCCATGCACAACTTGACCTGCTGCTCACAAACAGGGAAGAGCTAGTAGGAGAAATAGAAGTGGGCGGAACCCTGGACTACAGCAACCATGAGATCATAGATTTCAGGATCTGGCCAAAAGGAAGAAAGGTGAGCAGTAACACACAGACCCTTGATTTCAAAAGACCAGACTTCGACTCGCTGAGAGAACTGATGAGCTGGATCCCTTGGGAAACGAAGATGAAGGAGAAAAGAGTGTAAAAGAACTGGCAGTATTTTAAAGTAGTCTTACTGAAGGCACAGGAACAAACCATCCCGGTGCATAGTAAGAAATGCAAACATGGTAAGCAACCAGCTTGGCTTAACAGGGAAATCCTTATGCAGCTTAAACTCAAAAAGGATGCATACAGAAATGGAAACATGGACAGTTGATTAAGGAGTATAAACATACAGCTGGAGAATGATGAGGATCAATCAGGAAAGCAAAAGCACACCTGGAACTGAAGCTGGCAAGGGATGTGAAGAGTAATAAGAAGGGTATCTACAGGCATGTTAACAATAAACGGGTTATCAGGGAAGGTGTAGGGCCATTACTGGATGAGAGAGGTCACCTAGTGACAGATGATGTAGGAAAAGCTGAAGTACTCAATGCTTTTTTTGCCTCAGTCTTCACAAAGAAAGTCAACTTCCACATGACGGTCCTAGACGATGCAGTACGGGAGATAGAATCCCGAGTGACCTGAATAAATTGGAGGACTGGGCCAAAAGAAATCTGATGCAGTTCAACAAGAAGAAGTGTAGAGTCCTGCACCTGGGGCAGAAGAATCCCCAGCATTGTTATAGGCTGGGGATCAACTGGCTTAGCAGCAGTACGATGGAAAGGGACATAGGGGTTATGGTGGATGAAAGCTGGATATGAGTAACCAGTGTGTCCTTGTAGCCAAGATGGCTAACTGCATACTAGGTTGCATTGGGAGGAGCATTTCGAGTAGATCAAGAGAAGTAGTTATTCCCCTCTATTTGGCACTGGGGAGGCCACATCCTGAATAGCGTGTCCAGTTTTGGGCCCCACAGTATAAAAAGGATGTGGATTTGCTGGAGCAGGTTCAGCAGAGGGCAACAAAAATGACTAAGGGGCTGAAACACAAGATCTATGAGGATAGGTTGAGGGATTTGGGCTTGTTTGGTTTAGTTTACAGAAGAGAAGCCTTAGGGGTGATTTAATAGCAGCCTTCAACTTCCTGAAGGGGAGCTCTAACAAGGAGGGTGAGAAACTGTTCTCAGTGATGTCAGATGGCAGAACAAGTAGTAATGGTCTGAAGTTGAAGAGGGAGAGGTATAGGTTAGATATTAGGAAAAAACTACTTCACCAGGAAGCGCTGAAACATGTTTCCTAGACAGGTGGTGGATTCTCCATCCCTTGAGGTTTTTAAGTCCCAGCTTGACACGGTCCTGGCCGGAATGACTTAGTGGGGGTTGATCCTGCTTGAAGCAAGGGGCTGGACTAGGTGACCTCCTGAGGTCCCTTCCAGCCCTATGATTCTGTGAAAATGGTCATCACTGTGATAACTATCACTATCACTTACTATGTAAAGACCTCATTTTAACATTCTAGGTCCCATTTTGCATGTCATCTAGTGACGATGACACAATCAATGCCTCAAAGACATAAAGCTATTTTTCCTAAGAATTTAACTGTCAACCTATGAGAGTTAGCTAGGAAAAAAACACACAGGTTATCTCAAAAGAAGAAAATACTTCAACTCTGAGAACCTGAAAAAAGGTGGTTCAATTTTGGTATTGAAACACCATCAGACTGACCTGCTGGGTATCAACATTTCCAAAATAAATACTGACCGCAGTCCTCCATTTGTTTTGCAGAAATTGAAAGAGACTAAGCCAATATCTTGTGATAGATCCCAGCTATGTTAACTGTTAACAGAAGCCCATTACTTTTGGCTCCTGGAAGGATATTGCTTCAATTCCCAAAGTCAAAACAGTAGCTTTTCAAATATTAAAATATAGCTACCACAAATCTTTGGGAGGACTCAACATGAGGATTTTGAGGATCATACCTTTTGTATCCATAAATGAGGTAAAAGCTAGGAGAATAACAGCCATCCTTTGAAAATGTTGGCCTCATATTGCTCTGATTTTTAAATTTGGGTTTTGGCTCTAAAAACTCCATTGCCAAAGGAAGCCAGATGCGTTATTAAAATATATGAAAACTTTGAAAGAAAGTAGAATTAAATGGAAACACTACAGATTTTTAAAATTTGGACTTTAATATTTGTACTTTAGACTCAGTAAACCAACTCATATTCACATTTAGATCTTGCATGTGATGTGTTCTTCCCCTCCATGCTAACTGTCAAAAAAATCAAGGAATACACACTTTCACTTCATTATCTTCAATTTATAAGAAGGTTGTATAAGAAATTTAGTTGTTGGCTAATAGTGTTGGGATTAAGTTACTACATTATATTTTGAGAAGTTTTGTTCTTATTTGGTATTGCAGCCCATTCGCTGTGAGTCTGGCCCTTGACCTGTCCACATCATTGCCATGAGGAACAGCTTATACCACTTCTGTGACAGTATTCTTTGTGTTTTCCTATATGCATTCTAAGGAGAGTTCTGAGCAAGTTATCTTAGCCTACATATATTATTTAATCAAGCCTAAATTTTACCTATTACAAATATAAATACACCATATGCTCTTATAGATTATGAAAATGTTCCCTGCTTTAGATATGTGATATTTAGGTTGAGGACACTGCCAGTACCAGAATTGCCAGGAATCTCACTACAAGGCACTCAGAATTAAATATGCCAGTGACACAAACCATCTTGTAGAAACGATAAAGCAAGTATGCAGACACAAAAAAAGATTTAAGCACTTTTCGATGAGCAGACAGTTCATATACATATAAAGCTCTTCTCCATTAAGAGATGTAACTATTTAAATCAACACCCCCAATGGAGAGCAGGAATTTAGGCACAGGTGAAATACCAAATATGGGGTGAGAACCCCCAGTTACTTGCATGATCATACATTACTGAAATAAAGTCTCTTCATTGCCAGTTAGTTTAACAGTATTTCCAACACTAATCAGACAGGACAGATTCAGATAATTTTTTCCCCATAGATTTCAAATGCCTCCCTGGCAAGGTATCAAAGCGAAGAGTTAAGATTCATTTTGCTTCTATACAATGGCATCCCTAGCTAACAGACAGACAGCACTCCTGAGCCTGTGTCGGCACTGCATGTCCCATTTCCTAGAATCTTAAAAAAAATGGTAGATGTTGCTGCTTGTTTTGAATGTAAAATATCTGGTCCAGGAAAGAGCTTAAACAAATGTCAGTGTAGCCACTTAAAGCATTTCTGGAGTGTAGCCAACACCAGAAGCAACCAGTCCACATTGCCATTTTAATTAAATTTCTTCAAGTTGTCTTCTCATTCCTTCATTGTTAAGTCAAAGGCTGTGTTAGGATGTTGAAGGAGCAATGCAAAAGAAAGACTCCCTTACCTGTTTTCTCCCTGTCAAGATATTGTATAAAGTGAATCTTGAAGAAAAAAAATTAGTAAATCAAGCATATTTCTACTTTGTCCTGCTCTCTGAAGGTTAAGAGAAAGACAAGGAATAAGTGAGAGGAAAAGGTAATATATTTATTGGACCAACTTCTATGGTATAAGACAAGAAACTCAAAGTTTGCATCTTCCATCATCGGATATAGGTCCAATAAAATATACTTTCACCTACCTTGCAACCAACATGGTTGCAACAGCACTGCAAACAACGCTGAATAACTCTCACACATTCCTCTCTCTAGTCTGAAGAGCTAAGTATTGCCCAGTGAGCTTTGTACATTTCTAAAATTAGTCAGTTGGAGCTTTTCCTTTAAGATAAAATTAATGCTAGCTTAACAATATTCCACCCATTTACTATCTTTTACAAGCTTGTAGGTTTAGTTCCCTTGGCCTATTTTCTCTACGCCAATGCACTTACACAGTGGTAGATGAGTTACAATACTTACCTACAGCCAGTGCTGCTCTCTGGTTTTGGCCCTCAGTCTGTTAAAAAACACATACATTAGGAATCTATATATTTTTCTGCACCAAGATTTTATAAAACATTATAATAAATATTAAATAGTTACACAGCCTAAAATGTTTAACACATGCTATCCAGCTTTAAAAACATTCATGTATTTTCCACTTGATCCACTGTAGTATTCATTTGAAACATCTGACTGTAGACAACACCAGTGGTGTGCAGATTAAGAACTTTAGCTTTCACTAGTGTAAGGTTTTGTTTGTTTTTAATGAAAGGCTCAATACCACATTCTAGTTCATTTCACTAATGTATATGACAAAAGACAAGGTAGTACTGATTATCTTGCAACTTGGATTCAAAATTGTTTTTAGAGGGGATTGGTAGCTTTAATTTATCCATTAATACACATATTCCATCATTATATTAACCAGGAGGCACCCATTACAAATAAAGGGGAAGTTTTCAGTTACCGTAAGAGAATGATGTGCTTCAAATGACACACAATAGCATGACACTCTTCTGGTAACAGAGTATCAGAAACTCTGGCTGGGGTGCTCAAAGCATGCTTCTTTTGTGCTTCTGCACTTGTGATAAATCCATCAATGGGATACATCTGTACAGTGAAAAAGGTCACAGAGCCCCTGCACAACTCTAGTCTGTGCTACTCATTACTTTCACTATTGCCCAAGTATCTTAGGGGTAATATAAAAAAGAAACAACTAAAATATGTTTATAGCTTGCTTCAGAATGCAGCAGGGAATGTCACCGAATCCAGTGCTGCTCCCAAGCTAAAATTTACAACATTTTCTACTGAAAACAATACAAACAAGAACGTTCAGCAGGTACTGTAGCACTAGGAGAAACAGGGAGGAAGAAAGAGGAACTCCAAGACACCCACCGCCAAGACAGTAACCAGACTTACATGGAACATCAGACACTGATGTCTGCATATTACATTTGTGTGTGCATCTGCTCTCAGGACACCCAACCTACCCAGGTAATCCTTGACCCAGCTGGTTGTGGAAGAGACAAGGGAGGGGGCAGAGTGGGGCATACAATGCTGGGGCTTGCCCAGTGCCTGGGTGGGGAGAGGGTTTGCCCCAAACCCTGCCTCCCTTTCTGATATGACAAGTTCTATGCTTGTGAGAGTGGTATATTACATCACATCTTGGTAGAGGACCTCCCCTTTCTATTCTGATACTCCTCCTGCCACTATTTATATGAGTCCACTGCAGTTCTTTTGAGGTTATCACACGTGGAGACAGAATGGGGAAATATTTGTTGAAGTTGTGTGACACATGTCCTGCTACAGTCAAAAACATTACTACTGTCAAATATTATGAAATGTAAAATTGGCCTGCATCAAATTTTACCTTCTTCTGTGCATTTCCCTACTCCATCTTTGGTTGCAGAATCAGAAAGCATGGAGTCTCTTGATGAAGACAGTAATATGAGTGACAATGAAAATGAAGTGAATTCCATTTCTTCATCTTTCAATTAAAAATTTACTACTTCATCTGCTATAGTATCAAAAACTCCTAGTTTAGAAAGTCTTCAGATGTTCATTAAATTGGTATTTAGAAAACTTTTTTTTAAACACAATGTCCCATGACCAGAGAAACAAGCTTTACTAGAGCTATTTATACCAGTAACAGCTAATGTTAAAGGGTAGAAAATCTTCACATACTTTTTTCTTAGATGTATTCAATTGATGAAGAATCAGGTAGGAAATGGCTGTGGAAACTCTTCTGCATACCAAAGTGTATAATGTAAAAAGCGTTGCTGTTCTTACTGCACAAGTTCCTGCCATGTCTCTAGTGCAGTGGTAGCCAAATGAAATTTCACAATCACCACAGCTTCCTCTCAGCTATGCCCGCTCCCTGCTGCCAGGTGCTGCCCCAGAGATTACTCAGCAGAGCTGCACAGCACAAGCTGCAGCTGGAGTTGCTGGTGTGTGCGAGAGAGAGCTGCGCCTGGAGCCATACAACATCCCAGCAGAGGCACAGAAGAGCCACAGCCTCTGCTATAATGCGCTTGTCCCACCACGTGGTGAAGCACGTGCACGGAGCAGGTGAAAGGTGCTTCATTTTGCCACACCATGGTTTCCTGTTTGCCACGTGCAGCTCTGGTGTCTGACAGATGATGAAATCTTCACAGTAATCAACATTTTGGTGACAATTCCCACAATGCCTAAGTGCGTTTCACCACATAGCCCAATATACTGCTGACCAGTTTAAAATATAATCAGAGAACTAGGTCTACTGAAGGTTATTTCAGGTGTGACTAACAATGCAGCAAATATGAAAGCTGTTTTGGCTCTGTTAACAATCAGTATCCACAGCACTATGGATGTACTGTCCACACAATACAGCTTTTCCTTGATGTTAAAGATTAACAACTCTCTCATCACTTGTCAGAAATCAAAAACATTGGCAAGATTTCCAAGAATAAAACTTTTACCAGAAGCCATTTTCATCATAATGTAGTACAGCACTTGATTTTATCCACACAGTGAAACACCAGTCAATAGAAAATCTCTATTAAATGTCTCAAAATGCAGGAAGGCTGTTGAACAACAGTTGGCTGGATGATAACCATGAGTAATCTACGGCAACATTCTTGATCAGAACCATCTGTCCATAGGACAAAAGGTGGGCAGCCACCCCAGCTCCATGCTTTTGGGGGCCTCAGAGGCCTCCCCAGACATCCTACGGACTGGATGGGGGACGATTACCTGGGGCACAGCATGGCAAGTGGGTAGCAGCAGCAGCAGCGTGCCACGTCCTGTTCCACCTGCCCCCACCACACTCACCATGCAGGTGGCACCAGTGGCAGCCTGCTCCACTCTGCCGTGCCCATTGAGCTCCACTTCTACAAAGCCCTCGGGATGGCTCTATTCTTGACGATGACAATGTCTTTTGGATGAAAAAGAAAGGTTACTCACCGTAGTAACGGTGGTTCTTCGAGATGTGTCCCCGTGGGTGCTCCACATTAGGTGTCGGGCTCGCCCGGCGCCGCAGATCGGATCTTCCAAGCAGTTTCTGCCGGACCGCGCATGCGCCGGTGCGCGCCGCTCCCCCGCGCGCTCCCGGCCATGTGCGCGATCCGGTCCCCGCCAGTTCCTTGACCAACCGCCTCGGATGCTCCTGCAAAACACTAAACAGAGATCCGGAGCAGGGAGGATGGGCGGGTAGTGGAGCACCCACGGGGACACATCTCGAAGAACCACCGTTACTACGGTGAGTAACCTTTCTTTCTTCTTCGAGTGTCCCCGTGGGTGCTCCACATTAGGTGACTACCCAGCAGTAACCCAAGATAGGAGGTGGGTAATCGGATTATGTGCAGCTTGTCCCCGAGAGGACCGCTGCCAAGAGACGGGTATCCTCTTGGAATACCCTGTGAAGGGCGTAATGTTTGGCGAAGGTGTCACAGGATGACCAGGTCGCCACTCTGCAAATGTCTTTTAGCGCAACGCCCTTGAAAAAAGACTGTTGATGCTGCCACCGCCCTAGTGGAATGAGCCCTGGGCGTGGCCAGTAAAGGAGTCTTTTTGAGTTTGTAGCACATTTTTATGCAAGATACGATGTGCTTAGAGATTCTCTGCGAAGAGAGACATTCTCCTTTTGATTTGGGAGCGATAGAGACTAGGAGCCTATCCGTTCTCCAGAAGGACTTGGTCCTGTCCATATAGAAAGCTAGCGCCTGCTCACGTCCAGGAGGTGTAGGCGCACCTCTTTGTTAGAGTTATGAGGCTTTGGATAAACAAGGGTAAACAATAGGTTCGTTAGTATGAAACTCAGAAAGAAACTTTAGGAACAAAGGCTGGATGCAGCCGTATGGTTACCGCCTCCTTGGAAAAACAGCGCAGGGCGGCGTTGCCATAACTGCCTCAAGCTCGCTCACCCTGCGAGCTGACGTGATTGCGAGAAGAAAGGTCGTCTTCATCATAAGGAGGCGGAGGGAAACCGTGGCCAAAGGCTCAAACGGTGGTCCCCTTTTCGCATTGAACACCAGGTCCGAGTTCCACAGAGGTGGAAGCGGTTTCTGAGGGGGGTATAGGCTTACCAGCCCTTTGAAGAACCTGGTAACCATGGGATGGGCGAACACTGTGTGCCCTTCCTCTTCGTGTCTGAACACCAAAATGGCGGCCAGGTGGACCTGAAACGAGGATAGCGAGAGTCCTCCTCTCTTGAGGTCCAGTAAATACTCTAATATCACAGCCATAGGCACCGAAAGGGGGCTAGCTGTTTGGTAGAACACCATGCCGTAAAGCGAGTCCATTTCTGCTTGAAGGTGTTCCTGGTGGAAGTCCTCCTGCTACTTTCTAGGACTTGCTGCACTTCCTCCGTACATGTGCTCTCTAGGGAGCTGAGCCATGGATTAACCACGTTTGTAGTCGCAGGCTTTGGGGGTGCGGATGCACTATGGACCCCTGGGCTTGCGTGAGCAGATCCCGCGCCACCGGAGGGGACCTCGGTGGCCGGTCCGACATGCGCAGGAATAGGGGGAACCATTGCTGTCGATCCCACGTTGGGACTATCGGGATCATTCAGGTTCCTTCCCTCCTGGCTTTCTGCAACACTTTGTGGATGAGCACTGTGGGAGGGAAAGCGTAAAGCAGGGGGCCCCTCCATGAGATCGCGAAGGCATCCCTCAGGGACCCCCGTCCCAGTCCTGCCCTGGAGCAGAATCGTGGGCACTTCTTGTTGTGCTGAGTAGCAAACAGGGTCTATCTGGGGAAAAACCCCATGCGTGGAAAAATCGGTTGCAGCAGATCGGGACGGATCTGCCACTCGTGCGTGAGTGCGAAACGCCTGCTCAGCTGGTCTGCCTTCACATTGCGAGCGCCTGGTAAGTACGAGGCTTTCAAGGTTACATTGTTGGCGATGCAGCAGTTCCACAACCGGACTGCTTCTACACATAAGGCACGGGACCGAGCTCCTCCTTGCCGATTTATATAAAACATGGTGGAGGTATCGTCTGTACTGATCCCGACTACCTTGCCTTTCAGTTGGTCTCGAAAGTGTCTGCAGGCGTTGAACACTGCTTTGAGCTCCAGTATATTTGTGTGCAGTGACTGCTCCATAGAGGACCACAGCCCTTGCGTCACCTCTTCGCCCATGTGTGCTCCCCACCCTATGAGGGGGGCATCTGTAGTAAGAAAAACCAATACGTGTGGTTGGTGGAAGGGTACCCTTGTTAGCAGGTTCTCTGGGTTTACCCACCATTGCAGGGATTTGCGCACCTCCGTTGGGGGCGACGCCATCCTGTGAACAGTGTGTGCTGCCGGTTTGTATACGCTCGCCAGCCAATGCTGCATGCTGCGCATGTGTAACCTGGCGTTCTGTTCTACGAAACGTTGCTGCTGCCATGTGGCCCAGCGGCTGTAAGCACGTCAGAACCGGCACCATAGGGCTGAAGGTGAAGCCTTGCGCGAGGGAGCCGATGGCCCGAAAGCGAGTCTCTGGTAGATACGCCCTCGCTGTAATAGAATTTGTGCGTGCCCCTACGAACTCTATGTCCTGTGTGGGGTCTGTCTTTGATTTTGTCAGATTGATAAGCAGGCCGAGCGAAGAGAACGTGCCTGCTGTGACACATATTATGCGTAGTACCTCCTCCTTTGAGGCCCCTTTGAGTAGGCAGTCATTCAGATACTGGAATATAAATACCCCCTGTCTGTGCAGGTAGGCTGACACCACTGCCAAGGTCTTGGTGAAGACTCTGGGGGCTGAGGAGAGCCCAAACGGTAGGACCTTGTAAGTCGAGGGCTGCGAACCAATCTCCATCGTCTAGTGCCGTAAGGATGGAGGCGTTTGTGATCATCCGAAAACGTTGCTTGCGCAGGTACCGGTGAGGCCTCGAAAATCTAAGATGGACCTCCCCGTGAGGAAGTACCTCGAGTAGAACCCTCTCCCTTGCAGTTGCTCCGGCACTCTTTCCACTGCCCCTACGAGCATGAGATGGTCTACCTCCTGCTTGAGCCTCGCTACATGGGAGGTCTCCTGGAGGTGGGGCCCCGGGTGGAGGTCATGGCGGTGGGAGCAACTGGGAGGGGATGGCGTACCCCGTGGCTATGATCTCCAGCACCCATGTGTCTGTGGTGATCCTTTGCCACTGGTTATAAAATGGTCGGATGATGGCCTTGAGCACTGGTTTCGTGCCCTCTGGAAGCGAGTCCATGAGGGAGGTCAACCTAATGTGGTTGTTGAAATTATGGTTCGCTAGATGCGCTGCGTAATTTGCCATTGGCAACAGTAGCGTGGAGGAGGAGTAGACCTTTCTGCCCAACAGCTCTAGCTTTTTGGCATGTTTGTTTATTCCCCCACGTTGCGACGACTCCGCCACCAAAGAATTTGGTTGTGGGTGGCTGAACAGGAACTCCATGCCCTTCGTGGGCACGAAGTATTTTTTTTTTTTTTTTTTTTCGCTCTTTTGTGGACTGGCGGAATAGTCGCAGGAGTCTGCCATATCATAGTGGCAGGCTCCAAGATTGCGTCATCAGCGGTATTGCTATTTTGGAGGAGGCCGGAGGTCTCAGATTTTTGAGGAGCTTATGGTGTTGCTCTTGCACCTTTGCTGTCTGGAAGCCTTGCGTGAAGGCCACCCTCGTAAAACAGCTCTTGGAACTGTTTGAGATCGTCCGGAGGATGGACGCCCCCCGGGGCCGTAGCCTCATCCGGGGAGGAAAGCGAGGAACCGCTGGGGTACGTCTTTCTGGACCCTTCCGGTTCCTGCTGATGATGGTACACCCTCTCACTAGAGGTGTGCGAGGAAAAATCTCGGGGTTCCATAACCAGGCCCCCCTGAGATGCTTAAGTCTCTGTCCCCGGTCACAATTGCCCTTGGGGGTACGAGATCGTTCGTAGGGATCTTTCCCTAGTAGATTGCCGATGGTGTCTATGCCCTGCGTGGTAGGGGCGACCACGGCAGTATAAGCACTGGTCTTGGGAAGGTGACCTAGACCACTCCCTTGGTGCATACCCTTTGCGTCTGGGGGAGGGAGACCGTCGAGACCCTGGAGAGAGCGACTTTGCCTAATAGTCCAGCGGTTCAAATCCCAGGAAGGGTGGAGGTGGTCCCAGCCAGGGTGAGGCTGGTTGCAGAAATGGAGAAGGGGGCTCCGGGTAGGCCAAGGGGGGGGGGACCCCTGCCTTCTAGTTGGAGTCTGCAACATAGCGGAGGGCTGTGAGAAAGCAACTACACAGCCCTGTGCGGAGAGGGGCTGCAATGCCTCCTCTTGTGTGCAGTCTTCCCCCTCCCTTGAGGAGGTAACTCCGCCCCTGACATACAGGGGATCCCGGCCCCGTCCGCACCGAGCTCGGCACACTCGAAGTCGGTGCCGCATGTGCGGTGTCCTTCGGTGCCGGCAGGCTGCGTGCCTGCGCGCTCTGCACCGCCGGTTTTCCGGGGGTCGGTGGTACCGGCGCTTGTTTAGCCGCCGCCCTGCCTGCGGTGCGGGGCGGCTGGCTGATTATCGAAGGGTGAGCCGCTTGCACGTGGCTCTCCGTGCCGCCGCCGATCAGCTGTTGCTGCGGCTGGGGGCTGCTCGCTCCTCCCGTCCCGCTCGTTGTTGCTGCCGGCAGGGATCGGGCTGGGGGGCATACAGGGCATTCCGGCGTCCGCACCGAGCTCGGCACGCTCAAGGGCGGTGCCGCACGTGCGGTGTCCTCCAGTGCCGGCAGGCTACGTGCCTGCGCGCTCTGCACCGCCGGTTCCCCAGGGGTCGGTGCCGCTGCCTGCGGTGCCACTGGTACCAGCGCTTGTTTAGCCGCCGCCCTGCCTGCGGTGCGGGGCGGCTGGCTGATTATCGGAGGCTGAGCTGCTTCCACGTGGCTCTCCGTGCCGCCGCCGATCAGCTGTTGCTGCGGCTGGGGGCTGCTCGCTCCTCCCGTCCCGCTCGCTGTTGCTGCCGGCAGGGATCGGGCTGGGGAGCATACAGGGGATTCCGGCCCCGTCCGCACCGAGCTCGGCACGCTCGAGGGCGATGCCGCATGTGCGGTGTCCTCCGGTGCCGGCAGGCTGCGTGCCTGCGCGCTCTGCACCGCCGGTTCCCCGGGGGTCGGTGCCGCTGCCTGCGGTGCCGCCAGTACCGGCGTTTGCTTAGCCGCCGCCCTGCCTGCGGTGCGGGGCGGCTGGCTGAGTATTGGAGGCTGAGCCGCTTCCACGTGGCTCTCCGTGCCGCCGCCGATCAGCTGTTGCTGCGGCTGGGGGCTGCTTGCTCCTCCCGTCCTGCTCGCTGTTGCTGCCGGCAGGGATCGGGCTGGAGATACTTTCCTCCGTTTCTGCGCTGATGGAGTGAGGGAGGCAGCTTTCCTTTTAAGGGCCCCGGAGGGTCCCTCCTGCTGCGGCCGCTCCGGCGCTTCTGGCTGGAGGGCCTTGTCAAGAAGCAGCATTCTTTTTTTTTTTTTTTTTTTTTTTTTTTAAAGCCTGAAGAGGACATTGTTGGTGAGTCTTTGTGTTTTTAAGTGGGTACTTAGCACCTTCTTTGTGCCGTTTTCCCCGTCCGATGGCCTGCCTTAGCAGGAGGGCTGATAGCCCTAGCTCCTGGCCTCCGGCGCTTGTTACTGGGACTGGCTGAGCTGTCCCTCTCCTAGCTTGTTCGTTGTTGTTTTTTTTTTTTTTTTTTTTTTTTTTACAAAATAACAACCGGCAAGCTTATAGTAGCCTAAGTGCCTGAAAAAACTTTAAGAAAAAAACAGATAAAGCCGTTGAATACACTACTTGGCCTTAGCCTAGTTGGATTCCGTCTGCAGCCGACGGCGGTTAAGAGGAACTGGCGGGGACCGGATCGCGCACATGGCCGGGAGCGCGCGGGGGAGCGGCGCGCACCGGCGCATGCGCGGTCCGGCAGAAACTGCTTGGAAGATCCGATCTGCGGCGCCGGGCGAGCCCGACACCTAATGTGGAGCACCCACGGGGACACTCGAAGAAGAAGCTCAAAATTCATTTCACTGCTTAAATGCATGAGGGTAGTCAATTCAGAACACCGATGATAGCTATGTGCTGCTACCTGATGCCAAGAAAGCATAGAACACTGGAGCAAAACTCAAAAAGGTCCAGTCCGCAGAACACAGACGGACTAAGCGCCATCTAGACCACCCCCAACAGGTGTTTTTATAACCTGCCCTTAAAAATTTCCAATGATGGAGATTCCACAACATCCGTTAGCAATTTATTCCAGTGCTTAACCACCATAACAATTAGGAAACTTCTCCTAATGTTCACTCTAAACCTCCATCATTGAAACTTAAGCACATTGCTTCTTGTCCTCCCATCAGAGGTAAAAGGAGAACAATTTTTCTCCTCTTACCAAACTTTTAGGTAGTTAAAAGCTATATGTTCCCTCTCAGTCTTCTCTTTACCAGACTCAGCAAACCCAATTCTTTCAATCTTCCCTCATTGCATATGTTCTCTAAACCTTTCATTATTTTTGTTGCTCTTCTCTGGACCTTCTCCAATTTGTCCACACATTTTTCTAAATTGTGGTGCCCAGGACTGGACATCATACTCTAGGTGAGGATTACACAGTGCAGACTAGACCAGAAGAATTACTTCTTGTAAGCAAGACACAACAACACTCCCATTAAAACGTCCCAGAATGATGTTTACCAAAAAGTGTCTCACTGCTGACAAATATTTAGCTTGAGGTCCATTATGACACCTACATCTGATTCTACAGCACTCCTTCCTAGACTTTTATTTCCCATTTTGTATTAATTGAATGATTTTTCTTCCTAAAATGAGTATTTTGCATATGTCCTTATTGAGTTTCATCCTATTTACCTCAGACCATTTCTCCAGTTTGTTCAGATTTTCAAACTATAAACCTATCCTCCAAAGCACTTGCAACAACACTCATTTCAGTATCATCCACAAACTTTAAACTCATACCGTCTATGTCATGGGTAGGGAACCTTGATCCATTCATGACTTGTTTTGATCAGGCCTGTGAGGCTTTGGCCTCCCCCAACCTCATCCCCCTGGCCTCCCACACATAGGCAAGGTGACATCCCCTCCTCTTCCCCCACAAGCCTTTGCCCCCTTCTACAATTGTGTCCAGAGTCACAATCCTCTGCACCCATGCCCCCTCCCACACCCTGTGCCCCAACCCACTGCCCCGCAACCCAGGTCTCAATCCCCTGCTTCAAGTCTATCTTTTCCTGCACCCGTACCCATACTCGCCCCTGGAGTCTGCACTCCAGTCCCCTGCCTCTGGTCACAACCCCCCTCCTTCATCCAAACTCCCTCCCAGACCGCCTCCTGCGCCCCAATCCCCAACCCAGACCTCCCTTCTGTACCCAACCTCCCTCCCAGACCTGGCATCTCCTACATTAATATTGTTGAAGAGTGCAGCCCTTGACCACTTACCAAATGATCTGAATGGTTTCCCATCAAAGATGACAACCCTCAACTGAAGAAATACTGATTTTGCCCATGTTTTGGAGATCATTATTATTGTACTGGGAACTGCTCCTCCCAATCAAGTCAAAGCAATTCCTGTACAGTTGAACCCGAGAGAGAGACAGTCAAATTGTGTGAAACTTTGGTTTATGTGACCGAGTGGTGGGGAGCTAGTGCCTGGCTCTGGGCTGCCTGCCACTCAGGGGAGCTGGGAAACTGACCAGTACAGCAGCACTGGTAAGCTTCCTGACTCCTGAGAGTGGCAGGCAGCCAGAAGCCAGGCACCAGCTCCCCATTACCCACAGGAGTCAGGAAACTGACCAGTGCTGCTGTGCTGGTCAGTTCCCCCGCTCCTGGCAGTGGCGGCAGCTGAGAGCCACTCCTTGTCAGAGGTGGCGAGAGTCAGGTTGGAGCCGTTTCACAGCTCCTGTCAGGGTGGCAGACTGACTTCTGGCTGCTGCTGTTGACAGGACCTGGAAAACTGACCACATCAGCAGTGCTGGACAGTTTCCTCATACCTGTGAGTGGCAGGGAGCTGTAAACCAGGCTCCTCGCTCTCCGCCGCTCATTGGAGCCAGGAAACTGTCCAGCACTACTGCTCTGGCCAGTTTCCTGGCTCCGCCCTCCCAAGTAAAACGAAATTTGACTTACGTGAGGCTGCACAGGAACACAACTTCTGTGTAAGTTGGGGGTCTACTGTATCACGTCACAGTTAATTTATGACATGGCTGAAGATATTCACAATTGTTTTAAGAAGAGTTCAGGAGAACCAGTAACTTTCAATATGTGTGTCACACTACATGTACGCCTTCTGCCCAATTTTTAACATTAGTCAAAGATTAGTTCAGTCTGAAAGGGAACTAGCCATACATTAGGACTTGTTTTGATGTTCACTTGCATGATGCGCTACCGGACAAAGAAAAATTTTAACATTTTCCAACAGTCAGTTTTAACATCTTGGTTGGACTGGCATCAGTGTTTTTGCTATTTGATAGGTGTCCAAGACATGCCAGGAAAACAGCTACCTGACTAGAATCCATTCTACTCCACTGTAAGACTAGAGGACAAGGTACGCTGCTAATGTAGTGAAGTGTAGTTAAAAGTAAGCTCACCAAGGCATACCATTTCACTATTTTGTGAGAGCTCATCAACTCCTCTAGTACATCAGAGCTTGGTATCTTTGACATTGGGGGAAGGGGAATTAATCCCTTGTGAGAGCTCAGAGATCTTTGATGTGTAAATCACTAATCAGCATTGGCTTGCTCTGAATGCTCATTTCCAGCAAGGGGGTATGACATATTTTCTCAACCTGGATAACATGGCCACCCTGACCTTTGCACTTTAGTAAATGGGAATAGTCTTTTCTATAGGAGTGATGAGGATGCAGAGTAGTTTCAATATAGAAAAGGTGAGCAACACTATCTTAGAGATTTCCAGAACAAGAACTTACTTCAATTTTAGTCCATGTCCCCAAGTTTTGAAACTAGGAAGTTAATATATTTATCAATATAAACTCTTCAGCATGTTAAAAAAGTAAGATTTGACATGAAGAATTCAACAGCTAAACAACTTTGGCTACTATGTCTACACATGCCCCTCCCTTTTGGAAGAGACATGTAAATTAGGTGTGTTAAAATGCTAATGAGGAACTTGCATGAATATTTAGTGTCTCATTTGCATAATAGTGACCACCAGAAGCATCGAAAGTGCTGCTTTTGAATTGCAAACTAGTCATGTAGATGAGGTTCCTTCGGAAGGAAAACCTGATTTCAAAAGCACCCTTCCTTCCCAAAAAAATTAGGAAGAAGGGTGCTTTTGAAATTGGGGTTTCCTTGTGGTGCTCTGCGTGGCCACTATTACACAAATGAGGCATTGAATATTCATGCAAGCACTTCATTAGCATTTTCAACCTGCTTCATTTACATGCCTCTTCCAAAAGGGAGGGGAATGTGTAGACGTAGCCCCTCTGTATCTTCACAAACTATGAGTCTAGGAGAACTGTGCACATTACATGCTTGAAGTGAGGCCCCTGAAGGATAAAGGAATCAAAAAGTATATGTGAACCCACATAGGAGTTACTGATCTGAGTACTATTTTGATGAAGCATGCCTGTGAGTGGGAAAGAAAGTACAGACACTGCAGGCGAGAACACAGAGAGCCTGTATATAAAAGTGTGATCCTGGAAAAAAAAAAAAAAAAAAAGAAAAAAAGAGCACACTGTGGGGTCTGGTATTAATTAAGGAAGCTTGGAGGTCCATAGACAAATTGCTCTTTTTGGTCTTGGTTCCTTCAGTGTTCAGAGACACTGGGGTCTGTACATTCCTTGTAAATAAAGTTGCTTCGAACACCAGATTCCATCAGTTTCTGACACTATCTGGAATATTTCAAAGCCTCTGAACTTTGACTAGCTACCCAACCCAGTCTGAAGAAACAACAGTTAAAAAATTACTTCTTTTAATAAAAAACAAAAACAAAAAAAACCACACAAAAAACTAAGGGAAGAGCAGTATTCTGGAATAAAGTACCACAGGAAGTCTCAGGTTAAAATGACTTAATAAAAGTGGGGAAAAATCATCAGAAGCAGCAACAAAGGAAAGTGAAGATTAAATAAACTGTACCCAGGATTCTTTCACTTAATCTCTTCTCTTCCCTTGGGGCCTTCGACATTGGTACATCTCTGTCCTTCCTATTCTTTGCCTCAGCTTGTAATAGTTTAGTCTCCTGTAAAATGCAATATTTGTACCTAATTTTGGTTACTACATTTAATATTCAGATAGAGGGAACTGTCATGTGGGTTGAAAACAAGAGGAAGACCAAAGCTAAGATTCAAGAATACATGCAAAAAAATACCATGAAAAAATTCAACATCGATCCAAAATCCCAGGAACCCACATGAGCAGAGCGAAATACCTGGCGATGATTGCTACAACAGGGCACGTCATGCTTTGATAGTATATGTGCAAGCCACACAAAAGAACTTTGTCTTAAAAGGAAAAACTCTCAGACTCAAGAATTTGGAAATAGACTGACAGGCGGTTATTGCACTCAACCATGCAAATCTAATATTGGACGTATAAGCCAGGAGAGAAGCTGCAGACTCAAATACTGCCCACAGATCCCCACTGCCACTGCAAACCACCGTCTCCTGATACGAAAAGAGGCCATAGAGGGTCGTATTGGTGGCCTGTGATAAACAAGATGATGTGGTGGTCCCTTCTGGCCATTAATTCTGACTATGAAAATTTAAATCCATCTACACAAAACAATATCAAAATCTAACCATTTCCATTTTTTCATTATTTTTAGACCTGGCAGTTCATAACATTAAAGAACAGCAAAGGAAGGCATTACATTTGAATTTAATCCTCTGAAATGTTTAAGTCTGAAAAATAATTTCCATCAAGGTTATTGTACAATATGAACACTGTTTTATTTTGAAGCCTCAAAAGGCTTTTAATACAACTAAGAAGTTAAAGGCATCAACAGAAGGTCAGAAATATTCCAATATGGGGAAGAAAGTCAGTCAAACTGAAGGTGGGGAAAGAGTGGAGGAGGATGACAATGCCAGAGACCAATCAAAATTAAGAATAAAAATACTCATAGTGCTGCCACCCAAAAGAGATAAAATTAAAACACATACTGTTAGGATGTTAGAAGTCTCTGAAAGCCACCAAGTAAGCTTTGCAAAAATCATACCTAGATGTCAGATTTTTTTTTTTAAATTCTTACTGCTACTCAAAACAATACCAAGTATGAATTATGCCCCGCTCCAGATGAACACATCCAAATCAGTGTAATTCAATGAAACAGTTTCAAATATGAAGATAGCTGCTTAAGTTATAATTTGAACTGTGACTTATGAGTAGAATTGAATAAGGTACCTTACATGTGCCATTCCAAGCAGCACACTTTTATTAGAAAAATACCGAGTACCGTTAATTCTGAAGGCTCCCGAAAACATCACCAAAAAGCCCAGATATTATGATGAAGTGCAGCAGTGTATAAGATATATACTGGAAACCATAAAGCACACGTGAAGCTGCAAAATAATAGAGTAGGAAAGTTATGGCCAAGGACACTACACTAATGATGTACGATCAGAGCCATGGAACCTGAATGTACATATAGAAGTTCTGTTTTACTTCCCTCCCAAATATGCTTAAAGGGTAAATTACATTGTGCTCCGCCTGCTGTAAAAGGATGACTAGCTTAAATTTACTGCATTGAAATATAAAACTTTGTGCTTCCAAGGAGTTTAGTTATTCCAAATCTGAATCTTAGCTCACTAAGCTATCTCCTATAAAAATAAATGTTACTTAATTTTAGACTCAACATGGACAAGTTATTTTTTCAAATATTACCTAACTATAGCAATTCAGAATAAAAAAGGAGCTCTCTTCATTTGAAGAAGGCTAAACTACAAAAAACTCAAAACTCAAAACTTCAAAGTAGTTAATTTGAGTCTAATTTGAAGTTTGCTGTTTAAAATGATCAAATGTAAAAACATCTAGCAACAGTGGAGTGTCTGGGGGGAAAAAAAAAAAAAAAAGCAAAACCTTTAAGTCTCACTGCTTCTTCTTGATTCAGGGAGTTGCCTCTGCGCACTACAACCTGACTCATTCTGGGGATTGGGACAATCTCTGTCGAGCCTAGCAGCTCTCTATTTCACAAGGCACCCAGGTATGAAAAGGGGTGGGGAAAGGGATGAGAGTTGGATAGGCAGCTAGATGAGCCAACCAGTCAAGTTCTGACTGAATGGCTGTCACATGATCATAAGGACAGGATCAAAGCTGCTGAAGAAAACAGCAAAGGTGGAGCTAGAACTTAAGAGCTGAAAGCCATAGAGATATATTTCTGTCCACCTGCAAGAACAGGGTCATGTTTCCTATAAACTGAATGCTTGGGTGGCCACTCAAGAGAGATTCAGGTGCCACCCAGCTCACTGTCAGAGTGCTCACAGCTCTTCACAGCTGGCAGTATGTGTTTCTATTGGTGGTGCACATCCACATATACCTTGGTACATGACAAAATTTATTCAACCCACACAGAAAAAATTAGTAACAGAGAGTAAGCCGTGCTAGTCTAGATACTATCAAAACAAAAAGCAGTCAAGTAGCACTTTAAAGACTAGCAAAATAGTTTATTAGGTGAGCTTTCATGGGACAGACCCACTTCTTCAGACCATAGCCATACAAAAATTAGGGGGGAACAATGGTCATGACCCACAGCTTGTCAAACTCTGCTTTAAGCACGCTACACCATGCAAACTAACCATCAAGAAAACAGACATGATAGCATACTACTGAGCATATGGTTAAGCTGAAAAAGCATCAACAGGACATCATACTTATGTCTTATAACTACTCGCTATTGAACACATGGAGAGTAGCTGAACTGCCTGGAAACTAAAACCATCTGAAGATTTTACTTTTTAAAAAATTCATTCCGAGCAGAAACTGTTTAACTTTCACGGATCAAATTTCAAAAAGGTGTCCCTACTTATATTTTAATACTAAGAAACAAAGCAAAGTTTTGATTTGTTTGCATATTTGTTATAATTATTTAAACATAATTCACCTAAAAACTACTAAAAATGTATTCGCACACTGAGAAATCAGAGGACAAGGCCTGCATAAAATTAATTTTGAAACCTGAAATAGATAAAAAAATTGAAGAGTAGAAACAAAGAGAACTGCAGCAGGACTGGGGGCTAAGCAATGCAGAATTAGATATGAATATGGCTTATATTTCATACTAAAAGCAGTTACAATTGAAAGTTGTCTATTTATGTAAACATCAAACATTAATCGCTCACCCATGGACCTCTGAACACTTCTCAAATCATTAGATAAATCTTGATCCTTCTTTCTATGCAGTCAAATCAAGTGGCTTCACATATCATACTAAGAGGATTAATATCAGGAGGCATTTTCAAAGCCAAACCTTTATGCAGGGGTCTGGCCAACCCATTGTTCTCAAGCCACACATAGCTCTGAGCAATTAATTGTGGTTCCTGCTCAGAGCCCCAAGCCGGGAGTGCTTTCTGCTGCTCTGCACACATGCCCCAGCGCTTCATGGAGAACCATGTGGTGGTGGAGGCGCTGGTGAGTCATCGACATTGAGTTAGAGTGGGGGGAGGAGGGAGAGGTCTAGAGGTGCCTGGCTCTGGGGGACGGGGAAGGCATTGGGTTAGAACAGGGAGGATGGGGGTATCTGGCTCTGGTGGTGGGCACTGAGTCATGTATTATACTTATTTTTATGGACCTATATATGGATATAATTTATATAGAATATATAGATATATAATATGTATGTATATAGCTACATATTTATTTTTATATATCTATATAATGTGTTTTTTTATACTTTATACCCTGCTATTTTGGCTCAATCTCTAACTGGTTGGCCATCCCGGCCCTAATGGATAGGTAAATATTCTATCTAGTACATATTGACACATGGAACAACGGAACCAAAAATGGAGGATTTCCAAAAGTATCTAGTGAGTCAGTGGCAGTTACAGGAATAGAATGCACAGTTCCCCACTCTAGCCATGAAACCAAATTCCCAGACTCAAATCCATTATGCTAATTTAGCACATTTATATATCAAGTGAAAATGCTACAGAATGAAATAGAAGGGCTGCTGCAGGTGAGAACTGAGGTGAATTGCCACCGCTGTGTGCTGATTATGTCTGGTGTTCAAGACCATTAATCTCTCACTTTCAGACACACTATTTGCATTTAAGGTTTCAAATACATCCACTATGGCAGTATCAATAGCACATAAAAACAGTATAGTTGTGACAAAGGAGATTGTATATTCACTGCTTACAACTATTCCACTGTAGTCCGGTATACAGTCAACTCTTTCATATCCCATACTCTAACATCTGGAATTCTCAAATAAACAGCGTTTTAATCATAAGTAAATTTTAGTTACACTTTCCATAAGTACAGTGAAAGTAAATACAAATAAATACAGCAAGTACAGTATAAGTTTACAGTTTGAAATATTACTTTTGTTGGTAAAGTACTCTGCATCCATTTTTGTTTTCCAATATCGTTTCTTGTTTTCTTTAGTGTTATGCATTGGTAGGTGTACCTTCTATTATCCAGAATAGTTGAATATCGGGCACTCGATTATGTGGCTGCCAGATATGAAAGAGTTTACTGTCTTAGACAATAGTAGATAATACTGTAAACTGCATAATAATTTTAACTAATTTACAAGAGCACCACATTTTGTTATAGATAAAACCACCACATAAATATGCCTAAAACTTTTTGGGGTTTCCTGGAGTTCAGCTCAAATACCAGCATCAAGACAACTTAAATGTATGCTGGAAAGATATTCAAAATTATTACAAAGCAAACAAACAGGCAAGTTTTTTATGGAAAATCTTTTCTAAAACTAATTCATCTCATTAAAATGTATAAGAAAATGCCTTCCTGTGGTCTAGTTCCTATGAAGTAATTTGGTTTAAATTCACTCAATACTATTAGAACCACATAAATCAACTGCACAACCTGGCTATATAAAACACTAAAGTACACTCAAACCTCACTATGCAAGCACAATTGGTTCCCCACTTTCTGATCGTAGGCAAAAACTAATAAGAGGGACACTAAAGTCCCATTAAAGTACATGTACAAGTATCTGATTCGTTCCAAGTGCTCCTAATTTGGCAAAGGAGTGGCAGCATGTGGTGCTGCTTTTGAAAGGTAAGTGAACCTTGGGTTTTGGGGAGAGGGGGTTGGAGAGGATTAAAGGCTGGGTGCCGTTTGGGGCCATGAGCAGGGCACAGTTAAAACCTGGTGGCGGGTTGGATCCACGGAGCAGATGGGGGCATTAAGGCTGCAGTGGGTTGGGTCCGTAGGGCAGGTGGGGGGGGGGTTAACGCTGCTGCAGATTGGGTCTGCAGGCAGGCAGGGGGTTCAAGCTGTGGCAGATTGGGTCTGTGGGGCTGGCAGGGGCGTCAGGCTGCAATGGGTTGGAGCCGCAGAGAGGGGGGTAAGTCTCATATTAGCAGCAGGAGTGGAGTTCACTCATCTAGTGAATAAAGCAGGTATGTGTGTCCCTCATTTTAGCGAGTACTCATAAGTTAAGCGCTTGTTTAATGAGGGATGAGTGAACTATTATACTTCATTGTAGCAGTGTTCTAGAAATTCTACAGCAATTTATGCATGAGAACACAATCAGAATTATTTCTAACTTGTGGTGATAATATAATAGGAAGTATATAGTGATTTCACTAACCTGGAAAATAAATATAGGATTGTCCACGTTCCGAGCATATGAAGGAACTTTCTGGCATGACTTTCAGTGAAAAATTAGTGTGTGGAACTCAGCAACAGAATCTGAAATTTTACAGTTCGTTCAGCTTACGACATTTTCTAACTGGAAGGGAACTTGGGAAGTCATCTAGTCCAGGTCCTTGCACTCATGGCAGGACTAAGTACTAGCTAGACCATGGGTGTCCAACCTTTTGCCTTGCCTGGGCCGCATTGAGTGAAGAGTAATTGTCTTGAGCCGCATGTAAAATATAGTTAATGCATATAAATCACATAATAATGTTAAAAGTTTACGATCTTGTGGGGCCGCATTACTAGCTGTCCAGGGCCATGGGTTGGACACGCCTGAGCTAGACCATCTCTGACAGGTGTTTGCCTAACCTACTCTTAAAAATCTCCATTGATAGAGACTGCACAACCTCAGTAGCTAATGTTTTCAGTGCTTAACCAACCTGACTAGTAAGACGTTTTTCTTAACGTCCAACTTAAAACTCCTCTACTGCAATTTAAGCCCACTGCTTAAGAACAACTATTTTATGTACCTGAAAACCATTATCATGCCCTCTGTCTTTTCTTCCTCAAACTAAACAAATCCTTCCCCCCCGCCCCCCCAATCTTGGCACATTTGCTAGACCTTTAATCATATTTCATGCTCTTCTCTAGACTTCTTCCAGTTTGTTCACATCTTTCTGAATATGTGGCAACCAGAACTGGACAGAGTACTCTAGCTGACGCCTAACTAACATGGAATGTAGTGAAAGAATTACTTCTCATGTTGTACTCACAATAGTCCTGCCAATGCATTCCAGAATGATGTTTGGGCTTTTTGCAGCAGTGTTACACTAGCTCACATTTGTCTTGTGGTCCACTATGATCCCTTGATCCCCTTCTGCAGTACTCCTTAGTTATTCTTTTCCCATTTTTGTATCATGTGTGCAACTGGTCATTTCTTCCTAAATGCAGTACTTCCCATTTATCCTTATTAATACAACATAAGGAAATCCAGTATCACCAAGTACTTCATCACACATCTAGAGAGAGGGATGGACAAGACCAAAGAAGAGGTAGAAGGGATATCTATGCACGGGATAAGAATTCACAACTTGAAGTTCGTAGATGATACAGTTATCATGGAGGAAGATGAGGAGAAGCTAGCAAAAATGGTGCAGGTGTTAAATGAGGAAGTAAAGCAGTACAGATAGACTATGAACATTGATAAAACAAAAACAATGGTATTTGGAGATAAAGAAATAGGAAGGAAGATCGGTGTAGACAGCATTGACCTAGAGAAAGCAGACAAGTTCATGTACCTGGGGAGCAACATAACGTATGATCTAGACTATAAGAGGGAAATGGATTCTACAACAGTGGAAACAAGAACAAGTTTGAAGTCAATGGATAAGATCTGTAAAAGCAAAGCAATTAGCTTAGGAACTAAGCTGAGTGTCTTGAAAACGTGTGTATTCAGCAGCGTGTTGTACCAATGCGAGATATGAGTGATAATGAAAGATTCAAAGAGAAGAATATTGGCATTTAAGAGGAGTTGTTATAGAAAGATCCTGAGACCAGGATGGATGCAGAAGGTCACAAGTGAGGAATTATACAGGAAGTTACAGCTGAAGGAGACCTTACTGTAGAAGGTTATACAGTGCAAGTTACAGCTATTTGGGCAAATTTGCAGAATGAATGAAAAACAAAAAAAAAACAAAAAAAAAACAAAAATCAAAAAATGCCTTGGTATTTGGCATAACGGATGGTTTGAATAGGAGAGGCAGACCCTACAGAGAATGGATAGATATAGGACACTGGTACAGAGCTAGTCTGCAGAAACTATGCCACTCCACACCGGACAGGGAAAGATGGAAGGAAATACCAAGAAAGGCCTCAGACACCAATAGGCGCTGAGCCCATGGTTGATTATGAGAGGATGTGAGGCCTGTGAGGGAGATTGAGTGAAAGAGGCATTTGTGACCTGTGGTTAGGGAATTGGGGTGTAGGATCCAGGTGGGAGTTTGGGTGCAGGAGAGGATTCTGGCCTGAGGAAGCAATGTTAGGCGAGGGGTGCAAGATTTTTGAGGGAGTTGTGATCTGGAGCAGGGGAGTGCAGAGGGTTTGGGTGGTGACCTGGGGCATGGAAGTGGAGTGCGAAACAAGGAGGCATGCCAGGAGGCACTTAACCAAGGTGACTCCCAGCCAGCAGCCCAGCAGGACCCTCAGGCAGGCTTCCTGCCTGCTGCAGCACCAGGCTGCTCAAAAACACTGGCTGTCCTATACGCCTCTTTGCACCTAGGGGGGAGAGAGGCTTTTCACACATCCCCAACACAATCTCTCAGCTTCCACTGGCATAGAGAGGCACATGGAGCAGCCAGCTGCTTTGAGTGGTTTGGAGCTGCTCCTTGCCTGAGGGTCCCGGTGGGTGGGCCACAGGCCAGATTCAAAGGTGCAGAGCTAGTCTATAGAAATTAAGCCACTCCGCACTGGCCAGGGAAAGATGAAAGGAATAGTGAGAGAGGCATCAGACACCAATGGGAGCTGAGCCCAAGGTGGTGGTTGTTGACATTTACTTCAGACCATTTTCTCCAATTTATCTAGATCATTTTCACTCCTGCAACTTCTCACAGTTTGGTATTATTTGGAAATTTTTTAAACATACTCTCTATGCCATTATAAGTGTTGAACAGAAACAGACCTAGAACTGATCCCTGTGGGACCCTGCTTGTTATGCCCTTCCTGCCTGACTGTGAATCACTGATAACTACTTTCTGGGAGTAGTTTTACATCCAGTTTTGCATGCACCTTATAGTGTGTATATATATATATATATTATACATACATACATACATACACACACACACACACACACACACACACACAGAGTTCAGTCCCCCACTCTCTTGGCAGGACCAAACAGCATCCCTGATATATATATTTTTTGGTAAATCTACTTGTCCCAGGCCCCTAAATGGCCTCCTCAAGGGATTGATCTCACAACCATGGCTTTACAAGGCCAATGCTCAAACCACTGAACTATCCCTCTCCCCTGCACCATCTAGGTTGCATTTGCCTAGTTTGTTTACAAAAAGATCATGTGAGACGGTCTCAAAAGCTTTACAAAAGTCAAACTATACACTTGCACCATTCATTCCCTCCACCCCACAAGACTTGTTAGCTACCCTGTTAAAGAAAGCTCTCAGGTTTGTTTGGCATAAATTGTTCTTGATAAATCCATGCTGACTGCTACCTATCACCTTCTCTTCTAGAACAGTAGTCCTCCGACCCTTGCCAGTGGGCTGTGATTAGAGCTCAGCCCTGCCTCCTCCCACCTGCAGCAGGGAGCCCACACTGGCACTCCAGCCTTGTGCTCCTGCCCCAGAAGGTTGAAGTGACAGCGTCAGTTTCTGGAGTCTAGAGGATAAGAACCCTGAGCCTCACTGACATATCTAGGTCATCAGGGGAGCTTGCCTGGGGAAAGAGCAGCATGCTGCAGCTCCCACTGGCTGCAATCCCAGAATCACAACCATTAGGAATAGTGAGAGGTCATGCCTGGGACAAGAGGTGGGGTGGGGAGAAGGGAGATGAATCCAGCTAAGTGCCCTCCCATTCCCCCTTATGCCCAGATCCCATTGCTCCCACCTCCTCATGCAGACACACGCTCCTGCTCCTCTTCCAAACCAAATTCCCTTCACCCGGCCTGCTCCAGCAGCTTGCCTTGCTTCTGCTACCTCCGTTCTAGCCAGATTCTGCACCCTCCCTTACTCCTGCTCCTCCCCACTACTGCAGCCAGACTCTTGACCCTTTTTCCTAGCCGTACACTACTTCCCACCCAGAACCCCAGAAACGTAATTTTAAGATAACCTTTTTTTTCTGGAGCACAATATCTATTTTTCATGGCCTTCAAAATGAAAGACAGGTTATCCTTTTCAATGAACCACACTCAATAAAAGCTTCTTTTTAGAAAAAAGCAAAGGAAATAGCCTACCTGTATTCAGCTAGTTTATTTTAGTAGATTTCTTTCCCTGAATAAAACTTGTATTTCCTATTAATTAGTGTTATCTGTCTAAATTTGTTTGCATGCACAAGAACAGGGCAGACCTGTCAGTCACAGAGTAACAAAAACACATACAGTATTTGTTTGTACTAAAAAGATAGAATGGTTCAGTTAACTAGTTCTTGACCTATAATAGGGCATAGTTCAAAACCAGAGCTGACAATGCAATATGTGGGTAGTACAATCAAGCATATCACATTACAAAAGGACAGGTCCCTTCTGCTTTCCCAGATTGAACTATGGGACCGTTAATTTCTAAGCGAACAGGGAACAATCTCCCACTTGTCAACAGCCACAACCTCAAGGTGGCAATATCCAAAGCTGTGCAAGTTTTCAGTTACCTCAACAAATTGCTGAAGTATTAGATTATAAAACGAGCCATTATGATGTCTCCATTTCAAATAGCAAGACAACTTTGACTATTGTGGTCCCCGCTCCACCATACTCTCGGCTGCAGCTGTCTTCTGACTGGTCTAGCAAATGACTAAGTAGAGGAAACTATTTAAACTTAATCACCATTCCTTCTCGTCATCCCACCTATAGTAAAAGGTTACCCACCCACTTCCCATTATAAAACTCCTTTCACTTGCTCATAATTTTGCAAACAAAATCATTGAGCTGAACTTTTCCATGCTGAGTGCCTGCCTTGGACTGGTTTATTTAAGTTTCAGCTAAAGTGGTTCATCCACCTGTCAGAATGAGTACAGGGAAAAAAGTATGTTGCTTTGCCCTCTCTTTCATCCTGGAGCATCCTTGCAGTAGTGTTACCTTTCATTCCTGCCGTTGGCTTGCTCCTGCCTTAAATCCAGACTGGCCATCTTCCTGTATATGATGTCCTACTTTCTAGCTGGTGATCTTAAAGGCGTTGCAGTGAGAAGCTGTGTAGTCTCTATGCCAGGCCAAAAACTTTTTTCCCCTCCCACCCTAATCCGAAACCCAGTTGTCCACCCTCCATCTGAATTAACCACCTCCCATAATCAGCTAGTTTACTTTGTTCTGCAGCTAAAGCAGTAGCAATCTGTGCTGATGTGCTGATGATTCAGGTTCAAGACCTGCTGCTGGATCACAGATCCTGTTCTACATAATGTAGTTGTTCATATAAGTTGTCTTTGAAACACCTCAGAAAGTTGAATACAAAATTCTACATTAGGTTGCAAAGACAGCATATTGAAAAGTTAAGGAATGCCAGCTTTATGCAGTTGCTCATGCAGTCATTCTGCCCCCTTGTAAAAGTGTATTATCATATACTCAAATTACATGATCAAAATTAAGATACTATTTTTGCCACAGTGCCCTTTTCTCATCCAGGACATAGGATGGATACACAGACAGGAATTAGATTTGCTCGCGCAACGTTATTTCTAACTTTTGAGTGTGTTTGATTAAATAAAAACTACGTAAAAAGTTATGATATATAGGTGGTGTACTATAAGCTGGAAAATATTTTGGCACAAACCACCAAACCTGTGAGGTTTAAGACACACATCAAGACAACAGAATATGTAAAATAACCCAGCACATGTTCTTGAATATAGTAAATTTTATATAATCTTCCACATCTGAAAATGCTCTATATACTTGAAATTCTAGAATTAGTTTATGTTACTACTTCAGTTTAAACCCTCCTCTGGAACCCCGCACTTGTGCATCTGATGAAGAAGGTCTTTGCCCACAGAAGTTTATGCTCCAAAATATCTGTTAATCTGTAAGGTGTCATAGGACTTATTGTTTTTTGTACTTCAATGATGCAGTCTTTGTGCAATATATTTTGTATAAGAGATGTTTGGATAGATGGGTGATGTCTGTAATATTAAACCAAAATCTATAAAAGCAAACATCCCTCTTTTAAATATAAAAATACTCCATTTCAGAGGGAAAACTATTGTCTTTTCTCCAAAGTAGTCAAATCAAAAGCCAATGTAAAAATTAATCTGGTCATTCAGATTCTAAAAAACAACAAAAGAACAGTTACTGTTTTGTTTTTACATCAATCCACCATGATCTTTCCCAATACAAAAGATTTGAGTCCCAGAGTATAATACATTGATCTTTAAATTTAATTTGATAAAATGTAAAATGCTATTTTTTTCACTAAATGGAAGACAATGAACAGACTATAAGCAAGGACACCTGAATAAATAGTTACCAGCTGATGAGATCTTCTTGATGTCTCAATGGAAAACTCCTACTCCTCACAAACTTGATGTAACAGCTTGTCTTCAGAACCTGAACAGAGAAACAATTAAAAATAAATGGCACATGGTCTCATACAATGACACCAATGATTTCTATAAAAATCTTTAATGTAGAGTAACAAAACTAAATTAATTACAGGTTGTCAATTATTTTCTTGTCAATGAACCAATATAATTATTATACCTTAAAAATATGACACAGATGACATGCAAAGAGCCCCCCAGCAGAGAGGGGGGTGTAAGAAATTTCCTGTTGCATAGGGCAGGAACAAAGACAGCACAGGAAGGATTCTGATTCAGAAGAAATGAAAATGAAAATTATATTTTTAAACTGTTTGTAGAAAGGGAACAATATCACAAAACTATTAGCCTACAAATACATATACACTTTTGTGGTCTGCATCATGCTCTTCTAGATATCTTTGGTTACCGAAGGAATAAAACTACAGGGCATGTACTAGATTATTGAAATAGGACTGGTAAACTCTTGGACTCGTGATTTAACACAGGATGTTTGACCATGGAAACTCTTTCTTGCCAAAATAAAACCAGTATAAAAGAACAAGAAAGCAATTTTTAATAATTGGTTCCATGAGTCACCATGGGCAGCTGGTTAACCACTACCAACAGTATGACTCAGAAAGCAACCTGTGACACTACATCTGGTATTACCAATACAAAGCAGCTAGCAGTTTAACACATCACCACACCAAGTGTAGTGCTCGTGGTAATCAAATGCCGTTTACAAGGTAGTTCACTTTACCATTAAATAGATTTTTTTTGTGATACTTTGCTGGAAAGGTCAATTTTATGCCAGCAAGAACAAAGATTATGTTAACAGATAGACTTTTAAAACTGATTTTTAAGACATTCAGAATTACTCTATTACTGCCCTCTTTGAAACTCTGCAGTGTTTAGACACTAAATGCCTGTATAATCACAGTGTAATCTGGTTTTATAAAGAACCCAAATTCTCTTAATACAGGCCTGCAGAAAGCACTTAAATAAATGACAAGTACTCACACATGCACTCCTTTTGGCATAGCAATTGGAGCATGGACAATGGATCGGCAACAAGTTTATCTCCAAATACTGATGATCTATTTGGCCTTTTCTCTTTTGTTGCTATTTTAGAAGTCTAAAAAAAGCCCTGGATTTTTAGTTTGGTTGTGCATAGCAGACACCTCATGGCAACTGAAGCAGTTAAAGAGAAAGTTGATAGTTTTGGGCATGACCTGACTTCAGAATCACCCTGCCAATTATTCCAGTTTTACCAGCTTACATTTTCCTATTTTTAACCCCCACCCCCCCACCATTGCAGTATTCAGATAGTGAAATAAAATGTTATGCTTTTCAGGCAATTATGTGCCATAATGAAAAATCCTTTGCGCTGACAGCAAAAAGATGGATTTTTTTTTTTTTGAAAAGAAGAAAGTTAAAGTCTGAATATTCTGTTCTGTAACCAAGTTTAACTTGAATCATTAATTCAAGTTATCACCAATTTGCTTCTGGCTCACTGACTATGCATAAAACTACATTTAACATTAAATTATAGAAAATGGCATGTAGCTGATGATATACATTAGTAAACTTGGACAAATTCTATCAGTAAGAACTTAAAGCAGAACAAACGCATTTTGTCTTGTTTGTAAAATAGGATTTAATACCTCGGGAAAATTCTGTGTCACTGCACAAGCAGAGAATTAATGTCCCCTGAAGAATTTACTCTTTTGCCACAGAAAAATTGATTCTTGCAACCCTTGTGGGCAAGATGCGGGGGGGGGGGGGAATTATAGGCCAGGGGTCAAGAGCAGATGGGGAAGCTGTGAATCTCCACCTCCAGAAGCAGGTAGGTGCTCTCCTTCTCACTAATCATGTTGCATCTGTAGCTAGGTGTCTCCTACCCTGAACCAGGTTTCTGCTGTTAGTCTTGGCTAGATGAAGGGAGGTGACACTCTCTCTTGTCCTGCACAAGCCACTCCTACAAACCGGGCCTAGTCAAAGCTCCATGAACCTCCATGGAGTACACACCCAGACTGCCCTGCACTGAATCCTGGTCACTTGCATCTGGACCACTACTCTGAAGAGCCCTCTGCATTCAAACCCCCTCCCACCAAGCCCCTCCAACACCCCTCTTTGAATTTTGTCTACATGTATCCCTTTAGAAATTTTCTCTCTTTTTAAAATTTCAACTGGAACAAGGAACTCATTTTCATCCTGTGGCCAATGTTTTAAACCTTACTTAATTTACGTTAGCTCTGATACGATGAATGAATTACTATTAATATATTTTTAAAATGACACTGGAGGTAGCTTGCATACTAAACTTGCAAAAAAATGATTTTTCAAAATAAACAAACATCCTCAAGGAACAAGAAACACAACGTAAGAAAGCAAGAAGTTAAACTAAATAAACTTTTGATTACCCCAGTTGAGTTCACTGCAAGAAGTCTACAGTGGAAGAGATAACATATCTGAAAATAAACTTTTAACATGACACTATCACTTCAAATCAACATTTCAGTCAACAGAAGGAAAGTGTTTCAAAATATAGATAACATTGCATTAATGCAGAAAAATCAAAAAACTTTTTAAAAAAAAATCACAAAAAGATTAGATATTTATATTAATTGAAACAACAACTTCAGATTAATTGTAGGTCAAAGATTATTAATGCTGTGCTTCAGGTCATAGGTTTGTTATTGTAACTTGAGTCCCAGAAAAAACCACCACCCACCCGCTTGAAAAAACAGTTGTATAGCAACAATTAAGGTGATACATGTTGTTTTTACACTTTTTTTCTGAAGCATCCATGGACAAGAGCAAGTCAGAATTAATTACTTAGATCACAAAAGGTCAGAACTATATGTTTTAACTGATATACGAGTTGCTAATTTCTTAAATTAAAATCACAGCTACAATATTGCATTTAAAATAAAGCAAAGCACAAGATAATTATTTTGTTACTGCAAGTTTGTCCTGTTATAACTGAAAAGGCAGCTGGTCCTGTGTTCTAAGTTGTTGCTTCCCAAATCAGCTTCATGAAATGATATACATCGGTTACAAAAATGGATGTTTGTACAAAGCTTCATCTTTTCAGATGAAGTATCACAAGTGCACTTTTACATAGCTTGTATATAATGTAATCACCCTAATTCTCATTCTTTATGATCCGTCATGAGAAATTTGTGTAGTATTATCTTAGAAGAAGGGAAGTTAAATTAATTCATCATGAGAATCCTTCCTACTCAGAGGAAACTGGAAGAAAAAGTTTTAATACACAAATCACATACCCTGACACTTTTGTATCTTTAGTCCAGGCAGACTGACAAGAGGATGGGAGGGAGTAAGAGGGCAGATGCCCTAGGGTACAGAGATTTAAAAGGGCTTGCAGTTCCCAGCCACTACTGCAGCAGAAACAGCAGTAGCCGGAGCAATGGGTCCTTTAAATTGCCCCTGGTGCCCTGAGTGGCATACAGTGGGCCACACTGGAGAGCAGGCTGATGGAGGGTAGCCCCACCCACCCCAGCTGAGCCTATTCCACCCAACATCCCACCTCTTTTGAGAGCCCAGAACCACATACACCCCACCTTGCCTAGGACCCAGCAAAGTCTGTCAGGCATCCTGCGTAATTCACTATGTTCTGATACACTTTACATTATTTATAATATACAGCTGAATCTTCACAATCTTTTTGGCACTCAGTTGCATAACTTGGCTGTATTTTTTAATAGAAGCACTGAATCGGAGATGAAACAGCCCCTTCCCTTCAAGGATCTAATGTTCATTTATGTCAATTAACCTGAATGAGTTTTGGAAGTCAGATTCCTCAGGGTAATATAATATTTCTGAAGTCAGTGGCTGCACTTTGGAAAGTTCATTCATGAACAAAATTTGCATTCTGGCATTTCCAAAACAAACACAAGAAAAACTGCTCCCATTAGCATAACAAAGACAAGAGTATACCAGGAGCAATTTGTGAAATGTATCCCTGAGAAAAGGAAGCTAATTTATATAATTATGAAAATCCAAATAAGCAGTAGTGGAAAAGTTTAATTAAATTCTATCAAAAGTGTATTTGGTTTATAAATTTACACAGCAAATATCTTCAAGAATATCTAAAAAATTGACCTTTTTACGGCTAATCTCCGATACTTCAAAATCTACCATCAATTATCAAATTAAAATGGCAGCTGCTAATCACAAGTACTGTGCAGCCTGACAAGCAGAGAGAATTAACAATTGTGTAACAAGATCCTTTACCAAAGATGAAGCAACTCACCTTTAGAGTACACATCACTGTAGACAGTTCAAGGGCTTTTTGTTCTATAAAACCAGACCCCTGAGTTACATGGGGCTGCATTCCTCACAACCCCCGCATAACTCAAATTTTGAGCAAGTCAGGGGAGATGGCAAACAAGTAGCAGCCTGGTTCCCAGAAATCCTGGGCTTGCAGGAGCAGAGAAAACTGATCAGCCCACTAGGGCTGCTCAGTTTCCTGGCTCCAAGAGCGGCAAAGAGTGGGAACCAGGCAGCTGCTGCCCCACACCACCTGCTTGCTGCTGTCTGGTTCCCCGCTCCCAGCCACTCTGGGAGCCAGGCACCGATCCTCCATGGCTTTCCATGGCAGCACGGGTCTCTGCCTGCCTGCCTGGCTTCCCCCAGATGGTCCTCAAAAGTATGACCTCCATCAATTGCAAATATTTTAATTTTCTACCCTCTCTGATAAAAGTATGGAAAAATGTCAGGATGGTTTATAATCAGTGTAGTTGTAGCTGTGTTGGTCCTAGGATATTAGAAATACAAGGTGGGTGAGATACCACCTTTTACTGGACCAACTGCTGGTGGGGGGGGAGAGAGAGAGACATGCTTCTGTGTCACACAGTACTAACTCAAATTTCACCTTGAGATAATACTATGCTATCTTTGTTTCACAAAGAATTTCCAGTGGACATGACTGCAGCAATACAAATGTCAAATGAAGGAATAACAAGTCACCAGTAACAATGAACAAAAGGGTTACTTTACACAGTAAATTAATGCAAATGTTCAGTTACCAGAACGTCCTTCTTAAAATTATTCATATTTTTCCTCTTTATAAAGAATCAAGTCACTAACTGAAGAAAGATCATTGTCTGCACTGTGACTACTCTTGGTGCTTGTCTACACTACCACCTTCCTTCCTGCATATGCAGCATTTCATTAAGCAAACTCCCCCCTGCGGCAACTTTGAGGAGTAAAGGGACTTTGAAGTACCAGCAGGTAAGCTGAGGCTAGATGAGTGCTGGTACTTCAAAGTTTAAAACTTCAGAGTTGCTGCAGGGGGGAATTTGCTTAATGAAGTGCTGTGAATGCAGTACAGCACTTCATGAGTAGACTCCCAACACCCTAATTACTGTCATTCCTACGAAGGAAGGTGGTAGCGTAGACAAACCCTTACCTATCCACTATGGCCATGTCTACACTAGCCAAAAACTTTGAAATTGCTACACAAATGGCCATTTCAAAGTTTACAAATGAAGCACTGAAATACATATTCAGTGCCTCATTAGCATGCAGGTGGCTGCTCAGGGGAATAAGGGGACTTCGAAGTAGCCGGGGTCCTTTCAAAAAGGAGCCCCGTCTGGACAAGCCGCGTCAATTTTGAAGTGCCGCAGCCGCCCACATGCTAATGAGGTGCTGAATATGTATTTCAGCGCTTTATTAATAAACTTCAAATTGGCCATTTGCATGGCCATTTCAAAGTTTTGTCTAATGTAGACGTAGCCTATGTATTTATATATATAGCAATAAGTAAAATCACTAAGGCTATGTCTACACTTGCCCCCGACTTCGAAGGGGGCATGGTAATCAGGGTGATGGGAGATTACTAATGAAGTGCTGTGATGCATATGCAGCACTTCATTTGAAAAATTCTCCCCTGCGGTAACTTCAAAGTGTCCAAATTTTGGGGAGTAAAGGCACTTTGAAGTAGAGCAGGCACTTCGAAGTGCCTGTGGCTACACGGAATGCTGACACTTCAAAGATTGACAATTCAAAGTTGCCACGGGGGAGAATTAGCCTAATTAAGTGCTGCACAAGCATCGCAGCACTTCATTAGTAATCTCCCATCAGCCTGATTACCATGCCCCCTTTCAAGAAGGGGGCAAATATAGACATTGCCTTTATGTAGGCCTTAGAGATTGGTATTTGTACCTTTCACCAAGCATCTGGATATTTTCCATCAACCAAAAATTTAACAGAAAAACACAGATCAATGAGGGAATTAGAGTCCCAATCCCTAACATCTATCAAGCTTAAAAAAGGTTTCAAAAAAAGATTATCCAAGTCATTCTCAATCTTGGAGAATGCTAAAGGGAACATGTCCCAGTGTGGAGAATCCCCTGAATGAAAAAGTGCTTCCATTTGCAGAGAAATTAACTGCAGTAGCTTTAAAAGAAAGCTGCAACCAAGGCGTCTCTTACCAGTAACACTTTGCCGCCATATTGCTAGCAATATGAATGCTAATTTTATGGTAAAAGCACTGAACTGGGACTCTGGAGAGTTAAATTACAACCCTCCGATATGACCTCTGCCAAGTCACTTTCATTTCCTCAGCTCATCTTTAGTGAGACCAATTCCACTTGCTTTCTTTTCTTGTCTTATTTAGATTGCAGTCTCTTTTGGGGATTGTCTCATTAGATATCCATACAATGTCCAGCATAAATGAGACCCCACTATTAGTGGAATTTCTACATGTAAATATATTACATGTTAATAAATAATAGTGCAGACTAAAAACAGGACTGGTTCAAGTTTGTAGCTTGTACTGGCTGAACCTCTCTAATCAAGAACTCTCTCAGTGGGCAACATCCATATTCTGGCATGATTTTAGTTAGCTGGACGACCACTTATCATGGGTATAGCCAAGCTGCTCTTGGTCTCATGAAGTTTGGTTAAATCACCAGTCCTGGTTCTCAGTATTCTGTGCTGTTATTTAGCTTCAATTTACCACTAAATATTTTCTAAGAATCCGAGGCAAAAAGGAGAAAATTCTTTGCTAAACCAACATGGGAGATTTTTAAAGCTTTTTTCAGCTCTCTCAGGTCAAAAATGTGATGAAAAAAATATGTACAGGACATGCATAAGGAGAAATAAAAAATTGGGAATAAAAAGTTTGCAAACTGTGCAGGAACCCCCTCTATAGCACCCCTCTCTAGAAGAAAATCCCACATGACAGGATGGGTCAGATCTAAGGACAAAGGTACAGATCCATCAGTAGCATAGAGCCAAGGCCTCAATAATTAGCACGACCTGCAGTCTCCACTGTGTCTACTATTAGAGTACAGGAAGCAAGTTCTAAATAAACATGACAAAGGCAGGTGGGCCAGAGCTGGCTCACCAAGCCTTTGAATCTGGCCTGTGGCCTGCTCATCAGAACACCAGGGAGCGGCTCCAAGCCACTTGAAGCTACTGGCTGATCCATGTGCCTCTCTATGCCAATGGGAGCTGAAAGATTGTGCTGGGGATGCGTGAAAAGCCTCTCTCCTCCACTTGTTACAGAGAGGCATACAGGACAGCCAGATGATGTGGCAGGCAGGGATCCTGTCTGAGGGTCCCACTGGACTGCTGGCTGGGAGTCACGTTGGTAAGTGCCTCCTGGCATGCAACTTCCTTCCGCACTCCACTTCCATGCCCCAGGTCACCACCCAAACCCTCTGCACTTCCCTGCTCCAGACCACAACTCCCTCAAAGATCTTGCACCCCTCTCCTATGCTGCTTCCTCAAGCCAGAATCCTCTCTTGCACTCAAACTCCCACCTGGATCCTACAACACAATTCACTGACCACAGGTCACAAACCCCTCCTTCACTCAAACTCCCTCACAGGCCTCACATCCTCTCATCATCATCAACCATGGGCTCAGCACTCATTGGTGTCTGATGCCTCTCTCACCACTTCCTTCCATCTTTCCCTGTTCAGTGTGGAGTGCCATAGTTTCTGCAGACTAGCTCCGCACCAATCTACCCACTCTCCATGGGGTCTGCCTCTCTTATTTGAGCCACCCATTATGCCGAATATCAGGGTCATGATTCTTTTGTTGATTGTTCATTCTGCAAATATGTCCGAACAGCTGTAACTTCCATTGTACAACCTTCTGTAGTAGGTTCTCTTTTGGCCGTATTTTCTTTTATAATTCCTCGTTAGTGACCTTCTACATCTATCCTAGCCACAGGATCTTTCTGTAATGATTCCTCTCAAATGTCAATATCTTCTCTTCAAATCTTTTATCACCTATGTCTCTGATCTGTACAACATGCTGCTGAATCCACATTTTCGAGACACTCAGCTTCGTTCCTAAGCTAATCACTTTACTTTTCCAGATCTTATATCACCTTCAAACTCACTCTTGCTTTCGCTATTGTAGTCTCTAATTCCTTCCTGCAGTCTAGTTCATACGTTATGCTGCTCCCCAGATGTGAACTTCTCTACTTTCTCTAGTTCAATCCCATCTACGCTGATCTTCCTTTCTATTTCCTTATCTTCAAATGACATTATTTTTGTTTTATTGATGTTCATAATCAGTCCATGCCACTTCCCTTCCTCGTTTAGCACCTACACCATTTTTGTTACCTTCTCTTCATTTTCCTTAATAATTGTATCATCCATGAACCTCAAGTTGTGAATTCTTATCCTGCACACAGATGGCCCTTCTACCTCTTCCTTAATCTTGTCAAGTCCTCTCCTGAAGCCCAATCCCATACCCAAGCTCCCTTTTTCAAGTAAACTCCATCCCAGGCCTTGCACCCCCACCCCAAACAGAAAAATGTAGCTCTTGACCACTTACCAAAATCTTGGAGACTTCCCCTCACCCCCTGCCCCCCCATCAAAAATTATGGTCCATCCCTGTTCTAACCTAGAATGACACTTACTGCCACTATGTCAACGCTTGTTTTCTTTAAAAGCCTCTTGTGAGAGATGTTAAGAGACTTTTTGGAAGCATAAACAAGTTATACTTGAAGTACTGTTTTATGAATGCAAAATGCTAGTAGATTTAAACAATGAACAATTCTACTTTAGAGAAACCAAGCTGTCCATGTCATACCTCAGTGTGTTTATAGTTCTGTTTCTACTGAGGGTTTCAACCTTCTACAGAAGGCTCAATGACATGTAACTCCTAGCATCTCCTAGGTACAAGGTCTCTGGGGCAATCAAAGCCCCTAAACAGACAGCAACTTCATCAGTGTTTGATAAATGCTTATTACTCTCCAGCTGATTTTAATGAGCAAATGTATATTTTTCTTATCAGTTCACTTGTTCCACTCTTAATTTCGTTCAGAATCCCTGAGATGATAATCAACTGCTCCTCATGGCTTATTGAAAATTTCAGATATCCTCTTGCCACCTCAGTTTCACAGGCCTTAACTTTATTCCTGAAACACAGTAGTTCAGAAGGACATGTTGAATGTCCTGTACTGGACTAAAGGCTCGTGGTAAGTAGGGAGATTCCAGCTCCTATGACTAAGAAGATATCTTTCCAAATACGCATGAATACACTGCTATTTCCCAGGGTCTGAAGAAAAAAACATACAGTGATTAAGAAGGATGCGATTGCTTACGGTCTTTCAAGAAAATAAGAGATGCAAGTTGAGGACACTGGTATGTGGCTTTTTCTTTTGTGCACTGACAGCTAGTCTCTTTGCTTCAAGAAATATCACTGTCAGAACAAAATATTTACCAATTTATTACAAACTGAGCCACATTAAGGCAACTATAGTGGACTGAAAATCTACCTGCAGTTACCTTCAAGTGAAAGGTAATCTACAATCTAATCTGTGTTGCAGACTGATGAGCCGCCAATCTACTTTCAGTCTTGGGACATTCCTTAAGATCTCAGTCCGGGTTTCATACACCAGATACACCGGCAAGGAAGAGTAATTGGAGGAAAAACCTATCAAACAAATTCTTCAAGCAGAAAAGTATAAGGATGAAAACCCAGAAGTATCATTTTTAGATAGACACTGAAAGTTAAAACATTATTTTAATGAAGAAAGGCTGCCTTACTGAACATGAAAGAAAAAACTTTAAGTAAAAAGTGAGCATTCAACTGAAGAGATTCTTATGCAGAAAAGAAAGAACATAACAACTGCTTTGATATCCTAAAGCACTTTTTAGAAATGTAAGATTTTGGAGACAATCACAAAACAGTCAAGCATTAGAACATCCATTCATGCAAGTATTGCAACTCACATTAAATAAAGATGTTTGAGACAGGACCATGCTTTACATCTGTCAACAAAAGAGATTCTCTAACGTGCTCTTTTGTTGAAGTTCTCCCTCACAGAAACACATCTTTTAAAAGTCACCAGAAAAAAAACAAACAAAAAAAGGACCTTATCTAAATCCAGATCAAAGTATGTAAAACCAGTCTACAGAGGTCTATCATCCCATCCTCTCAAACTTGCATCCTGATAGGCAACAAAATGATTAGGGATATGTAATGGCTGCCATATGAGAATAGATTAAGTCGACTGGGATTTCCAGCTTAGAGAAGATGAGACTAAGGGGAGATATGATCGAGGTCTACAAAAAATCATGGCTGGTGTGCGGAAAGTAAATAAGGAAAACATTTTTATTTGTTCCCGTAACACAAGAACTAGAGGTTGCCAGTTAAATTAATATGCAACTGGTTTAAAACAAAAGAAATATTTCTTCAAAATAAACCACAGTCAACCTGAGGAACTCCTTACCGGAGGATGTTGTGAAGGTCAGGAGTTAAACAGTGTTCCAAGAGCTACATTAATTCAGAGAGGATAGGTCCATTTATGGCTATTAGTCAGGATGGGCAGAAATGGTGTCCCTAAGTGGGAATAGCTGACAGGGGATGGGTCACTTGATGATTACCTGTTCTGTTCATTCCCTCTGGGGCACCTGGCATTGGCTATTGCTGGACTAGCTGGACCTCTGGTCTGGTCCAGTATGGGCATTTTATGCTTTTATAGCCACTTACTGAATTTTGGCCCTAAATTTTGAAAAACCACTTTGTCATAGCAAAATACGTCTATTAGCAATTCTCAATCAATTTCTGTCAAGATAAGTCTTAGGAATGTGATCTTTCAGGAAGCCAATTTTCAATCTAGAGTAGCATATGAGTGCCTAATTCAATGAGAATACTTCAAGTACATGCACCCAGAAAAAGACTCAGGATTACAGCAAATCCTGCACAATGCTATTTTCAGCACGTTTTAGCCCTTTAGAAAAAAGCTGTAACACAGTTATGGAAGTCTTTTAAACAAGGACTGAAAACTGTTCACTTCTAGTACATTAGAGTCTCAATATTCGTGAACCTACAGTTTGCAAATTCAGTTCGTTAGTGGCCAGCAGCTGCTGCTTCCTCCAGGCAGGGAGCGCTGGCAGCCGCCGCTTCCCCTGGGGCCCCGGGCAGGGAGCGCCAGCAGCTGGAGGCTGCCATGTTCACGAAATTCAACATTTGTGAAGGTTCCCAACACAGAACCCTGGCAAATGTTGAAACCTTAGTAATTGAAAATACTTCCCTACAGACCCAAATCTATCAATTTCATTTTTTTCCCCCTCAACAAAGTAAGTTTGTAGTCCTTACAGTTGCAAAAGTAAACTCTGGCACTTGGGAGTATAAAATAATGTAGTGATAACTTCCTATGTCAGGAGATGAGAATCAACAGTATATCTGCAACTGTTGATAGCTTTTGCCAAGTTCCAACAAAATAAAAATTTCATTCCAATGCATGAACTGGAGCTATTCCCTGGAAAGGACAGAGTGGGGTAAAACAGTAGATACACACACCCATAACAATTACGAAGTTCTGGGATAGAGCGGCAAAACAGTTCTCATTCCATCCAGCAATGACAGGGAACTACGATGGAGCTTCAGATTTATCACACTCCTACTAGCAAAAGGTAACAAGAAAAAAGAATGCTATCTATGGACAAACCTGAAACTTACACATTTCTACAGATATTATCCAGGCTTCGGCCAACATGTATTTTAGGAGGGTTTTCTCAGGGAGTGTTTTTTTTTTAAATATACTAATGAGAAATTCTCTTATATGCATATATTATGAAATTATAAGCTAAAATTATTTTAAAGCTAACATATAAACATGATTCAACTTAATAGTAAGGGCTCAGCTTCAAATTGCAAAACCCAGAAAATTCAAAATTAATACTCTTTTACTAACATTTGAGTCTTGCACAAGTAATTCCCAAGAACCTGAAGTAGTAAGTTTAAAAAGAAAAATGAAGAGCAGCCTTTATCTCAAAATTATGGAGAAATTAAATATAACAAACATTTGTGTTACTTGAATGTAAAAGATCACAGAAAAATCCTTTATTTGCTTTATTATATACAAAAAATGTTAAGAGCATCAAGTTTCCAAAGTTATTAGTCATACTGATTATATTTATGCTTTGTAAAAGACAGACCAAATAAAATTGTTTTCTCCAGCAGTAAATATTGCTTGGGAAGTTTGTTGTTAGGTGGCCCAGAGGTTCTAATTCTAAGTTTTGAGTTAGCATTTCTTGGTTCTGAGTCTGAGTTACACAATCTTCAGTCTTGTAAGTTTTTTGCTTTAGATGAGCAGTCCTTCCATAATGGAGGTACACCTTCTAAAATTATACTATTGGGTTAAATTCTTTAACTTTTTAGTCCTTGGTGCCAATCCTTGTCCTTTCCTGAAAATATTGCTTATGGTCCTGTTGGATTTTTAACAAGTAGTATTCGATATGATGTTTAGCAGTTCAACCTTTTTCTTTCTGACCCACAAAACTCCCTACACCAACACGCTATAAAAATTCGACAACCCACCTGTACCATAAAAATGGTTGTTTCTGCACATAAAAGCCAAGGCCAACATTAGAGACAGCAAACGATGTTATTCCCCAGGTTCCTACACCACATAGGATCCCACAAAACTAAGTTGCTCAGGCTTTGGTTTCAAGTAGAGGTGGAGCAGTTAGGGGGTGGCAGGGCTTTAATTTTCTGCCCTGGGCACCAGGAAGGCTAATGCTGTCCCTTTTTGGCAGACCCCATGAAACCAGTTTGCAGCCTCTCAAGGGCCTTTGACCCCTGGTTGTGAACTGTTAGTTTATAGAACCTTAACAGTTTGACCTTATTCTGTATCTTTAAAATAATCCAGACATAAATGTTAAATATATGTTTACTGAAGTAGTCTTTCTTGTACTCTCCCTTGAACAGAGGTCAGCAATCTGCAGTTCCAGAGATGCATGCAGCTCTTTAAGGAGCCACTTGCGGCTCCAAGCACTGCTGCCGCTTAAACAAAACAAAACAAAAAAAAACACTAAATTCAGTTGCCCGCCCTTAAGCCAACTGAATTTAATTTTTCTTTAAGTGGCGGCAGCCTCCAAATCCACTGAGCAGCCAGCTGTGGCAGGGAGCCTTGGAAGTGAAAGCCAGCAGGGCAGGGAGCCACCTGTAAGGCACATGGAGGAAATCTAAACTGGCAGAAGAGCTGGGGAGAGGGGTGGCTGAGTCTGCCCCTGCCAGAGGTGGGGACCAGCAGGGACAAGGCAGCTGCAATAACGGAGGAGTTGCATGTGCTGAGGTGAGTTAATCGTAGAGAAGTGGGGGCTGAGAAGGATTAAACCTGAGGATGCAGGGCTGAGTGGAGTTAAGCCTTGGGTTGTGTGTGGCAGGTTTGCGGGATGGGGGTAAAACTTGGGGATGGGGTGGAATTTGGGGGCTCAGGCAGGTAAAGCCTGGGGGTGTGGAGTAACAACTTTCTAGCTGATAGAAATCTGAGCATGTGCACTGTTCTTAAAATAGGGGTGACAAAAAAGTACCATCTGACATTATTTATTAACGACTATCTTGTATTCACATGCATTGCAGCTCCTGAAGTACTGATAACTGAATTTGAAAAAAAATGGCTCTTCTCACTATTTGGGTTGCAGACCCCTGCCCTTGAATGATTGAGTTTTCACTGTGTTACTTTGTTATTTTGCAGTTTACTACTGCAGTCTTTAAACAATGGCCATAGAAAATATTGTTATTCTCCTTCTATACTCTCCTACCACCTAATAAGAGCTTCCAATATTAATCTAACTAAAACATCTTGGCTCATGAAAGTCAATTTACACATTGTTCGATGTCTACAGTTTCAACATGAGTTTTTTCATGGAAAACTTAGCGCAATTCTGACAAGTATGGCCTGTGAGACAATGTTTTGCACCCTAATGATGTGGTTGATATTAAGTCTTTTCCTTAGATAAAGTTGTATTTGCACTGACCTGTTGAGTTGTCTCACTAAAGCTTAACCTGTACATACTAGCCTGCCTCCTTAAGGCCATGTCTACACTACCACTTCACTGAGTTGTAACTTTCTGGCTCAGGGGTTTGAAAAAACACCTCTTCTCCTTCTCTCCCTCCACCCCTGGCACCACCAGCTCTGGTGCAGTGGCCATACTTTCACTTAAAGGTCTGCCATGGTAGAGCTTTAACACTTTAAGTACAGACTTAGCCTTAATCTCTGCGCACCATGCTCTGTTTAATGAGGCAGCCTGTAAGAAATAGTTTGTGTTTGCAGTGGTTTCCTTACATATGAAAATAAAGCCACTTACTATAACTCAGAGATTACAGACTATGCATTATTTTGTGCCAGTAATCTCAATTGAAACATTAAAGAGTGATTTGATAGAGGGAAAGTTACAAATATTTAAAAAAAAATCATGCAATCTTGGTACATACTCATCTTTTCTATAGGCGCGCGCACACACACACACACACACACACACACACACAGTACGAAACAGCTGCACCCTTAAACTGTACTTCAGAATATTGCAATCCTTGCCATTCAGTAATTGATATAATTTTGTGTTGAAAGCCGTTATGGGACTGAAGAATTGTATACATTGTTTTGGCATATTCTTATAGCTGCTTTATATGTTGTGCACTGACAAAACCTTTTTTAATGTGATTTAATTTAATTCAGTAATCATCTCTTCAGTAGAGCTGACACCAAATAATTGACCCTACTACTTGAATTTTAGGTTACTTTAAATGTTTTATAAACAAGGTGGGTTTTTTCCCCCTTTAAATTTAATTTTAGATTTTACAATCCTGTTTAAGCAACAGAAGACTGCAAATTTAGAGTTCTTGCAATAAGAACAGGATAGCCATACTGGGTGAAACCAGTAGTCCATCCTGCCCAATTTTCTGTATTCTAATATTGGCCAGTGCCAGAGGCTTCAGAGAGTCTGAATGGTACAGAGCAATTTTAAGTAATCCTTCCTTTGCTGTTAGGGATGACCACATATCCCGCTATCCAGCGCTTTTTCTTATATAGATGCCTAATACTTCCCATCCCCCATATCAATTTTTTTTCCACACTCGTCATCCAGTTCTATCTTCAGGCAGTTGGAGAACTGGGAACACCAGGAGCATGGGATTGCATACCTGATTATGCTGGGTAACAGCCATAGATGGACCTATGCTTTGTGAATTTAATTCTCTTTTTAGTCTAGTTATACTTTTGGCCTTCACAACTTCCCTTGGCAAGAGATGAGAGTTTTGTGAGAAAGTACTTCCTTATTTCCTTTAAGCCTCCTATCTATTAATTTAATTTGTTAACCCTTTGTTCATGTGTTATGAAAGGTTAAGTAAAACTTTCGTGTTCACTGTGTCTACACTATTTTGAGGGTCCGGTCTCTATCACGTGCCCCCTACTGGTACAATTTTCTAAACAAAATACTCCCAACTTGAACAATTTGATGTGTAGCACTCAGCAGAATGGACGCCTAGAGTGAGTGCATGTGTTGTAGTTAGAACAAAAAGAGCAGGGTGCAGCACATCAGGCAGAATCCGGTTGGACCAGAGTTGAAATTGTCATTGCATGACTATTCTCACATCTTCTTAATTTTAAGTTAATACTTGGCACCTGGCACCCCAAAAGGAAAGACACCGGATTTACACAAAGACTAGAATCTTAATCTAATTTCTGAATTTTGAGTATTACTCCCATCAAACACAGTATGAAATAAAAACCATTATTTAACTAAACTACAAAGAAGGCCAAAGCAGGTTTATTTTTCTTCTTTGACCTCTGTTCAGATAAAAATCAGCCCTAGAAATTTCACCTATCAGACTTTTAATGCATGTGCTAAACTTACTTTAGCACTGTGCTTGAGTCATTTGTAAAGGATGCCGTTTCAGCACCTGAGCAGACTATTTAATTGATTGGAATGATTGCAAGAATGTGCTTTGAAAGGTGACATTTTACATACTTGAATATGACATGAGGAACAGTTAAAGCTCATTTAAGCTGGGGGGGCGGGGGTGTAAAGTGAAGAGCTTTTGGCATTTAAAAAGTACAACAGAGGCTCTACCAGTTTTTGGCAGACACACATGAAATGTAAGCATCTCTTTTATATCCTGCATGTGGAGTCAGCATTAGACTCATTCACATCAGCATTTTGACTGAGGAAGTTTCCACAAAAAGGTAAGAATGTCAAATAGTAAACCACTGAATGAAACATCCTGTATTTTAGAATACTGTCCTGACGGACCAGTCTGAACATCTTGAGCTGATACACTGAAAAGGTGGTAAATTTCTCCTTAGGATGAAAGGAGTCTAATCCAACACTAGTGCTGTTTGTACAGCATCTTAAAAAACAAGTATGGATTCAAGATGGTTGTGTAGGCACTGTGCCTATTATTTTTCAGCTACCCAGCTAACTGTAGACAGAATAGCATTCTACCATCAGAGAGGAGAATAGTTCTGTTGTTATTTTGTTGCTCACTTTCACAATTCATGAAAGAGTAGTAAAGGACTTTAGTCTCATTTTGCTTCACAGGATGGAAGAAAATAGCTTGCCATTCTCCCATTTAAGTATAGAGACAAGTAATGATATAGCAGTGAGAAAACAAAACAAAAAAAGCAGCAGTCATGTAGTATTTTAAAGATTACCAAAATAATTTGTTAGGTGATGAGTTTTTGTGGGGCAGACCCATTTCTTCAGATCTGGAAACAGTTAATATATAGTCACTAAATATAGCAGTGAAACAGTTTGTTAAATAACCCACTTGTAACACTTCCCCTTGCCTGTTGCCCTCACATTCCTTTCTAGTTGTTGTCTGCAAAACTTTACGTTATTCTAACCCTGTGGTGTTCAACAGGCTAGCCACTAGCCAGAGCTGGCTATCTGGTTTGAACAACAAATATATTTTCAGAATAATGTGGCTATTAATGGTTGGACACCACAGTTAACTAGCCTCAAACCTCAACCGCTGGGAAAGACTTATGCCGCACAACATGACAAAGATTGTGGCAATATTTGAATTTATTTCTCATGTTCTTTGAAGTAGAAGTTGTGTAATTTGCAGTCTCATGCTTCACTTAAATGAATGCAATTAGAGTTCATTAACAGGTGTGTTGTGAACAAGACACAAGAAGTCATTCTCCCGCTCTACTCTGCGCTGGTTAGGCCTCAGCTGGAGTATTGTGTCCAATTCTGGGCACCGCAGTTCAGGAAGGATGTGGAGAAATTGGAGAGGGTCCAGAGGAGAACAACGAGAATGATCAAAGGTCTAGAGAACATGACCTATGAAGAAAGGCTGAAAGAATTGAGCTTGTTTAGTTTAGAAAAGAGAAGACTGAGGGGGGACACGATAGCAGTTTTCAGGTATCTAAAAGGGTGTCATAAGGCAGAGGGAGGGAACTTGTTCTTCCTTGCCTCTGAGGATAGAGCAAGAGGCAATGGACTGAAATTGCAGCAGGGGAGGTTCAGATTGGACATTAGGAAAAAGTTCCTAACTGTCAGGGTGATCAAACACTGGAACGAATTGCCAAGGGAGGTGGTAGAATCTCCATCACTGGAGATATTTAAGAAGAGGTTAGATAGATGGCTGTCAGGGATGGTCTAGAAAGTGCTTGGTCCTGCCATGAGGGCAGGGGGCTGGACTCGATGGCCTCTCGAGGTCCCTTCCAGTCCTACTCTTCTATGATTCTATGATTCATGTTCAAACTGCTAATGCTGCTATAGTGACTTCATAGGTCACAAGTCCATACAACAAGGAAATCCACAAACAAAACTAAAAAGTTTAACTTTTATTTGCTGCAGTTAGTGGTTTAGTTCTATTCACCAATAGCAACAATATGGAAAGTATGCTGCAACAGTTTTAGCACAAAGTGACTGCCTTCATTTCATACTTCCTTCCCTTCTTCAAGGAAGAGTCACATTAAGTTTGTTTCCTTTGTAAAAAGCTAACAAACTATATTACAAGAATACAAGTAATGAGAAATTTTGGTGTTGTAGAGATCACACAGCACTATCAGGAATGTGGCCTGTCACATCCAAAAGTTCTGCAGCCACTGCTCATAATTCCAAACCTACATTACCAAAATTCCACCAGTCAGTGTTCATTTCTAAGGCAATGTTCATACTACCACAGAAGATCAACACGCTCAGGGTTGATCTTCTGGGATTTTGTTTCCCGCATGCACAAAACAGTGCTTTCCTGGAACTCCTCATGAGCAGTAAGGATTAAGGAACATGGACAGGAGAAATGCTCCCACTGAACTTCTTGCATATAGACAGACACTGAAGTTGACCGTTGATAAGTTGATTTTAGCTATGCAGTTGGTGTAGCTAAAATTGTGTATCAGCAGTTGACTTCTATGTCTAGTATACACGTAGCCTAAGGCCCAGAAGTGGGATGATGTGCAGTCTTGTTATGCGTAGGAACTGGATGAGAATTAAGGATGGACAGTATCAAATTTTTGGAGATTTTTAACAGCTAAAAATCTAAGTCTCTGCTGGGCATACTTGAACTCCGATTTGTCAAAGGCTTATAAACTGACCAAGCAAGGGTGAATTTTCATGTACAGGGTTAAAGGCATGTTCCTGAAAGAAAGCATCTGACACTCTTCTAAAGCTATGTCTATGCTACAAAGATAAGTCACTCTATGTGAAGTTGACTTACAGACACCACATTAATTACTGTGACGTTTGCTGTCCACATTACCCTCCTTGGGTCGGCCTGGTATCTCAGCTCCACTGACAGCACCCTGCTAAGAGCCCAGCTGTCATGGCTTCACCTCTTTGTTCTCTACCGGGGGTAGAGAGAAGCCATCTAGGGTTTTTTCCCCTAACTTCCAGCAAGAAGTAGGGTCCAGCCTCCCAGCTCTCCAGGGAGTAGATGCAGCTTGGTTCTATCTGCCCAGCTTTCTTATAAATTTCATGGCTTTGTTGTGAAATTAACAGGAGTTACAACCAATCACCAGTATAAGGACAAGGGCTATACAAACATTAGGGTGCCCTAACTACACCAACACAAGCCCCATGCCTCTTGTTGAGGTGGTTTTATTATGTTGGCATAGCAGGGGAGTTATATCAGTAGTAGGGAGTATTTCAGAATACACACCTCTACTGTTTTATCAGCAAAAGTGACTTGTCACTAAAGCCGTGTAGTGTAGACATTTCAAGTTCTAGAGGCAAAACATAGGAATGCTAGAGCATTTCAAAGAGAGAGTCACTAGAATTGTTTTCAACCTGAGCTAGATATACATTTTTCCTCAGTCTCACTCTGACAAATAGCTGAACTGTTTTGGGTGAACTTCTTCTGAGCAGTCAGACTGACACAGACATCAGGCATAGCAAATTTCAGCTCAAATAGAGTTTGGGAAACATTCAAGAAATTGAAAATAGGGTCTTATAATTAGAACTGTTAAGCAACATTAATAATTGATGACACTACCAGGCCTTCTTTTAATAAATCCCATAACTGTGTATTATTGTGATCTACATTTATCAGAAAACCACTAGGATTAAACAACTGTCAACTTAATTGCTTAGGACAAATTTCATTACTGTTAAAAAATAAAAGCTATCAATAAAACCATAATTTATTTTGCAGATTATAAAGACATTTCAAAAAACTTCATGGACACCAAGCCAAGACACTTGTACTTGGCCACATTACTTTACTTTTATTTCACTACCACTAACAGAACACAAAGCAATTTAGCCAATCATTTAGTCAACAGTGATGTAAAAATATTTGCAAGCACTTTTAAAAGGTAATATCACACTAAAAATATACTACTGGCTCTCCATATTGACTTTAGTAAATAAAGATTTATACAGATTGTATATTTAAACAAGGGACATGCTTTTGTCAAATACACAGCAACCTTTGATTACTACATAAACCTGAAAAGCTAAAAACAGGAATGTTTTACTTTTAAAAAAAAAATTATGAAAAACTGTAAAATGCTATTCAGCTAAATACCATGCAACTTCAGTCATAATGATAGGCAGCAATTACTAACAAAGGACGTATTTAAGGTAAACCTTCAACTGTAATATTTTATTTTGTCCAGGTTGGGAATCCCTCTCAAAGTTCTAATGTGCCATACAAGTTTAATGTTCCTTTTTTAACACCATATATGCTGCACTAGCATTTTGAAAGCTTGCTACATTTGGACTTAATAGTGTAAAATGATAGATTTTATTTTGAACTCTGATTCTGGTAACTGGTCACTAGTGTGAATATATTTCCAAGGTTTTTCTCACCATATAGTAAAAAGGGCTAAAGGAAAGTGGATAAGTACTATATATATTTATGGTGCCTTCCAATGTATCTCAGTTACCTACAGCTACAGAGACAGTTAAAAAAAATGAACAAATTGTGGAAACAGATGGAATTTCAGCCCACTGTTGCTTCCTCAGACACAAAAAAGCCAATTTGTTATACAGGTTGAATCTCTCTAATCCGGAACTCTCTCATCCAGCAACATCCGTGGTCTGGCACGATTTTAGTTAACCGATCACTTTTCATAGGCTTGGCCAAGTTTCTTGCAGTCCTATAAAGTTTGTTTGCATCCACCAGTCCTGGCTCTCAGTGTTCTGTGTCATTTACCTGTAGTCTACCCCCTAAATGTCTTCTAAGAGCCCATTAAGCAGTGGAAGTGCTCATAATGCTGCTATACAATATTGACCTCCTGTGGTCCGGCAAATTCTGTCATCCGCACTGGTCAGGTCCCAAGGGTGCCAGATGAGAGAGGTTCAACTTGCACATGGAAAGGGGTAAAGAAGCTAAAAAAGCTCCAAATTCTAGGTCAGTGTTTTAAAAGTCAATTCAATATAGGAAGTATGAAATATTCCCTAAATGGACATTAAAGTGGAAATGCAATTTAGCTGTTAAAGGTTGCAAAAGTAGTCTTCCCACCATAAAGCAGCAAAGGTGTACTGACAATTAGAACTTATGGTATTTGATGCAATAATCATTCTCAGAAGTTCCAGAGATAACATAACTAGCTTCGCATCTCAATATAGGATAAGAGACACAGAATGCATCCCTTGACCAAGAATCCTCGTTCACCCAAAAGTTTCTGTAAAGATGTCGACTACTGTAAATATGGGCAGAGGAAGAACCAAGAGACCTGAAGGATGCAAGGCATAGGTACAAGTCCTCTTCATCATTTTTCTTAATGTTCTAAAGTTACATTTTTGTGGGTCAATTTACTTTGCCAAAAAAATCCTCAAAACAAAAGCTGCTGTTCCACTGCAATTTTTGGGACCCACTCATTTATTTCCCTGTAGCACATCAACTATCCTTCACTCTGACAGTTCATGCAACTCAACCCTGAAATGTCTCCCCAAAAACAGAGGACTCTGACATACAATTGACAGTTCTACTCAGAACTGCAGGTGTCTTGCAACTGACTTTAGGAGTCACATAAGGTATGCCAATGGAATTAATTTCCAGGGTGTTCCATGTTGAGGAAATGCTGAGGCATTTAGGACAAAACATTCTTCTGGGACAGCATACACAGCTCCACTGATCTTCTCATACAAGTAAATTATTAATTATGCCAATATTATAATTGTGTGATGGACAGTAATCCATAAAGGCAGTGGTTGATGGAATTTAGCTTTCTAATTAAAAGACACCATCTGCCATCCGAATCATTCCACGGGATTTGGGGGCAAGGAGGTGCTGAAGGAAAAAAGTGTTTTTGCAAGGAAGGAAAGGAGTGTTTCTATTTTTGTGGCAGAAGGTCTGAATTAGCTTAGGTACATTTAACTTCTGGCAGTAAACAAAAATAAGAAAATTCACCAGTAAGATTGTGCATGGTACAATGAAAAGTGTTGCATGTTAATCACCATTAACTACATAAGTTCAAAGTAAACATAAGCATGACCAAAAATGACAAAACTAAGCACGTCAAAGGGACTGATGCGTTCATTTTTGGTATGTTAAATTTTCCTGAGGCTAAAAAAAGACACAAGACACCTTAGAAGATGACAGTTTAAGAAAGATAACAAAAAGCCTTGTATCTAACTATATACCTATTGTTCTACTTTTCCTAAAGTTGACCTAATCTTACGTATCAAACATTTATAACAGGATCAGGAAAACCCTCATTTAAACATACCAAATCTCCATCTGAAGTAGTATGTAGAACAAAGCATAACCAAACCCACTTAAAAGGCGTGATTATTTGCTTAAAATTTTTCTCAGTTTCCTATACTACTTACAAGGACATTATCAATTTATATTTGTGCTGGAAAACTTGTTACCATATTTCAAATGACTCCTAAAATTACTATACATGAAAAACTGGAGAAAAACATTTCCCAGTTTAACTTTTTTTGTCGTGCCTTATGTAACAAATACCATTGTTTCTTCTGTGCAGATATTGTCGGGTCTTTCACACTGAATTTATGAAGGCAGGCAAGGTGAAAGAAGAGCTGTTGGAAGAGTCAGGAAAGAAGCTGAATCAAGAGAAAGAGTTTGTGTACTTGGACAGTGTACTTGAGTTCTCCAGATCTCTTTCCAGGGACAGTGAAGTAAAGACAGACTGAAGTATATGTGCAACAGTGAAAAAGGTGGCAGGAATACTGTAGGACTAGCAATTAAGTTACAAACTGAAAGGAAAAAGTTTATGCTGTATGTGTTTGTCCTTGCCAGCTCTATGGTTTGGAAACAGAGGAACTTATGAAGATGGAAGAAAAGAAGATAGAGGTAGAAGAAAATAATATACTGAGAAGAATGGGAAGCAAACAGAGGATAGATCCTGTGCATGGAAGGAGTTAAGAGGAAGATGAACTTGGGACTCTCAGTGACAAGCATATGGGTAGTCAACATGGGGTCTTTCATGTAACAGGGGAAAGAAATACATTATTAAATACAGGAAAATCTGACAAACCACAAAAGAGGGAAAGGTGTAATATCTTGTCTCAGAGGGAAAGGTGTAATACCCAACAACATTAACTGAACAATTTTAAAATTGACGATACTTGAGTCGATAGAGAAAAGTAATAGGTATTACTTAGGCTTTTATGCTCTAAATCTGTAAACTTAGTTTGTAATCCATATCATAGATCCACTCAATGCTTCCTGTAAGATGAGCCCTTGGGTGGCCACCCAGGAGAGATTCAGGTGCTGCCCAGCTGATTAGCAGATTGCCCACAGCATGTATTTCTGTTGGTGGTGCACATCTGTACATGCCTTGGTATACAAAATATTTATTCTGTCCATGGATGGAAAAAATAGCAGGGAACACTGGCCACAATACAAAATAAAGTTACTTTTAAAGAGTATTGTTATGTTATTCAGGTGCGACTTGAAATTAGATTGACTTGAGGACAGAAATCCAGGTGCCTGCAGCAGATGGCAGAAGCTCAAGAAATAAATCCAGCAGCCACTCAAGCATGCCTTAGGGCCTGTATGAAGTTTTCTGTGTATTCTGTTTCTCAAAATCACACATTTTAAACATCTGCCTGATGACACTATCACTGCTGAGCAGGTCTGAAATATCATTTTGATGCCACACTTGCCACAATCCCCTGCCTAACAATCAATAAGAATTATATTACCTAGGGCATATAAAATCTAAGCTGAAAAGTTCTGCTTAAGGTAAAAAAAAAAAAAAGTCAAACTAAATATTTGATAGTTATATTCAGAATTATAAATTATAAATAATTGCTAGGATTCTCACTTATTCAAACCGTAGTTCAGGGTTTTAATGTATGATATAGGTCATGCCCATTTTAATCTGCAAATCCTAGAGCTGATTTTGCTAGGATATTGTGATATACCATAATGCCTTAGCATGCACAGAATTGAGCACATGACAGTTTGGTACTGCAACAGCCATATCTCAGGTTCACAAGCTGTACTGCTCTCACAGGAGCACATGATTAGCTTCAGAATATCTTGAGGATCACGTGCAGCATTCTGCTGAGGTAGCTGGGTACCTGCACTCAACTGATGCACTCTGCTTGCTTCTGTAGCTGTTAGACCTTGTAAAGCTTTGTACTGATACCTTCACACCTGTTGGAGTCAAGGTCCATATTACCTGCTACTAGCTTGTGTTCAATGTAGACTCTGAACCTTGTCAAAGTCCTTGATGACATCACTTGATGGCCAGTGTACTACCCATGAACTCAAACTTCAGTGACTGCAGGTGTCATCTTGTGAAGTCTGTCTCCATCTACAGCCACTTATTTAGGTTAGATTGGGCCTTAGTACTCCTCATGTAAACACAGAGAGGTAGCCATGTTAGTCTGTACTCTAACATAACAAAACAGCAGTCATGTAGCACTTTAAAGACTAACAAAATGATTTATTAAGTGGGTCTGTCCCACGAAAACTCATCACCAAATAAATCATTGTTAGTCCTTAAAGTGCTACATGACTGCTGTTTTGTTTCATGTAAACACAGTCAACAAAAACCGACTGATACAAGAAACCAGCTCATGTTGCAAGATATTCTTGACATGGATCTTGTCAACTTGCTTGCAGACCTAGCAGTCTTCAACAAATAAGACTGGTGTCATATTTGATGGACCAATCATTGCATTTTATCACCAATGCCAGCATTTCTAGCATCCTTGGTATTGTGTTACAGAACTAGGTGGGTTAGATATTTTCAAATTCTTGCATTTGGGGTCAACTGTGTGTCACCTATATTGACAGATGGTGGTGCCACTCTAAGACAGGCAATATTTACTCTTGCCTCTGAGTACTTAACACACTCTAAAGGATACACATGCAGCTCTAGTTTCCTACTAATGGCTTCTGTCCATTGCATATGAAGCAATCCTCTTTCTTCTTTGTGTAGCTCTTTTACTGCATTGGTGTGTGATGTATGTTCAGTTTATAATCTTAATTTCTGTAATTGTTCAGTATTTGAAATTTTGTCATTAGTGAATATATAAGAATTTTTTGAACGAGCACACACAGGCCGTGTCTACACTAGACAAAAACTTCGAAATGGCCATTTTGAAGTTTACTAATGAAGCACTGAAATGCATATTCAGTGCCTCATTAGCATGCGGGCAGCCATGGCGCTTTAAAATTGACGCGGCTCGCCGCCGCGTGGCTTGTCCAGACGGGGCTCCTTTTCGAAAGGACCCCAGCTACTTCGAAGTCCCCTTATTCCCATCTGCTCATAGGAATAAGGGGACTTCGAAGTAGCTGGGATCCTTTCGAAAAGGAGCCCCGTCTGGATGAGCCGTGCGGCAGCGAGCTGCATCAATTTCGAAGCGCCGCGGCCCCCCACATGCTAATGAGGCACTGAATATGCATTTCAGTGCTTCATTAGTAAACTTCGAAATGGCCATTTGCATGGCCATTTCAAAGTTTTTGACTAGTGGAGACGTAGCCACAGAGTATAGTGTTTCAATTCAGGAAGGGAAGTGGGGAATACTGTCCTCTGTGTGCTTGTACAGCCACTCAAGAGAGAGTCAAAGGCTATCCAGCTGATGAGCAGAGCACCCATGGCTAGGTTTGCATTTCTCCTAGTGGTGTATGTTCACATGTCTTGGGGCACTTAAAATAAATTATTTCCCACATGGATGGGAAAAATCTTCACAGATGGAAAAGATTGGCGGGAACTTACATGGGGGAAATGATGTACTAGCTATGTATGCTGTAACATATGGAACAGTTACACTGTGCACAAAATATTAGCATGAAGTTTTCATTAAAGGTAACTATAATTCAATAAAAGTGGTTTCACTGTTAGATAACAGAATCAGGAGTGAAAAATGCTCAAAATAGGACAAGGTGTCAGTTTACGGTATCTTAAAATACAAAACCCACCAAAAACAAAAGAAAATACCATATGCATATGTTCTATGGACACAAACAAAATACTGCCAAAAACTGGTACTATATTTGGCTACCAATCTCAATTTTTGAGTGAGAGACAATTTAATAGTGCAAGTTTAAAACAGGTCCTGAAATTAAGTTGAATCTTGTGAAGTTGATGCCAGGATTCACTTGACCACAATACTATGAATGACTGAGAAAGTGAAGTGTAAATTTCTGCATATACTGAAACCTGGGAGCAGAAACCTTTGGAGAACTCAAAGGAGAAGCAGCAATACTGTAAGCAAAATGTGATGAAGGTGTAGATGAAGATTACGGCAAGATTTTCAGCTGTGATGGAGAATATTTCAATTGCTCAAGAGAAGTGCTGCTGCGCAGATATGGAGGAAAAATTAAGCTTATGTTTAACTGGTCAAGATAAACAAGTTACTAAAGATGTCAGAAGATACAGGAAGCTAATTATCCTATATATTATCTATGGTAGTAACAGAAAGGGAGCCATGTTAGTCTGTTACTTATGGTAGGAAAGAGAGGAGTATGATTTTTAAACTGATGTACTCTTTTTGTGGGATATTACATCCAATATCAATTAGATCTTCAAAACAAATAAAAAAATTTAAAGAGCAAAAATATTTTAGTCTGGGTGGAAGAGCTGGTGTTTAAGCTTTTTTTTGTTTTGTTTTGTTTTGTTTGGAAAAAACATTAAAAATTAAGACAAAAAGTGAACAAATACAACTATGTCCAAGGGAATATCCATGAACAATAGATTAAAGAATAAAACTCAGCCTTTGATGCTTTATATAGGCATTCTCTATCTTGGGCACTTCAGCCATGACTATAGCTGTACTAATGCAAATCCCTACCATAATAATATAAAGCTGTAATTTGTGCTAATCACTTATGGAGTTTTCAAATAGAAATATGACAAGTGCACATTAAACTATCTGCACTCAGTTTGCATCAGTGCAGCTACAGCAAAGGGTGATCTGCGATTGCTAAAATCCCCTGTGTAGATAAGACCTCAATAAAGATTTGATATTGTGTCTTTGTATTCTGCCAGATAAAGCCTGATAAGGAATTAAAATAGTTCATGTTTATTATCCTGTAAAAGAGGGGTGCAGAACCTGTTGCCCATGGGATTTTTTGGGCCAGATGATTCATTTCGTCCAGTTCAAGACTCCATTTCACAGGCTGGAGATGGGGGGCAGGTTTGGGGACCGAGGGGGGTAGAGCCTGAGAATAGGGTTCGGCAAAATTCTTTCAAGTTTTAAAGGGTTCCATAGCCAAATAAAATTTGAAACACTGCGCTAAGGGAAGCGGAACACTGGAAAACATTTTAAATCTGTACACTGTGGTGAAGGGCAATTTACCAAGCACAGCACACAACTGGGAGGATATTTGTATTCTAATTCCAGTCCTGCCAAAAGTTTAGTGCGTGACCTTAGATAAATCATTTAACCTTTCTTCCCCAGTTCCCTACTCATGCCAATTCATAAAGTTGACATAATTCTTCCGTAGCTCACTGGTATGTTGCAAGTCTTAGTTCATTAGAGTTTGTACTGTGATGTGTAAAGCATCAACATGTTCAGTTTATAATAAAAGACAGTATGGAGTAAATTATAATGAAGGTGCAAATACCAAGACCGAAGTTACAAAATTATTTTTCTGTGTAACAGAGAGGGTCAATGCATGTTTGAAAAGGGTGCCTTGCACCTATATTGCACATTCCATCAGAAGCATTAGAAAAGTTTTAAATGAACAATGAGACTCCACCACTTCATCAAAAAGCTAGTATCGGTAAAACTATCACTGCAATCAGGGTCAATGATGCTGATGAAGATGCACAGAAAAAAGCATAAGGAGAAAAATACCAGGAATCTTCACAGCAACAGTCTACAAAACTGTAGTTCAGATATCAGTCATTTGGTATTTTCACTTTCAAATGCAAAGTGACAAACAAGAGGCTCAACTATATTTCTCCCACATACTCTTAAAATCAAAGCAAGTAAATGTCCTGCAAACTGTATTTCATCATCAGTTCCATTTTTTTAAATAAACTTTGAATTAGTACTTTACTTTCATGGCTTAAGAATTCACCCAAACTGAAGATAAAACTACAGCCGTTTGAGTCACAGTCATCTACTACCACAGGTAATATTCTATTACTGTACCTAATCTTCAGTTCATGACCAATATTACTATAAATTCAACAATTTACTCAGTCTAGATAAATGGCTGAATATTTTAACCCTAGCTTTTTAGAGAAACTAGATGTTCCTTCTACAAGCTTAGCCTGAAGAAAGAGGTTAACAGCATTCATTCACATTTTTCTTCCTGTGCCCCGGGGGGCTTAAGCTACCAGCAGGTTGGCAAAATCCCGGTACGGCATTCCATCCTTTACCTGTGCGTGCACACGCGCGCACACACAAACTTTTCTGCTGAGCTTCTCTGCAGAGATTCATGTCCCATGCACTGAGGGGTGCTGAAGGATTGGTGGAGAGTACAGAACTCACTGAGGGATTCCTGAGGGGTCAGTGTGGGTGAAGAGCTCACAGAGAGGCATGGAAGAGTCCAGATAAGAAGCAGGTCAGGAGAGGTGAGCAGAGAGGTTGGTAGGGGGCAGGGAGGTCACAAAGGGGAATGGAGGAATGGGTGGAGCTGGGAATTCACCGGGGGTGCAGAGGGGTGGGCGAGCAGCTGAGAGGCACCGAGGGGTTGGTTGGGCAGGATGAGGTAGCAGGTCGGGGAGGGTATTGAGAGGCTGGTGTGGATAGGGAACTCAGCGAGACGAGCAGAGGAGTTGGTGGGGGGCAGGAGGGGCCGAGGGAGAAGGGGTGCGGGAGCAGGTCAGGAAGGTAACTAGGTGCAAAAGTGTCGGTGGGGAGCTGAGCGGCGTGGAGGGATCGGTGCGGGTGGGGTAAGGAAGCAGGGCGGGGAGGGTTTGGTGGGGCTGGGGAACTCACGGAGGTGAGCAGAGGGGCCGGTGGGGACAGGGAGGCGTCGGTGGGGGCGGGTGAGGGATCAGGGGGTCGCTGGGGGCAGGGATGTGACGGAGGGGAGACGGCGCGCACCGGGGCGAGCGGAGCTGGACAGGGCCGGTCACCGGAAAAGGTCGCTGCGGGAGGCGCCAGGCTGAACACCGCGCAAGGAGTCTGGGGTGGCGGGAGGACGAAGGCCCGGGAGAGGGCAGCGCAGGGGGGAGGGGTGGGCGCCGAGGTTACTAGAATGGGGGAGCCGAGCCGCCCGCTCCGCCCCGGGAGCTGCACCCCGCCTCGGGCACTCACCGAGCCGGCCCGGCGGGCGTGGAGGGAGTCCGCAGCCGCCTCTGCCTGCTCGGCTCGCAGCAGCGCTGCGGCCGGACCCCGCTGCGGCGACGGGCCGATCTTGGCACCAGGAGGGAACCACCAGGGAGAGCCGTGCGGGCGTACGAATGACCCGGATGCACCGGGCGCCGCAAGCAGGTGATTGCGCCTGCGCGGCGGTGGCTTACACCTTGCGCATGCGCATGCACCTGCCTAAACTCTGCGGATCGCGGTGCGCGAAACAGTTTGTAAAGTAAAGCGGGCGGGCAGCCAGAGGGCCCTGTGGAAAGCGTAGCGGCTGCACAGGAAACCCACACGCTGTTTGCTTCCTCTTAACCTTCCCTCCTGAACTGCCTCTGCTGGAGGCCTATGCACCCCACAGCCCGTAGGGCAGCTGAGGGTCTGTGGAGCACCCCTGCAAGCCTGGTCCTGTGCCAGGAGAGATCCCCCAATCACCCCAGTTCAGCCAGGCTCCAGCTGCAGCAAGTATTGGGTGCCAGCCAGCCCCAGCACCTTTCACACCAGGGCTGCAGGAAGCAAGGTTCCAGCTATGCTTCACCCACGCCCAGCGCCAGAGAGCCTTAGCCAGCCAGCTGCCTACGTTCCCTGGTCCTTTGGCAGCCGCGGGGTGGGGGTGATCAGCCAGCTGGGTCTGAGCATCTCTGCAGTGTCATTTAGTACCAGCTTATGCAGCACCTTCTACAACAGGCCCAGCTCTTGGAGAGAAGCCCTGGGCAAACTAGGGTAGCCAAAAGGTAGGAGCTCCACCTGTCAGGCTCATAAGTCAGTAGTTTCCAAACTGGGGCTTGCACCCTCAGGAGAGGGAGTTACTGCAGTCACCGCTGCAGAGGATGGCATGTTGTTCTGCTTTAAGGTGCTTGAAATATACCTACTATGACTTTGCACTGCATGCACAGGGGGGAGCGCAGCCCCCTGTAGAACAAAATGGTGTCATTCACATAGTGTGACCTAACATGCTGTGAGGACATCATTTTGGTCTGGAAAATACCATTCTCCCTGCTGACTTAGTTCTCCTGCCCTAAGTTAACGAAGGGCAGGTAGAGGGTAGGCGTTACGACCTTTAACGCTATTTAATACTATTCTTAAACAAAGACAACCTTCTAGCAACCAGCAATTACATGAGACTTTCAGCTTTCATCCAAAACAGGTTTCTAGGGTATTAGGTACAGAAGGCTCTAAAACTAGAATGACAAAAAGCGATTGCTACCCCCACAACTTGTTTCATGACTGCCTCACGATTTTTGAATTGATGTTATTGAGACAGGAAGGAGCATAACTTCTTTGCTTCTACTACTATAAGACTGTCACCACCTAGCATTTAATTACTTTTTTACACACACACACACACACACTTTGTCTCAAATATATCAAAATAATTGCTGCCACAGTGACCACCCTGTCCTGGCTCTTCACTTGAAGTAAAATGCTAAAAAAAAAAATCAAGTAGTTTTTTTTTTTTTTTTTTTAAAACCGCTCATTACATTGTTTGTAATTGTTAAAATACTCACATGCTTTTACAAAAAAGTCTTCACAACCCTCAACATACTGTTTAATACTATCTGCATGAAAACTGGTTCCTTAGAAATTCACTTGCTCCTTCCTAGCACCTCTCTTGGAGTCCTGAGCCTCCTTTTTTGACAATTACTTGGGAAATTGTTAAAGTCAAAGTTGTCACACACACTGTGGATTAGGCAGATTTCACATGTAGGCTAAGCTGCAGGAACAGACCAGTGAAACAGATATCCTGTTTTCTAGACAGAAGCCTTTAATACAAATGTATGCACAAAAACATTTTTTCAAAAAAAATCCCCAAGATGCCTTAGCTGGTTTCAAGTTGCTACACCTTCTGTAGTGAGCCACTCTTTATTGTTTAAATTTAGCATGGCTGCATCATCAGCGCTAGAGTGTGCTGGCCACAACGAAGAACAGGCAAGCTATGTAGAATGCCAAAAGCCTCAACAAGAGTAATTTCAAGGCTGCTAGTGTCTGTGCTACAATTCAAGAACTACATGAAAAAAATTAGGACAGGTGGGAAACAGCAGAGAATAGTGGAATCAGAAAGCAGGTGGAGGGTCCTCAGGGTTCAGTGCTTTGTCTATTTATAAACACAGCATTAAGAGGAAGAACAGCACTATGGACAGAGGTGATTTGTTTTCGAGCACTGGTTCTAAGAGGTAAGAGAGGGTGTAGCTACCAGGAAGTTTAATGGGTTCGGCTACTTCCTCTTCAAAAAGAGAAACTCTAGATTAATGCTGGAACAGTCAACAGTAATGATGACTGAATTCCCCTCAACCCCACTTCAGTAGACAGTACGGAATAGAAAACACAGAATCACAAACTTATTTACCCACTTTATTACCACCATTGCTCCTGCCAGGACTCGTGTATATGTCCACTCAGGCTGCTGTCCATACCAGTGTTTCCTGTAAGCTGAGCCACCCATGACAGATTCAGATGCTGCCCAGTTGATTAGCAGAGGACCCACAGCTGCCAATGTTTCTAGTGACGGTGCACATCTGCATGCCTTGGTGCGCAGAACAAATTATTCTACCCATGGATGGGGGGAGGAAATATGAGGGGACTCTGGTCCATACTCTGATGTACTATACAAAATCCCACTAACTAGTGGGAACTAAGAGTGAGATCCACAAAAGGTACATAGGCACCCAAGTCCCATTTTTAGGCACCATGGCAATCTGCAAAACTCCTGTTCATCTGTCACCTAAACTTGTAGGCATCTAAACTCACTCTGCACCTAAGTTCCGCACCCCCAGCCCCAGGCATCTACATTGCAGCCTCATTCAGGGTACAGCTATGCTATCCAGGAGATGAACCCAGTGAGGATAGATCTTCTGGAGTTCAATTTCACACACCTAGTGGGGATGTGCAAAATTGAACTATCAGGGTCAACAGTCAACCCCCCTGTACTCATTCCCCTGAAGGGTAAGGGAGGTTGAAGGGAGAGTTTCTCCCATTGACCTCTCTCAGAGAGGATGGCCAGGAAAACGGAGACAAATCACAGATATGCTGATTCCAGCTACACAGTTGTCATAGTTAGACCTATGTATCAATGACTGACTAAGGTCTACTGTAGACCTGACCTTGGACACCTCTGTTCTGCCTGTGCAGGCTCACTGCTGCCTCCCAAGAGGCATCCATGCACCCATTTATCACCTCAGTGGTAGAATTCCCCACAATAGCAGGACCACTTTCCTCACTTTTATGTTACCTGGTGAATTAGCCTAGCTAAAGGAAGAGTCCCTGCTCCCACCTCCTTACTTAGAGGCCTCCCTGACCTCAGGGGCTCCCCTTCTGCTCTCCTGTGTGGCAGCACCCTCATAATCCCAACCAGGCTGGGTCCAGGATTCATGGGGTGCACAACTCTCAACCTTGCTGTCACTTAGGCAGGGCAGTACTGGGTGTTCCCATTCCAGGATACTCTCAACACACTGGACGCTTCCTTGCCCCACTGATTATTACATCCAGTAATAAAGTAAAGCAAATAAAAAAGTGGCTATTTATTGCATAATTGTTTATTGATTGCTGTTAGGGGAGGAATAGTTCAGTGGTTTGAGTACTGGCCTGCTAGCCCCAGGGTTAGGAGTTCAATCTGTAAGGGGGGCAGTGAGGGATCTGGGGCAAATAGATTTAAAAAAAAAAAAACTGTCTGGGATGGTGCTTGGTCCTGCTGCGAGTTCAGGGGACAGGATTTGATGACCTGCCAAGGTCTCTTCCAGCTCTATGAGACAGGTATATTGCCATATATGTTAATAAATTGTAAAAGTATAAAAAAAAATAAGAGGGTAGGGGAAGGTTACAAATAAACAACTCCACTCTTTGGCATGGAAATATCACAATGTCTGGAATGAAAGGACAATTAAACAGCTGGTTCCTTGTAGATCTCAGGCAGGGGTGAAAGTAAATTGAATTTCTTACAAGTATGACTGTACCCCCACCTCTTGGGGTGCATCAGGACAGGGAGTTGGGGAAGCAGTTGCATTAGGACAGTATCTGTAAGAAAGTTAAGCATGGGATGGACTGCAAAGGGATGAGGGCAGGGGGCTGTATGTTCAGGAATCAGGACATGGGGTTGGAAGTGTGTGGAGGCAGCTCAGAGCTGGGTGTGTGACCACCACACTGCCTAGCTGCCATATCCTTGGGGTGGTGGGGACTACACTACCCAGCCAATGGATCCCTGAGGCTAGCTAGAGTGGCAGGGACTACACTTCCCCTCTGCACAAGTAAAGGGAGTGGAGCCTGGGCTCACTGTGGCCATGCAGCCTGGGATGTCAGCAGTATCCAGAGTGCCCCCCTCACTTGCTAGCCAACCAGTCTCTTACCAGTGTGCTGCACAATGGTGCAACAGCTTCCCTTCTCATTTGGTCCCAGGCCTATTTCTCAGGCCCTGGCTGTGCTTAAGGGATGCTGCAAATTGGTCACTTGCTCAGTCAATGGCCACACACCTTCAGATGCTAGGTGGCATCCCAGATCGGCACCCCACTGCCAGGCCCAAGCCCCAACCCTTTCCTTTACCCCAACTGCTTCTCAGACTCCACACCCTAGCATGCACCCCCATCCCCTACCGTCAAGCTTCCTCCTGCACCCACTCTCCATCCCAGCCTCCACACCTCTGCTGCAGAAAAGCACAGCTCTTTGACCACTTATTGAAAACGCTGGAGTGGCCCATCAAAAATTATTGCCCACTTCTGGCCTAGGTGTGGAACTCTGACTCAATCAATTTTATTCATGAACAAGAAGTCCTGTGGCCCCTTATAGGAGGAGGATAACATGTTGGAACATAAGCTTTTGTGGGCAAAGACCCACTTTATCAGATGCACAAGTTCGGGGAGGGGTTTCAGAGTTGTATTTAAAGAGTGGGGTCCCAGTAAAAGGGAGGGCCAGAGTTGCCAAGGCCTATTCAGTCAAAGTGGAAATGGCTCATTATCAAAAGAGGAAAAAATAAGTCCGATCAGTCAAGGGGATGTGGCCCTTTGTCAGAGTCTAATGTGGAGATGTTAATACCTAGGGCAGAGAAGCTCCTTTTGGAAGGGGCCAGCCACTCCCAGTCTCTGTTTAATCCTTGGTTAATAGAGTCAAATTTGCAAATAAATTGCAGCTCAGATATATTTCTCTCCCTTTGATTTTTGAAATTTCTTTATTTCAGGACTGCTCCCCTTAAATCTGCTACTGAGAGTGTCCAGGGAGATTGAAGTGCTCTCCCCCAGGCTTCCGTACATTACTGTTCCTGATGTCTGATTTGTGTTCATTTATTCTTTACGTAGAGACTATCCAGTTTGCCCAATGTAAATTGCAGTGGGGCACTACTAGCACATGATGGCATATATATTACTCGATGTGCAGGTAAAGGAGCCTCTGATGGTATGGCTGATGTTAGGTCATGTGATATCACTGGTGTAGATGTGAGCCGAGTTGGCAGCAAGGTTTGTTGCAGGGATTGGTTCCAGGTTTAGAGTTATTTTATTCATGTGACCTTCTACTGCTGCTACTTAACCCTTGTACTCTGTGTAGAGCATAGGTCTTCTACAAGTCTCCTCCATTTCTCAGCACCTAAAAGTTAGTACCACAACAAACAGCATTGCAATAGTAGAGTTCCTTCAAGGATTCCCCTCAAGTGCTATGCATGGGAAAGTGGACACAGTAGAGGACAAACTAAAAGCTTTAATATATAATTTATAGTGGACCTTTGGGCTCAGAGTAGAGGTTTTGCACTGCATGGTACCCTCTACCCACACAACCTGTCTAAATAGCCAGAAGAGCATTGCTCCAGAGCAAGGAGGATCCTCTAATGGCAGACAGCCAATATGGGGGCTTACACGCCACAAAAGCCAACCTCCTACTGCCACAGATATGACTAGAGAAAAGAGGAAGTAAGAAGGTCTTCTGGCCTATGCTGAGCCTGGACTTTGTTCTTCATCCTTGTGGCCACTTAAAGCCAAGGGCTGGCTGTTCTAAACCAGCATGAGAAAGATTCACTGAGCAGTACCAATACACACTAAGGCCGTTTCTACACAGGCCACTTTCTTCAGAAGTGGCTTGCTAATACATGGAGCGAAAGATGGTAATGAGGCACAGATGCAAATTCCCCATGCCTCATTTGCATAACACCACATGATTTGGAGTCCAGAAGACTGTTCTTCTGGACTCTAAACACTGTGTAGAAGCAGACCTGTGGGGCTAGGGGGGGTGGGCGCCTTCTGAAAGGAAGTCCTTCTTCTGGAGGCCCCTTCTTCCCAAAAGTTTTTGGGAAGAAGGGTCCTCCAAAAGGAGGACTTCCTCCTGGAAGACCTCCTGGGGCTGTGCTTCTACACAGCATTTGAGTCCGGAAGAACAGTCTTCCGGACTCCAAATCATGACATTATGCTAATGAGGTGTGATGAATTTGCATCTGTGCCTCATTAGCATGTTTCACTCCATGTATTAGCATGCCACTTCTGAAAGAAGTGGCCTGTGTAGAAACAGCATAAAATTTGTTCTCTGTGCAGTTTGGATAACTTGAGAGTTTAGCCCATAATGTCTGCTTCCTCCATATAGCATTTCTCCCCCCTGCACCCCAACGAGCTGACAAAAAGCAGTGGCTGATAGAGGGCATGGGTAGCGGGTCCATCCTGAAACGTGGAAGGCAGTCTCAGATTTTGATCAATCAGTCTCATCCTACAGCTTGCAACACCTTTACATTCCCCCATGTTTATGGGGCTGTTGTACTTCCACTAATGCCCCCATCATTTCAAAAAGAAGCTGGGTCATGTGTGGGTGTTGGATGTCAGATCATGGTTGAATGCTACCAAGTCCTTATGGTGCAGATAGTTTGTCCCACTGAACACATGTACAAATCACAAAACTCTCCAGAGGATTGAGGACAGCACTCCCTGGAAGTTGTGCGCTTGGATGGCCAGGAGAGACTGCAGTGCCTCCAGCTGATTAGCAGAGTGCCCACATGTCTTAGGGTATGGAAGACGTAAGTAGAGCTGACAGAAAAACAGATTGTAAAAACAACTTTGGAGAACAGAAGAAACACCTGTCTAAGTGTAACAAGCAGGTGTCCCAAGTTGGGCACTCAATTGGAATTTCTCAGCATTAGCAGACAGACAAATTTCGAGAGTAAACTCTAATGAAAAGGAAAGCTTAGAACATCATTAATTTTGACTAAGAGGTTCCTGCGGGTTAGTGCACACTGCTAAGTTATTGCCAAATAGCAGCTGCTATTTCAAAATAACTATGAGAGTCTACAAAACAACCAAAATTGGTAAACGTCACTGTACAAAGAGTAGGGCCTATTTCAAAACAAGCCATAGTGCATCCAATGGCTCTGTTGCGTGCAGATGCTATTGTGTGCGTAGTAGCACTGTTTTGGAATAAGTTATTCTGGAATAATGCTGTTTGTAGATTTCTAATAATGAGCCATTCAGAGACATTTATACTAGAATAGTAACAAAAACCAAGAAGAGACCACTCTTGCCAGCTAGTGTCACAGGACCAGTATGTGTTAACAACTATCAACTCTTTGTACAGCAGGACATCTCCAACTTCTTTTTTATTCTAGTCTATAGGATAACTCCAATGTAGGAGTCTGAAGACTGGTCTGACAGCAAACTTGTGGTTCTACAAATCTGCTCTAAACACGGTCTCCAAAACAAATAAGGAACTTATTTTAAAGTATACAGCTCCTGAGCCAGTTAGAATAGTTCTATTATTTTTCATTGTAATGGACGCCTAAGGGAGAAAGTCATGTAATAAAAACAGGGAAGTTACTTTCCCCTGCCCCCATTTGCACGTAACAGTTACAATGTTTATCCAGAGGGCCCATTACCTTTTCCATTACGCCTGGATGTGGAAAGCAGGCTTCTTCCCTTACCCAGAGGGTTTTGTTTGTTTGTTTTTTACTTAAGATTTTACAGTAAAAAATTCTCTTAAGAATGACAGGTAGGGGATATAAACTGCCTGATATAACAAAGCAGCTGCTTTTTGCAGCAAATCTTTCTGCTACCGATAAAACTAAGGTTATACACTTTTCCACCTTAAGATTTCTGTACGACAGTCACTGCATCTAGCATAGAAGACTGCAAAAGTAGTTGCCTTTGGACCATACTGTCCTTTAAAGCTTTACACATTTAGTTTCCACAAGTCCTTCAGTACAAAAGATATTACCTCACTAACCTTGTCTCTTTGGAAATAAACACTTGTGACAAAAACATGTAAATTCTAACCTGTAAAGACAAAACAAAAAGCCAAGGTCAAAATTGTTCTGTGCTTACAAATGCCTGTAGGGCTTTCCCCAGTAAAACTACACTACTTCACCCTGGCGTGTAACCTTAAACTTAAGATATCGAAGCACTGTTTTTTTAAAAAGAGCGTCTTATCTCCATCGTGCAGATGCAGAAACTGAGGCACAAGGAAATTAAGAAGTTTACTCACTACGTAGAGTGCTAAATTGAGAAAGGACCCCAAAACATCTGACTACCAATCTCATACTTTAGCCACAAGACTGCACTGATTCCATTAGTCATTTCTTCCTAGGACATTAAAAATCTGCAACCAATATTCAAGCTTTTATTGGTTTGTACAATTGCTTTTACTAAATGATTAGGACAGTTTCCTAGTCTGGTATGGCCTAGGCCCTATGACAATAAATACAGTACATCCACAGCCAGCAGACCATTCCTGAAAGTCCAGAGATGCAAGAGAGTAAGATGGTAGTCCACGATCATAGGTAATACCTTGTACTGATGTTACAGCATCACAAACTTCTTTGTTGTGATATCACAGCTTTCCTTCTGCATTTCTGCCTGCTCATATGCAGGCTGGGAAAGAGAAGCAGAAACTGGCAAGTGTTAAAACTGCGCAACAAATAGGACTGTATTAAATATAGAAAATAGAGCAACTTCGACACTATGCTGAGTCTTCAATTAGTTGGTTGAACCAAGTCCAATGCAGAACTCCTCCTGTAACTAGAGCTATGTCTACACTACCCCAGAAGATCGACCGACTAAAGGTCAATCTTCCAGGGGTTCAGTTTCATGTGTCTTGTATGGATGCACCAAATCAACCTCTTAGGGGTTTCAGTTGACCCCTGTACTCCTCATGGGAAGTAAGGGAGGTCAATGGGAGAAATGCTCCTGTTGACTTTTCCCCAGTATGGGCAGACAAGTTAGCCGAGTGCAGATACGCAATTCTAGCTACGGCAATTGCATAGCTTAAAATCAACATATCTGTGGATGGCTTACTTTGCCTAGTGTAGACAGTTGGAGTATAGATTACTAATGCATTGGAGGGTAATCCCTCCACACACTGTTCTAAAAGCTACTGAAAAATAAAGAAGTGGAAGAGTGACAAAGAAGGCAGTTTAAAGAAGCCTCCAGACAATTTAGCATTGTCCAACTCAGGAAATGGGCTAGGAAAAAAAAAGAATTCAGAATTACAGGACCTTTGGCTAGTGTAAAGCAGAGGCTCAGCAATTCATTTTAGCCACAGATCAGCAAGGATCTGGTACAAAGTCCACTCAAGTCAATGGAAAGATCTCCTTTCATTTCAACAGCCCCAAACTCTTTAAGCATATGCTTAAATACACCCTAGTCAGCAAAGTGCTTAAGCACATGCTCATCTCACATTCAAGGGATCAGATTTAAGCAGATGTCTAAATGCTACATGGAATAGGAACAAATTGATGAGCCGAGGCCTCTGTGATTGCCAGCATCTTAATTGTCCGTCACTTCTACCTCGGTCATCTCAGCTGTAAACTTTGGTTAAAAACGGAGGACCTCACTCAGAGCTATATATACTGTGGCTGAACTGAGTTTGCATGTCCACCCATCCACTCTACCTCTTATAATAGTTGAGTCAACAGAATTTCAAATAATGAATATAGACACTGTTACAAGCAAGGATGGTGCAATATTGTAAAAACCCAGTAAGGAGTCCTATGGAACCTTAAAGGCTAAACAGATTTTATTTGGGCATAAGCTTTCATGGGTAAAACCCACTTCTTCAGATGTATTGTAGAGATTCCTCTAAAGCCAACCCTGCAGACATGACACAGGCAAATGCCGATTTTAATGCAAGTTTTGCCAGCCTCCATATTATAAGATCAGCTTTTCATTTGAGTCCTTAGCAGAAAATGTTTCCTTTTTAATTAGGTGCTGAATTCATTCATTAATAGAAGTTATTAGCACACCATTCTATGCAGAATTGTTTTTACTGTTTCTAGTTCTCCTCCAGGGACATAGTGAAAGGCTCAGTTTAAAGCTCCTCAGTTTTCCCCTTCTACACAGTTTCATATGTAACATTTTTAGAGGACTCCAAAAAAAGTTGTCCCCCATTGGTAGACTGGGTAATGACTTTGTCAATGCACTGAAATGGCTAGGGAGATGTTGAGTTTAAAGGTCAGCATGTAAGCACAAAGTTTACAAAAAACTAAACAGGCAAACATGGGCATAAATACCAATGATTCTCAACCTGTGCCCAATCAGCACATAGCTGCAGCCCATGTGATAACTTCAAAGACATACAGGTAGCGTTGGCTGCAGCCCACATAACACGCTGCGGGCTACGTATGCAGCCCACACTGGTCAGTGGCCTCAGAGAGGTAGCCATGTTATTGTAAAGCTTCACCAAAAAAAAACCACCAAACCAAAAACAAACAGTCCTGTAGCACCTTAAAAAGACTAACGTATATGTAATGAGCTTTTGTGGGCGAAGATGACTAGGCCACACTCAGAAAACCATCATCCATCAAGCTGTCATATGGAACCCACAAGGTGGAAAAAACCCACACACAAAAGAGGGAAGGCGGCCTCAGACAATGTGGAGAAGATCTACTGAGACTGAAGGACAATAACTGGGGTATTCCTGGAGTCAGCTAGAAGCTGTCCCATGACAGTGTGAAGTGGAGGAGACTTGTAGATGACCTATGCCCTACCTGGACAAGGGTTTGAGTCAGAGCTTTTGAGGGTAAGACTCATTTCCTCAGACTTGGAGCAGATAAGAATCCAGTGTTTCTATAGTTGGGGGAGGATGGGAGGAAAGAGGAGATCCACAGGCCAAGAATCACTGGATGGGTTGTGTAAGGGCCTGGTTCTGCTAGCTTGTGTGTGTCAACTATTAACTTCAGTGGGATCCGCAGGCACTCAGCACTTTCCATCATTGAGACTTGTTTCTGTCATTGCTCTGCTTCTGTACCTCAATGCCAATTTGAAGCACTTCCTCATTCTAGTTTTTTGCTCCCTCTGTGCTGCCTCACCTAGCCCTGCAGCCCACCAAAAATTTGCTTTTATCTAATCTGCTCCTTTTAACTCACAAGCAGATAAGCCAGGGCAACTCAGCTTCTTACTCTTTCTAGTAGCTTGAATTTGGCCATCAGGCTTTCTACTACAGGGGTCTGCAACCTGCTACTCCAGAGCCACGTGTGACTGTTAAAGGACTTTTGTGGCTCCTGACACTATAATTGCAAAGTTTAAAAAAAAATAAATAAAAGCCTCGTGATTATTTTCAAACAATGAACAACTTATAGCTAAATAGCAAATGGTATGTTCAGGGTTGGTTCTCGACAACTAGCAACCCCAGGCAAATAACCCTGAGCCCAGTGCTCCACCCGAGCTCTGTACCCAGCATCTGGCCCAATCCTGGAGTGCACAGCATGGTGGTGGCTGCCCAAGAGTGGAGCGCCTGCCCAAGAGCATATGCGGCATGGTGGGAGCTGGCCCGGGAACAGAGAGCCCACCCTGGAGTGGAGTGCAGGCAGCTTGACATGGATTGGCCCGGGAGTGGAGTACCTGCCTGGGAGTACGGACAGTGAAGCAGGGGCTGCCCAGAAGCATGGTGGGGGTCAGCCCGGCAGCAGAGAGCCTACTTACAAGTGCCCAGCACACAGGGAAAGCTGGCTGCCGAAATAGCAGTTGAGACCAACACGCCAGACTGGCTTTTTGGCAGCCCCTTGAAGGCCGGCTCTGGATATGTGATCTCAATGTTGGATAACTCCCCCTTTAATATATGCAGTGCATTGTGGGACTTGATACTGTATCTGTATTTTGACTGTGTTGCTAATGAAGTCTTAATTAGCAAAAGGAAGCTTAGGCATTTTAAGAAATATTAAACCTGCAGATAATTGGAATAATTAAAGTAGGTTCTGGCATGAAAGTCAAGAAGATAGTGGTACAACCACACACATGAAGTACAAGGAAATAGAATATGCAAAGAGTTTGTGAATGTCCTGCACAAAACATGAATAGTGACAGATAGAATAGAGACTAACATGGCTATCAAAACAAAAGAGCAGACTTTAAACTGCTACACGACTGCTTTTTTGTTCTGCAGTAAATGTATCTCATTACAAATAATTGAGTGTGCGCTGTTAAAACAGGGGTTACAAAAAGTATGGTTTGATATTAAGGACTATCTCGTTCACCTGCATTGTGGCTCTTGAATTACTGAGTTTTTACCAAACTCAAAAGCGCTCTTCTTGCTATTTTGGTTGCTAACCTTGCTCCTAATAGTTTGAACTCACATTGCTAGCAATTACCCAAATTAAAAACTGAGCTGTTGTGCCTTCACTGCTATTGTAAAGCAAGTAATTAATGCAGGTTAGCCAATTCATGCTATGAAGGTGTGTGCGTGCGCACATAGTGTTAGAGATTTGGTTTTGCTCAGTGGGGTAAAAGCGACAGCTTGATTTGTCACAAAACTTTTTTGGCAATCAAATGCCTTTTCATTTACAATCGAAGCAGGGCTGAACATAAAGATGTTAGTGATGGAGCAGGGGAAAACCTCACAGAATTAGTGTCATCAGCCCGGTATCCTTTTAGACTAATGCTCTAGTCAGTGTGGTTTACATCAACTTGCTCTTAACCACCACCATCTGGAGAGCCCCATTAGTTGGCCCAGGGAATTGTTAAAACAACATCAATTTTCTGTTAGACCATACTATGTTCTTAACGCAAGATCACAATCATTATACTGCAGGTTAAGGAGTCCCCAGATGACCACATTAGTATATTTAGATTTAAAGAATGCATTACTCATTATCTGCCTCAAGGTACCCAGCAAGCTCGGGAGAGACAGACTAGTCCCATATTTATAGAATCTTAGGGCTGGAAGGGACCTTAGGAGGTCATCTAGTCCAACCCCAGGGTCTAACCTAACTAAGTCAACCCAGCCAGGACTTTGTCAAGTTGGGAATTAAAAACCTAAGAATGGAAATTCTACCATCTCTCTAGGTAACATTCCAGTGCTCTACCACTCTCCTAGTGAAATAGTTTTTCCTATTATCCAACCTACACCTCTCCCTCTAACTTCAGGGCATTGCTCCTTGTTCTGCCATCCATCAATACTGATAACAGCCTCTCTCCATCCTCTTCCAAGTTCCCCATCAGGAAGTTGAAGGCTGCTATCATATCAACCCTCAGCCTTCTCTTCCACAATCTAAATAAGCCCAAGTCCCTCAGCCTCTCCTCATTGATTAGGGGGCTGGAGCACATGGCCATTTTTGTTGCCCTCTGCTGGACCCACTCCAATGCATCCACATCCTTGTGCAGGGGGAGGGGATGCAGAACTGGACTCAATACTCCAGATGAGGCCTCACCAGTGCCAAATAGAAGGGAACAACAACTTCTCTAGATCTGCTGGAAAATGCTCCTCCTAATGCACCCCAATATGGCATTAGCCTTCTTGGCTACAAGGGCAAAGTGTTGACTTACATCCAGCCTCTCATCCATCATAAACACCAGGTCTTTCTCTGCTGCACTGCTGCTTAGCCAGTCAGCACCCAGCCTGTAACAATGCTTGGGATATTTCTATACCAAGTGCAGAGTTCTGTACTTGTCGAGCCTCAGATTTCTTTTGGCCCAATCCTCCAATTTATATAGGTCACTCTGGACCCTATCCCTTCTCTCCAATGTATCTACTTCTCTCCTTAATATTGTTAACAGCAGCAAAACTTCCACTGACAGCCAAAAAAGTTTTACCTGCCTGAGGAATGTGGAAACTGGTCCTTTTCGAGTCAAAATAATCCTTGCCAGGCATTTGGAGGACAGAACAGAGTCAGGCATTGGACCAGGAAAGGACTTGGCCATGGGCTTGACATTACAAATGTGTTTTGCTCAGTGTGGGTGAAAAGCAGAAAGGCAGTGTGAAGAGATGTCAGACTGCTCCATCTTCCTCTTCTTTCAGAATTTGAGCACAATATCTTTGAAACCCTTGCTACAGGCAAAGCATAAATCTGGCATCAAATTCCACCCTTTAAAGTTTACTATCAGAAAAGTAAACTAGATGTGAATATTTGACTTTAAGGCTTAAAAGTGTATTTGATAAGAGGATTTTTTCTGATAAGTCTATAAACTCCACATAACAGCTCAAAATTCTTTTGTGCTTTACCAACTGTAACAACATTGATGCAAGCCAAGCTGAGGGGAACATTTTGCTGACAAAGCATGAGGTATAAAAATCCAGCAGCTTCCCCTCTGCAAGAGTATTGGTGATGTAGGTATGCATGCTCATGTAGTCTTTAATTATGTGATCACACATCTTAATCCTAAGAATCTGCAATTGACTTTGGCTAGAGACTTTAGCGAAAATATATCTATGCATTCAAGTCTTGTTTCCTATTAGTCTGGGTGTTCCCTGTAACAGCACATGGCAATTTTTTTTTTTTTTTTTTTTTTAAAAAAAGAGGAATTAGTGACCAATCAACCCTTCCAAAGGCTGATTTCTAAAGAATGAGGAATAGAAGCACATATGGCACTTTAAAATAAGTGGATTTGGGATTACAGTTAGACCTATAACTTTCCCAGTACCAAGGAGGAAAATATAAAATAGGCCCTTAGCAACTGAAATAATTTGTCTGTTTGCCCTCTTATCTTTAAAGATGTGTACTACACAGTCTGGGAGCTGCATTTCTCACTTTGAAGCATAGTTAACTATTGCAATTCATTGACGGATATGGGTAGCCAGCCAATGTTGCAGTCAATTTGGCCTCAGTTTATACTTTAACCTCTAAAACAATGTTAAAGCTCTATTAGCCTTATTTGGCACAAGAACAATACAATTCCCATCGATAGGCAGGAATCAAAAGACAGTAAGTCAGAGCACAATAGTATCTGGAACAGAATCCAAAACACATCTACTATCCCAAGGGATTTCCTAAGGGAATGAAAGCAACGCGACAGGGCAAGTGGTTTAAAAAAGGAGATAAATTGGTCTCGAGGATCAGATCCCTCAGGAGATTAGCAACATGACAGAAACTTTCACCTAAGTCATCAGTTCACCTCCAGCCCAATAGTGATTGAAAGTAGTTAAATATGCAACAGTTTTGGTCTAGGTGACAAGAGTGAAATTCCTAACGGACAGGTGTCCTCCTCATAAACCAACACCACCCTCATTGGGAGTCTTGGCAGAAAGGCCTAACACTTGAAAGAGCCTCAATGAGCCACAGAGGTCAGAGAGGAGCACACTGGCAGGGTGTAGTAAAGTACCTTTCAGTGGCTGAGATGTGGCCAGTGCAATTCTGTTGAAGGGTGGTAGTCTGACTTTAGATTTCTCGCCAGCATTTACTTCCTTAAGTGCCTTTTAAAGTGCACTATTTTCTTCGCTGCCTTTATTAGGAGAACATGGGAACCCTGACAAAGAATGTATCTCCAAATTTAGCATCCACAAATGCATCCAGGCCCATGCCCACTGGGGCTCTAAGTCTCAGCAAGAGGAGAGGGGATGTGGTCTGCAAAACAAGATCATGTGCTATTCTTATAAATCCTTCTGCAAATCTTGAGCCCCCGAAATGCTAATCTAGTGAGTGCCTCCAGAGGGGTTGATTAGAGATGACAAGAGATGACTGAGGAAGAAAACTGGGGCATCTGGCCTGCAGCCCCAGGTAGGAAACCTTGACCAATTCACTCTGGCACCAAGCCTTTTAATCTCCGATTGCTCCATTATTAAGTAGGAGATGCAGATCCACAAGATCTGCTGCTCCCAGCACTGAACTCACGTGCATTTTCATACCTGCATTTCAGTTCAAGTTTCCTTCACAGCACATGCCAGTGAGAACATAGCCCAGTTTCCCTACATATTCTAGTAGGAAGCAATCCCATGAAGTGCCACACTTCCCTCAACTCACTGAGTGAAACCCTGCAGCCCCAGAGCATGATTCGCCTGCTGGTCACTTGGTATTGTGTAAATCCATCTAAGCCCATTGTGCTCCAATGTGGGAAGAGTTTTAAAACCAGGACTGTTTATCATGAGTTCTCTTCAGATAGAGATTCAACTGTTCACGTTAATCTAAAACCAGGAACCTTAGAGATCTGATAAGAACTGCATGCAATGCTGTGCCATTTTGTGGGGGCTTGATGTAGCAATTCTTGCTCTTCAATAAGCTGCACTATACTGTTAGCGAGAAATTAAATGGAATTTTCAAGAATATTGCAAAAATATCCAGTCAGACTTGTTTTTTGGTAAGAAGGTGGCAAAGGCCAGGGTGCTGGAACAATTTGTATAGTGGGGGGGCTAAAAGCCATTTAACCAAACTGTAAATGCCATATATATAAGCGAATGCACTTGCAGACCAGGATGGGATGCTAATGAATGGTCGTCAATGATCTGTGCTAGGAATGGAAGAGCCTTAGTACCTCTGCTTGAAGAAGCAACACATGTCAAACCTATCACACAAGCATTTCTGATCAGTGTCATTCAAGGATATCCAGAAGACTGGAAGTTATTGGAAAACAACCCACCTGAACACAGCCCATTTCTTCTCCTGGTCAGAAGCCCCTCCCTTTGAGGCAAGCCCATCCGGTAGCTGTAAGGTTTGCTAAAGACAAATTCCCTTTGGCATTGTGCTCCAGCAAATGCAGTGCTAGATGGGGTGCCAGGAAAACTGTGTTCTATTCTTGAGCTCCCACTGGCTTGCAATGCAACCTTGGGCAAATTGTTTCATCTCTCTGCTTCTGTTTCTCCACCCACCCTTGGTCTATTTACACTGTAAACTCTCCAGCACAGATGGGGTTTCTATTCATCTGTTCATACATGATAGCAAAGTGGACCCCCCCAATCTTTTGAGTCCCTGGGACATGAAGGTAAGGTTGTTGTCATGGTATCACTTGGGCTGCTGCTACACGGCCATTCTCCCATCAGAGGTGCCATGGTAGGCAGGCAATTCAAAACAGGCTAATAAAGGTGCTAATTTGCATATTCAGCACCTCATTAGCATAATAGCAGCCACAGACTCTGAATTGCAGACTGACAGTGACGATGGGGGCAGCTTCGAAGTAAGTTCCACACTTTGACATTTCCTTATGCCCACAGAACTAGATCGGAGTAAGGGACTATCGAAGTGGGGCGCTTATTTCGAAGCTGCTCCCATCGTCACTGTCAATCTGCAATTTGAAGTCTGTTCTAGTGGCTACCATTATGCTAATGAGGTGCTGAATATGTACATTAGCACCTCATTAGCCTGCTTCAAATTGCCTCATTACCATGGCTGCTCTGACTGGAGAACAGTAGTTTAGCAGCAGCTGCCTTCGTCACCTGCTCTGGTAACAGTATGTGCACAGCACATTATTGTGATGCATACAGCAGACACAGGTAAGTGTCACACTGTTGGGATAAAGTTACACCACAGGAAGAGAATTTGTCCTTCAAAAGTCCCTTAGCTTTAACAGGAGATTTGAGTTTAAATTGCTTGATCAAGGGATACAAACTCATGCATTTAAAAAAAAAAAAAAAAAAAAAAAAAAGTCCAGTGTTGAAGGAAGTACAGATACATTTTAAAAGGTCAACTGGATAAGAGTGAAGGACGTGCAATTAAAGTTTAAGATACACATTAAATAAATTTTCTAATCTGCTTAGTCAGACAAAGTGACTTCACAGACGTAGATCAATATTTTAAAGTTCTCCATTTTATCTGGGGCATCTTACCTATTTGACCTGAAGTCTGCCATTGTATTTGCAGTGAGAATCTACAGGACAAAAGCAGACCTTATGATAAGGCACTGTATTTCAGGGGTCTTTGAATTTCATCTTTCATTGAAAAGTGCTTCTTTCAGGTTGTAGACGACACATTGATTTAAAGGTTCTAATCTTGCAAAGAGTCACATGTGCTTGAAGAGGTGGACAGGCTCCCAGAGTTCAAACAGGAATGGTACTACGCAGAAGTCTTTACAGGAGTGGAGCCAAGATTTTGGCTAAGTAGAAGTTTAATTTTTTATTTTATTTTTAAGTGATTTGGCCTGTGAGCACCTGAGGGCAGAGACCAGTCTGGAAAGTCCTAGGCACACATGGTGGATACTACAGAAATTAGCTGATCACAACAAATGACCTTACCACTACAGAGACCAGCACTTAGCCAATTCATTCCAACAAGCTCAGAACCCAGAGAAACCAGGGGTTAGAGCTGTCAGTCTGCAATTCAGCACATCATGGGGGGGGCAGAGTTACTGTGAGGTCTGTAGAGTAGCCTGTGCTGTAGCCTCTGACTTGCGGGGGAGGAATCCTCACAAATCTTCCCTCTTGGCCTCACCAGAGCTCTAGGTATAGAGTAGAACGATGATCTGTCACCTATGCCTCTCTGCAAGGGGAGTGGGGCGGGGGGGAGAAAAAGGTTTGAGAAGCCCTCTGCCAGTATCCCCACTAGAATCGGGGCAGAGCCCACCGGCTCAAGGAGAGCCCCCGTACCAGCATGCTGGACAGCCCATGATTTAATCCTACGTCAGCTATCCAGAAAGCTGTTGTACACATCTCTCCCTGCTTATCATCCAGCAGAAAGCTACTAGCTACACCATTTTCTGCTCCACAAAGCTTCCCCAGTGTGTGACCACTGAGATACCAGGGCTCAGGGATATGCCTACAGCAAGCCCTATTACCTATTGTGCGTTATTACTACTTTTTCAAAAAAAAAAAAAAAAAAGCACATAGCAAGAGCTCCTGCTGTCAGTCAATTCACAAACACTGCAGAGACTCACAGGACACTAATCAGCCCAGTCCACTGAAGTGTATGCTTCTGACCTGCAGTTTGAGAAAATACTGCCTGATTGTATTCTGTTGCTGGTGCCAGTGCTGTCCCACAAGCTCAGCCAGGGACACGTGCTGAATTGTGGCACCATGGCACGTAAAGACTGAGCCACATGCATGATGGTGCTACGGACAAGCCACTGCAAGCTCATCTCACTTTAGCGTTACAAAGAAGGCTCTCCCCTTCCCACACAGGAATATACAAGAAGGATTTGCATGGCTTGGAACCATAAGGAGAAGTTGCATTAACTCAGACATTGGCCAAGAATGGTACTTTCCTTGAAGTGTGCACAGGGGGCCATGCTTGCTAGAGATAAGTGGAAGAGGAAGAACCAAATGCCTATGCAATATGCAAGTGACTCAGAGGCAGTTAATCCCTAAGAAAATGAGAACCTAGAAAACACCGCAAAGTCTACAAGGCACTAGCAACATGCTTCACAAAAAACTCCATGGAACAAATCAAAGTTCCCCTTTGCTGCCTTTAACAGTATGCTGGCTCCAGCAGATGTGACTGGAGAGAACATTGCATTCCTTGTGCACTCAGAAAGCCCATAGAGGTCCAAGGACATAAGACTGCAGAGTCAGATCTGTTACGTTCAACATGCTCACATGGATAAGTTCCCTTTCAACCATCTCAGCTCGCTTCCTTTTCCCTCCAGCACTGGCTAAGCTACCACAAGCCTCTGGGGAGACATATCCGTGATGTTTGATTCTTCGCATGAGATCAGAAGAGTCCAGTAGCAAGACACACATAGTAGCCATGAACTACAAGAGCGTTTTCAATCAGATTACAAACAGGACAAAATAAAAGTGTGTGGGGGGCGGCTAGATCTGGTAATACCACAGCACATCTTTTTGCTCGGTGTTTGTAGAGCACCTAGCAGGATAGGGACCTCATAATGGACTCGACTTTAAAGCCACCGAGACACAAAAAGTATCGTACATGTATTGAGGGGTGTGTGTGTGTGTGTGTGTGTGTGTGTAACACACAAACCTATCAAAACTGAACACCCTAACTGGAGGTGGACCTGAACTAACCCCTTCCCTCAAAAATCACAGGGTCGGAGTCTCCTTCCCTCCTTTAGCCCAAAATTTCCAGGGTGTTTTAAACCCAACAACAAATTTCAAACTGGCAACCCTGGCAAAGACCCTTGGTTCCAATCCTTGAATAGCTATTTCACTAGCTTGTTCAGTTATACAGAATCCTACAAATGGTCTAATTTGACAAATTGTCTTTGGCAATTGCCTGTGAATATTTGTGATACATGGAGCCTATTGAAGAGAGGTTGTTGCTCCTTGCAGTAAATATTTGAGGTTTCCACATAAGCAACATGCCAGCTGATCCTACTCCTGGACAGCCAATCATATTTTGGGGATGCAGCCAGACCTTAAGAGGGAGCAAACTGCCTCAGGAGGCATCAGCAAATAAAATAGCAAGTTCTGGCCCATTCAGTTTTGTCGCTGGCAAAGATTTGGGGAAAACTAGCTTGGTGCTGTGATTTATTTTTAATGTCAAGGTGGTGAAAACTTGCAGACTCCCAGATCTGAAAACTAGCAGCCTTTCCAGTATATGCTAGCAAAGGACACCACCTTGGCACTGGAAAAGATTCAAAAACAAGCAACAAAAATTAGAGGTTTGGAATGGGTGCTGTATGAAGAGAGATTAAAAACACCTTTCAGCTTTTAAAAGAGGAGACTGAGGGGAGTGGGTATGACAGAAACCTATAAAATTATGACAGGGAAGGAGAAAGTAAATGAACTTATTTACTAGTTCCCATAAGAACTAGGGGTCAAAGAGAATAGGTGACAGGTTTAAAACAGACAGAAGGAAGTATTTCTTCATGCAGCACAGTCAACTTGTGGAACTCCCTGCCAGAGAATGTTGTGATGACCAGGACTTTAGCAACGTTCAAAGCCAGAACTAGATAAATTAACAGGGGTCAGGTCCATCACTTATTGATCAGGATGGGGAGGAATAGCATCCCTAGCCTTTGTCAGAAGCTGGAAATGGGTGACGGGGAGGGATCACTTGATAACCTGTTCTGTTCACTCCCTCTGGAGCATCAGGCATAGGGTATTGTCAGACGACCAGATACTGGACTAGATGAACCTTTGGTCTGACCCAGTATGGTTGTTCTTATGGTCACTTTCTCTTCCTTCAGGTTTTAGTACTGTCCTGGAGTTGGGCCTGCCATAACTTTGTATCCAATGAAACAACAAGAGGTAAAGGGGGTTCCACGTTAGGCATGCACAGATGGAGGGAGTTCCTCTGTGTGTTGGCTGGAAGCAGAGGGATGGATGGGGGATGCCCTTTCCTGAGGCACTCAGCACAGAAGGTACAGTGCAGGGGGAGGAAGGGGAAAGATACCTTTAAGCTACCTTTGTAATACAAATTGTGGGCTGGTCCTCAGCGTACATTAGAGCATTCTGAGAAGCTGCTGTAAGTTTACGGCTGCTTACGGAGCAGGCCAGGATCAGCTTTGCAGTCTACAGCACGCTCATGGGCTTCTCTGTACCATGTAAGAGGACCTGATTCTAGTGATCTGTGCTCAGAGGTCTGTTAATACAAGTAAAAACTATGGAGTTAGTGAGAGCTTTCCTTTAGCTCAGAGAAGCATGGAGATAAGTGTACCTCAGAGCTGGAAGGGACCTTGAGAGTTCATCAAGTCTACTTACTGACACTCACAGCAGGACCTATATTGCCCTCCCTCACAGATTTTATTTTTAATCTAACCTGCTCCAGGGCTTTGAAAGGGCCCCTTCAAGGACTGAACACACAACCCTAGGCTTATAAGGCCAATGGGTCTAAACACTGACCTATTTTTCTCCCTCAAAAGGTCTGGCCAAGGGTCTCCAACTGCTTGGAGACTCTTGTCTAGAGGACACATCCAATCTCCAACTGAAAGGGTGCGATGATGCAAGGCCATGGAGATGGAAAGTTAAGATAGGTTTTTAGATCCCTCTCCCCCACACATGGACTATCAGAAGCATGTATTTGAGAAAGAGAGGATCATCTAGACACAGCCTAGCTTTTTGAAACTGTGCAAAGATACAGGTCTTGAGGATTCTAGGTAAGTCCCTTAGGCTATGGTTACATGGACCCTAACTTCAAAACAAACTACACCATCTGTGCTATGCAAATGCATAGCTCATTTCAAGTAGATTTTGAAATAAACTATTTGAGCAAGTGGAACTGTCTAAATGGCACTGCATGCCGAAATAAAGCACTTGAGCATTGACATGCAAAACCCACGGTTGCGAGTTCAATCCCTGAGGAGGCCATTTAGGGATTGGAGTAAATAGATGTCAGGGATGGTGCTTGGTCCTGCCAAGAGGGCAGGGGACTGAACTAGATGACCTCCCGAGGTCCCTTCCAATGCTAAGAGATGGGTATCCCTTACTCTTCAGGTGAGGTGGGTGTACATGGATGCCATGGTTTTGAGACAACGGGCATGCTTCTTAGACATGGGCAACTATTTTGGGATACTTCATATCCCAAAAATAGTGCCCAGTGGAGACATCGCCTTAATGTCCTCGGGAACCTACTGCTAAGCATTTAATCACGTAAGTTCTTGCTCAGCCTTCTGTAGTAATTTGCACATTCCCAGAGATAATAATTTAGTACCTTCAAATAAAAAACATTTTAAAATAAAACAGTGAAAAGAGGAGGAAATGATTTCTAGAGCTGTGAAACAGGAAGTCCAGCTCTATTATCAATTTTTGGTAACTCCATAGTTCCTCAGTGGAGATTTCTTACCCTCACATGTAGCAATGCTTTAGGCTCTGACTTCATTACTCCCTGTGTTTCAGTCAGTAAAACCTTCCTTCCCCTTCTGGATTCACAGCTCTGGGGCTGAGCAGGATTTGCAGAAGTAGGGTTTACTGGAGGTTGCTGGTTTTTAGACTACTAAAAAAATAAGGAGGTTCACAACCCTTTCAAAATCTTCAACAGTTGATGGATCCCAAGGGGCTGCAGACCACAAGTTGAAAGCTACCACTGTAGGTTGATGAAATGTGTTTCCCTCCCCCCACCCCTTTGAAGGTATCAATCAAGGTTTATGGGTCAAGAGTTGACTGTCATGGCACCATTTGAACCACGTGCACCTCATAAAAAGGTCAGAGTGAAAGTATCAATTTCTCAGTTTTCCCCACAAAAAAACCCCAAATGGTTTGACTAATATTAGTAACAGCTGACCAGCGTGGGTAAAAAATTCATTCATTGTGTTTCTTTTTAAATACACACCTTTCCTACCACCACAGACAGTGAGTAAATTACTATCCATTAACAGCACTTAAATTGTGCCTGGCTTTATTTAGCAGGCCAGGCTCAAAATACACGAATTGATGCTAAGGAGGAAAACCCATTGCCAAGAAGGATTAATTTGTAATACCTACTAATGCACATGTTTAAATTAAAAAAGTCTGGTATCATTATGTATTCTGCTTACAATGGCCTGAGATGTATTTGTATATTGGCCTCACCTTTTTATATCCTCCTTTTTTAGGCAACCTTTGAAAAATAAAGAACTTGCACAGACAGACAGACTAGAAAGATTTTTTGCAGTACTTTCACAAGGCAAATGGATTTTGAGTAAAAGCATTTTAAAGATGTACTTTTTGTTGGTAGAATGGCAGAACAATTCAATACAAATTCCATCAAAACCAAAGGAGTAGGAGCAACCACCAGGCATCGTTAAACCTATGGCCAATCTTACAAGGATCCTTCAAGCATTTATCCTGTGGAAAAATTCCTAGAAGGGCGAGAATCTTGATATACTCACCCTTTAAACAAGACATGTACCCCAGATACAAACTCAGAGCTTGTGCACTGAAAGCAGCATTTGCTTATAACAGACCCCATGAATGGTCACAGATGAGAGAAGGTTTAAGATGGATTTTTAATACCAGGCAATCTTCACATTTCATTTTGCACAGAAGATGCTAAGGCGAGGACACTCCTCCACTGCGATACAAAGGCTCAAGTTGCTGAACCCAAACTTCTACCCCAGCAATTTCTAATACCTCAGCATTGTCATTCCATGCTTTCCAGCACTCAGAAGCAGCCCTAAGGTCCATTGTACCCATATGAAGTTAAAAAAACTGAGGCCTGCAATACAGTGACAAGGCGTGGTGGAAAAGTCCAGCTAACTAAGGCCCTAGCTCTAATGGAGCTATGTTACTCAGAATCATACAAGATTAGGGTTGGAAGAGACCTCAGGAGGTCATTGAGTCCAACCCCAAACTGAAAGCAGGGCCAATCTCAAGTAAAATCATCCCAGCCAGGGCTTTGTCAAGTTGGGACTTAAAAGCCTATAGAGATGGAGGTTCCACCACCTCCCAAGGTAACCCATTCCACTGCTTCACCTCCCTCCTAGTGAAGCTGTATTTCCTAATAAGACCTTGATTTAATGGAATTTGGAAATAATGGATGATGTCCGCCAGGCCCCCTACCCCCACAATAAATGCTGGTGACTCACCAGAGCCGCCACCACCAGACCTGGGGCTGCTAGGGCCAGAGGAGCAAAGAGCCTGCTGCCAAGCTCTCTCCTGAATCTGCTGTGTTCCTCCCGGGTCTTGGGCGGAGTACTCCCTAGTGCACCTTGCAAGGTGCCTCCCATCCTGCAGATTTGGATTTAATGGACTTTCAACATTATCAGGCACTGCTCCCCCCTATTAATCCATTAAACCGAGGGTTTACTGTATCCAATCTAGGCCTCCCTCCCTGCAATTTGAGGCCAATGCTCCTTGTTCTGTCATCTGTAGCTACAGAGAACAGGCAACCTATATCCTTCTTGGAAGGCCCCTTCAGGTAGATGAAGGCTGCTATCCACTCCCACCTCATTCTTCTCTTCTGAAGACTAAATAAGTCACACACCCCATTTCCATTGCCCTCTGCTAAACTCTAATTTAGCCACAACCTTTCTGTAATGGGGGGCCCCCAAAACTGGAGGTAATACCCCAGATTTGGCCTCAGCAGTGCCAAACAGAATAGGGTTAATAGTTACATCCCTCAATCTGCTGGCAATGCTCCTACCCATTTAGTCCAATAGCTCATCAGCCTTCTTGACAACAAGGGTACACTTGACTCCTACCCAGCTTCTTGTGCACTGTAATCCCCAGATCTTTTTGTGCAAGACTACTGCTTAGCTGGTCAGTCCCTAGCCAGTAGCAGTGCTTGGGATTCTTCCATATTAAGTTCAGGAATCTACACTTAAGCTGTGCCTACACTTAAGTGTTTATGGTCAGTTTCATCAGTGACCATGAATGGGTAAAAGAAAGAGTGCTGTCTTGTTTATTCACTTACTGCAACAGGCATCAGAGCGCCTTTACATTTGTAGTGCTTCCATCACCAATGAGAGCAATGCCTTGGGGGCAGCTATCCCACAGGACAAATATAAGCAAACAATGCAGGTGGAACATTAGAAAGGACAAGGCACAAAATGAGCTCAAGCTAAGCTAGAGACAAAGGGTAACAAGAAAACATTCTATAAATATTAGAAGCAAGAGAAGACCAAGGATAAGGTAGGTCCACTACCCATTGAGGAGGTAGAAACAATATCAGGAAACTTGGAAATGGCAGAGGTGCTTAATGATTTCTTTGTTTCAATCTTCACCAAGAAGTCCGATGCAAAAATGCTTAATATGGTGAATGTTACTGGGAAGGGGGTAGGTTTAGCAGATAAACTAGAGAACAAGTTAAAAACTACTTGGAAAAATAAGATGTCTGCAAGTCACCAGGGCCTGATGAAATGCATCCTGGAATACTCGAGGAGCTGATAGAGGAGTTATCGGAACCTTTAGCTATCATCTTTGAAAAGCCCCATAACTCAGGAGCAATTCCAGAAGACTGAAAAAGGGCAAGTATAGGGCCCATCTACAAAAAGGGAAAAAATAACCCAGGAAACTACAGACCAGTCAGTTTAACTTCTGTGCTGGGAAAGATAAAGGGGCAAGTAATTAAGGAGTTCATCTGCAAACATCTGCAAGAAAATAAGGTGATTGGTCTGGCATGATTTATTCTTCACCAGTCCATGTTGGCTGTTACCAATCTGACAGCATTCTTTGACAGGATAACAATTCTTGCAGATAAAAGGAGAAGCAGTGGATGTGGTACACTTAGATTTTAGTAAGGCATTTGCTATGGTCTCACATGTACTTCTTATCAATAAACTAGGCAGATAAAACTTAGATGGAGCTACTATAAGATGGATGTGTAACTGGCTGGATAACCATTCCTAGAGAGTGGTTATTAATGGTTCACAGTCACGCTGGAAGGGCATAAGAAGCAGGGTTCTGCAGGGGTCTGTTTTGGGACTGGTTCTATTCAATAACTACATCAATAATTTAGATGCTGGCATAGACAGCACGCTTATTAAGTTCGCAGATTATATCAACCTGTGTGGGGTTGCAACTGCTTTGGAAGCTAGGGTCAGAATTCAAAGTGATCTGGACAAACTGGAGTATTTTGCACATGTCCTTATTAAACTTCATCCTATTTACCTCAGACCATTTCTCCACTGAGGAAGGAACAATCAGCTTCATATGTACAGAATGGGAAGCAACTGCCTAGGAAGGAGTACTGCAGAAAGGGATTTAGGGGGCATAGTGGATCACAAGCAATAGGAGTCAGCAGTGTAATGCCATTACAAAAAGAGCAAATATGATTCTGGGATGCATCAAGGTGAGTGTTGAGAGCAAGACACAAGTAGTCATTTTTCTGCTCTATATAGCACTCGTTAGGCCTCAGTTGTTGGAGTATTGCGTTTAGCTTTGGGCACCACATGTCAAGAAATACATAGCAGCAACATAGCAGCATCCAGACTAACACAGCTACTCCTCTGATACTTAAGAAATACATAGAGAAACTGGAGAAGGTCCAAAGAAGAGCAACAAGAATGATTAAAAGCCTGGAGAACATGAGCTATGAGGAAATACTGAAAGAACTGGGCTTGTTTAGGTTAGAAAAAAGACGACACAGGGGACAGGCTAGTGGTTTCAAGTACCTAAAAGGAGGTTACAACGAGAGGGAGAAAAATTGTTCTCCTTGACCTCTGAGGATAGGACAAGGAGCAATGGGATTAAACTGCAGCAAGGGAGGTATAGGTTGGAGAATAGGAAAAAATACTTCCTAACTGTCAGGGTGGTTAAACACTGGCATAAATTGCCTACGGATGTTGTAGAATTTCCATCACTGGAGATATTTAAGAGCAGGTTAGAAAGAGACATCTATTGGGGATGGCCTGAACAGTGCTTGATCCTGCCATGAGGGCAGAGGACTGGACTATCACCTTTCACGGTCCCTTCCAGTTCTAGTGTTCTATGATTCTGTGATCCCACAGTGAAGTTCTCTCCACTGATCATAGCTCCTGTGGGATGAGGCGGGGGATTGATCACTGGGCATCCGAGGTCCCCACACATCCCCATCATTAAACACCGATCAGCTCCCGTAGCTCAGCAGCACTCCAATTTGGAGTTATTTGCTGCATGGAGGAAAAAAAACTTTGCAACCTGGCCAAATAAGTGACCAAAGCAACAGGTCTGACCCTAACAGAGTTCCCTGAACTTTAGAAAAACAAAAGTTATGCGCACACACACACTTTCCTGAAAGTGCAACAAAAACAAAACAAAAAACCCACACAAATTATTCCTTCTTTGGGCCACAAGTAAGTCTGTAGCTGCCATTTATCCTATAGCAACTTTCAACAAGGAGCAACAATTGTTCATTAGAACGATTACAGCCTTTCTGTATTCTGCAAATTTAATTAAGCATCTAACTAACCTCACAAGCTAAGCCTCTTACATCTTTATCTGGCCTGTTCACATTTAGAGGCACAGCAGTGACACCTAATTGTTTTTAGCTCAAGTCTTCCAATGTCTAAGGCTTATTGAAAATACTGTTTGTACTGCTGACAATTCGTTACATGCGCCTTTCCAAGCAATTTAAACAAACATACTCTAGATCATCTCAGCAACCTTTTAAAAGGAGATTCCTGGCCACAAGCCTGACCCTGTTGCTCTGGGCCCAGAGCACTTGTTGGGCATGGTGCTAGAGCAAGACTTGTGTCTGAGCAACACTCCCCCCCGCCCCCGTGAGCTGCAATTACTTTTCTCTCCTGAAACCAGAAAATCCGCATAATAGAGATGTTTCTGTTCCCTCTGCATAACTGCCTACTGCAAGCTTTTTGCACCTTCCTGTATAAAACTTGCTACTGCCCACTGCTATGTCCAACCATAGCAGATTGGTTGGACTATTTGGAAACCAAATCCTAAACCCCTTTGAATTCATTTCCTCCTAAGGTAAATAAAATACAATGCAGGGTTACTGATGTGCAGTGATCAAAGTGGACACCTTGTGCTGTTTCCTCTTATCATGCAACCAATGAAGCGGCAAACAAGACCTATTTTCGTTGTCTTTTTCAAGGGACTGAAATGTACCGGTAACAACTCCTTCATTCACTGGACAAGCTGGGCATCAGAATAGGAAATTCTAACCTGGCCAATCAACTAGCTGGGATTATTTTGTTAATTTCCTCTGTATTGCATCACCATTCTTTTTGGAACAGACTATAGCTTCTTCCTTAGAGAGGCAGCTACGGCCTGCAGAAGCCTTGCTTGCTGCACACACCCATACTGCTGTCTCTTCTCAGACAGGGAAGTACAAAGCCTTCAAAGCAGAAGTGCTTTACTTCTCACAGGCCAGGCCATTTCTGGTCTCATGCTGAACTTCTAGCTGCATTAGCCAGTAAAGGAGCAAGATTTGCACTAACAAAAATAAACAAAGATTGAAAAGTTTTAAAACCAGCATCTGCTCTAAGATAAGGGGCTAGTCCGAATTTATTCAACTCAAACCTATTTAGGTCAGCCTGTAATAAAATGGCCCACCAACCTCATGTCAGTCACTGCAGTCTGATACTTGTGTAATCATGAATGGTCTCTGAGGAGCATGCACACATGATGAAACATTCTCCTGTAACTCCTAGCAATTGACAAATCTGGCAATCAAGTCACCCGTTAATAACACTTGGCTTCAAACAGACTTCTTGGAAATTGCAATGATTGAAACTAAGAACATTAGCCACTCACTGGTATTTCATGGGAGCCGATATTGGCTGCGATTATTTTTATCTGCAGGGTAAGAACATTAATGCTACTTAGTACTTACACAGCACTAGTATCTTCTGTACTGTTGCTATTCCAGAATTCTAGTAATAACTTTTCCACTTCAATTCACTTTGCAAACATTAACTAGCTGAGCTCCACAACCACATGGGTCAGGAAGGTGAATAGGATTAATCCTGTTTTCAAGTGGGGAAACCAAGGCGGGCAAGCCAAGTGACAGGAGGATCAGAAAATTAAAGGCATAACTTAAATTCCTGACTCCCAATCTTAAGTTTGGGCTGCTAGGACAATTTCCCCATTGACTATGCCTCTTTAAATCCTATTTCCACTTAAGGCTAATTCTTCTGTCATGGAAATTGGTTTAAGTCCACGTAACCTCAGGGGCTTCAGTAGACACACACTAGCATCAAGCAATTGTAACTGAGGAGACTTGGGATCTGCAGGTGGCTTGGTTCAGCCACTCTCTTCTTTGTATTTTACTTCTCAGCCATGAGCTGGCTCCACCTAAATCCATTCTAGTGCCAATGGCTGAGCTTTCCATCCCTTGTACCATCTTTTATTGCTTGATCAACAAATTAAGGATTGCAGGCTATTGATTTGTAGAGTTATTTTAAAGTCTGGGCATGGAGAAGAAAATCCCTTTGTTGTAAACAATTTTGATTGATGGTTGATTTGCCTATTTATGAACTTGCTTTTTCTGCCATCTCCACTGAGCACCGATAAGGGCTCAGCATTTTGTAAAGACACTCTTCAAAAAACAAAAACAAAACAAAAAAAAAAAATCAATTGAATTTGATGCAAACTCTTTCCCTAATTCTGCCAACTCTTGCTCCATTATTCACTCACATGACAGTTTCAAGCCAACAGTCTAAATTTCTGAGATTCGGTTTCCAAAAACCTCAGACGTAGGCACTTTTCCTTATTGCTCCACTAAGAAGGAAGTCTACTGGTTCACTTTTGCATACTTACCTTTCTGCACCATTTACCATAGTCCAACATACCCTCCCACGTATTATCTGTCTTTGCCCCCAGAGACTTTACAAACATCCCAATGAAAAATATAGCACTGCAAGTGGCCCTTTCCACGGGTGCTCCCCACCTCAGCTAACTTAACGTGCTTTGAAATCCTCTACTAAAAAAGGACTTGGAATGTTTTTGGATTAATAATGAGCACACCAACAAGATAAGCAGAACTGAGCCCATTTTGCTGCTAGCAAAAACCAAAGCTCTGTGAGTTGTCCAGGTGCAGCAAATGAGAGGTAAAGCCAGGAACCCCAGAGCCTCCCTACTCTCACAGCAGTTTGAGAAATTTTGACCTCAGGTTCCACATGTCAGAGAAGGCTCACCACACAAACCAAGGGGCTGCTGCCCCACCTTATCTCCCAGTTTTTGAGGAAGAGGGATTATGAGGCCATTTAAAAAATAAAATAAAGGTCTTTCCACATCAACCTAACAGCTTTGGATAAAAGTGCCCTGGCTTTTCCCTTTGTGGAGTTTCCATCACATTTGACATTTGTAAAAGCTCCCCCCCGCCCCATCTCCATGCCCATCTCACACCTAGTGCCAACACAGAGAATTAAAACAAGCACCACAAGAGGCCCTGCATCCTTTGCACTTTTCACTGCTAGCTCAAGCCAGTTGACCCTGACTCTTTGGCTCTCCCTCAGTCGTCCCGGCTCCCTCGCATGGGAGCTAGAGCTCAGAAGCCAGCTGTCAAAGGAACACTTCCTTTTATTTCCATTAGGGCCCATCTAGGAACAAGGGATGGAGTAGGAGCCCACATTCCTACTAAGCAATGCTTCCTGAAGCTGGCGGTTTTTGTTGCAAGCCCCATGTTCACAGTAGCCACCTCAGGATCATCATCCTGCTTTGTGGAGTACTGAGCACAGAGGTGTATCGCACTTGGTGAAAAACACACTTGCTCCCAGCTCTCCCCACCACACACTCACCAACTCAAAACAGACATGTCAGCAGCTGAAAGAGGAAGTCTCCCGTTGAAACAGGCTGGTGCCTAACACTAGGAGGAAGTAAGAGAGTTCAAACGGCTCCCCTCCCCCCCAGTTCCTCAGGGCTGCTGCTTTCCAGCCCGAAGTGACACCGCGATTCCGAGGCTTTCCCCCCACCCCAACAGACCCAGAATTAGAAAGAGCCCCCCCCCCAGCCCAGGGCATCTTCACATCCCCACGTAGGGGCTAGGTGTGATCCCGGGCCGCTGCACCTCTACTCACGACTCCTGTGCTGGGGCAGCCCCTCTCTGCCCTGCGGGGGGAGCCACACTCACCGCGCTGCCTTTCCCCGTATCCCCCCAGCTACAGAACCCCGGGCCGGGCAGCGCCAGCTGCAAAGCCCGGGGGTGGGGGGAGGAGTCACGCACCCTGCGCGGAGCCCCTGGCCAAGGGGGCTACGGGAGAGGGGCGCTTTCTTCTCGCACCTCGTTGGGGCCGACGAAGCTTGATCACCTCCCTGCCGGAAAACCCGGCCCTAGAAATACCCCCCGTTCCCCCCAGACCGGGACCTGCAAGCAGCCCGCAGGGAGCCGGAGCGCTCACGGTACCTGGGGCGGGAGCGGCCACTGGGGAGAAGCAGCAGCTGCCCCGGGCGCCTGGTCGTTCTGCACCGCTCGCAGCCCCGGCTTCCGGGTTGGTCAGTTTCCACGTCACGGCCCCAGGTTTGCAAAGCGGCCGTGGCGGCATGAAAAAATCACTATAAAAGGAAGCGCGGCGAGGAGGAAGAGGAAGCCCCGGTTACCTTTGGGCGGCGGCAGACAGCTCGCGGCCCCGGCAGGGATCGCGCTCGCAGCTGGGGCGCGCCCAGGGTAGGAGCAGTGCTCTCCCCAAAGCGGGGAGTGCTCCCGCGGAGGGCGCGATCTGGCAGGGGGCTGAGTAGCCCCTGGCAATCCAAAGCCCCCTGACTGGTCACGAGCCCCTGAAGTGCTGTCACGTGTGCCCGATCCCCGGGAAAAGTGCAGGACCAAAGCAGAGCGCTTTCAGGGCAGGATTTGCTTACTATGAACGAACTTAAGCCCAGCCGCTGTCATTCAGGATTGCTCAGAACAACCCCCACTAGAGCTGGCTCCAGATTCTTGTACCTGCCTGAATGCGCCTTCTGAAAGGTCCCCTTTTCGCAGCTATGAGCACTCATCGCTCCAGCTGAAGCCAATGAGCTTGGTTCTCACCTACCCTGGCCCAAATCCATTACCGCCAATGGCACGTGGCTCCGGTTTTACATTCAGGTGAGAGGAAAAATAAGCCAAATGAGAGGAGAGGTGAAAGTGTTTAGCAGCTCTGAAAACCTGCTCCGAGCAACCCTCAAGGTGGTTCTCCAAGAGCAGAACCTGATAGTCTGGAAGGTCCTACAGGATTTCCTGTTACTCCTGAAAGGGACGAATCATGGGTCCTGAAATAAATCATAAAATAACAGCAGTCCCTGTGGTGGATTCCAGCCAGTGGCTATGCTTCTCATTACACGCCTGCAGGAATTAATATCCAGCCATGAGAACGGGGCTGAAATAATCCCAGCCTTTTAGACACTTCAGCACAAAGTTAAATTTATAGAGATGGGCTCCCAGTTAAGAGAGCCCTTAAACATGGGATTAGGTTCATCCCTATTAAACCAAACCCTTAAGTTTGTGCTCAACTTTCAATGCGCTTAAATCCCACGGAAATCAGGGCTACTTAAACTTATGCCAAGACAGAAGCATGTGTGTAAGCATTTAAGAAACAGGGCTCAGTTGTTGATTCAGAGACATGAACAGTTCTGTGGGGCCCAGTGGAGTTCCTCACCTGCATTAAAGATGTCAAGCGTTTGCAGGCTGAGACCAGAAGGCAAGCAGAGGTTTAGTGCTGACTTTGTTAGAAACTCCATAGGCTGATTTTGCTGTTAATGGTTAATGTTAATTATAATGGTTAATGTTAATTATAATGCTATAAATGTCCAGTCTGTTTTGCATGAAGTGTAAACGAATACAGCCCTGGTGTAAGTAGTACAAGAGAGAGCACATGTGACAAGCAAATGGCCTGCTCTAAAACATACTAATACGGATTAGTGCTTGGACACATGACACTAGCAACTGCAGTTTTAATTTTTCTTCTAACTCCCAAGTGCTCATTATAACCCCTCGAAAGCCTTTCTATTAAATGTCACCAGCTCCACTAACTTCCCCTTTCTCTCCTGGCAGCAGAGAACTCTGCAAGGCTCGTTTCCTCATGAGCATTGCTTGGGCAACTGGGATGACCCAGAGCTCTAAGATTCAGGAGAGTGCCCTCTACTGCCTTTCCAGGCAGAGCAGCACTGTGGTCCTCCAGTTGTCCTGCTCAAATGAATGGGAACAACAGAAAACCTAAGTGATGATGGCAATCTCACACAGATCACCCATTCAAGGGATGTTGGAGCCATCCAACCAGTGCAAAATGTTTTGAGCTCATTGCTGCCACTCCGGGGAAGAAACAGCCACTTCTTTGCTAGTTGCCTGATGTTGTTGAGTGATTTCTTGTGTGGTACCTTCACCACAGAAGATTCCCATAATATGAATGAAATATGGCAGGATCAGGAAGCTGTTCAAGGTGTTTATTTTCTGCCATGGTGCCAATATGTAGGAGTTGATCTTGGTGATAACTTGTAGGATCTCCACAATGGTAGCCTCAGGTGTTTGCTGGATGTGGAAACCCATGGGCATGCCGAAATGTTTGTATGCTCGACTGTCTTGTGGGAAGATTATGGATTCACCCTGGATCTGAAACCATGTTGCCTGGTCTGAGTCCCTTCCACCACCATTGATGTTCAAGGAGGTGTACTTCGTAGCATTCAAGCAATAACAATAACACCAAGAGGCTTTCATCAGGATGGGAACTCCATTATGTTAGGCAGTGCACAAACATATACTAATAGGCAGTTCCTGCTTTGAAGGGTTTACACTGTTGGGCCTTGATGCAGCAAGTAACTGTACACATGATGAAATTCCCAATAAGTAAAATCAGGTCTTTATAGAAGATAAGGCACAGGAGGCTGTAACCAACTGAGTGAATAAGTCAAGGAGGGAGGGTTTACAGGGATAGGACTGTGTGGTTAGAAACACTAGCTGTGTTCACTATGAGTTGGTTTCAAATCTTTGAAGACATTTGTAACCAACCAGGCTCGGGTTCCCCAGAAACGAGGCTGCACCCAGAAGGCGAGTGCTATATTTGGTTATTGAAAGCGCGTGACACCCGCGACGGGAGCCCCGGAGACACTGCAGTCACCAGTGGGGGAAAATGACGCATTGCTAAGCTCCGACACGTCGGGTTTTCCCCCACTGGTGAAAGCGGCATCTCCAGAGCTCCTGTTGTGGGTGTCACGCGCTTTCAATAAACCAAATATAGCACTCGCCTTCTGGATGCAGCCTCGTTTCTGGGGAACCCAACCCTGGTTGGTTACAACATTTTAAAGAGGCATTAACATATGAACCAAAATAGCAACTGTCCTAGCTTGCAGGGCTGTCCCAAGGCAGGGTCAGGGTCTGGGGTAACCCCCACCAGGTATCCCAGGCCCTGCCTCACCCTCCCTGCCTTGCCCCTCACCTCCTTCCCCAGCTGGCAGAGGATGGCATTCTTCAGCATTGTCTCCAACATGGTTCTGGCTCTCAGACTGATGCTGCTACACTCCAGATTCTTCACCTGTGACTCCCAGCTGGGGGATTACCTGGGGCTGGGGGTTGTGCACAGCAGTGGTAACAGCAGCAGTGGGTAGCCTCCCCTGCCCCACTCAGCATGTGGGCAGCAGAAGTGGTAACCTGCTCTTCACCACCACAGAGTAGTAAGGCACAGTGGTCGAGGAAGCAGCAGAGCAGAACAAGCTGCTGCTCCTGCCACCCATGTGGTGAGTGCGTGGGGCCAGGGGGGAAATGACCCTCTCCTGCTGCTGCAGCCGCTGCACAGTCTCTGGCCTCAGGTACTCCTCCAGCCATGGCCCCAGGTACTTCTCACCCCTTCCACCCATAGGCCCCCAAAAGTGCAGGGCCTGGAGTGGCTGCCCCACCTTATCGTTATGGATGGGACAGCTCTGCTAGTTTGAGGTATGGCGCTATCCTCTTTTGCGTTTGTAAACTGCCATGCACCCAACTGGTGTCGTAAGGCATGCAAGAAGCCTTTTACTACAGGCAAGGCCACATTTAGTCTCTGACCACTTTTACTGAAACTTTCCAGAAAGAGTTCAACATGAGGCAAGTAGCTGGAGAGGAAAGTTTCAGCCCAAACAGTTACAGTTTGGCCAAGCCACAAACAACTTAACATAGGGTGTTCTAAAGGCAAGTGAGAAGGAAGGTTAGTGATAAATGTTGCTACCAGTGCTACCTATAAGAAGGATAATCTCCACAAGCTGGGATCCTGCCTTTGTAGGTCTCCACTCATTTCAGTGGGGCTCTGCACAGATGTCAGGGTCAGCCACTGTGGATCCGGAGGCTATTCTTCATAGTAAATTACTTTCCCACACTCAGCCCACTCCTGCAAACTGCCTATGTATCATTCCTATATGGCCCCCTTCACCATAGTATCTGAGCTGAGAATCATTAATGGACTTAGACTTCTGAAACCTCTGTGAAGTAGGAAACAGCTATTATTAGAATATTGCTGATGGGACCTGAAGCAGAGAGGCTCTGGCCGAGATCTGCAAAGGCACTTCACTCCCACTGACTGCAATGCCAGCTAAGGACATTATTAGCTTTGGGAATCTTGTTCACAGCAATGATGCTACATGGGGAACTGAACCTCTTTTCCAAGTCCTAAAGCAGCACCCTAACCAGTGGGCTATCTTGCTACATAACCAAATTGCAGGATCAGTACCTTGTCTATGATAATTAAATAAGGTGAATAGACTGTACTTGATTCTTCTTTAGTTTACCAGTTATATTACTTGGATATCATTTGCATTGAGGTAGCAGCCAGGAGCCCTAATCATGGACCAGAACCCCACTATGCTAAGTGCTGCACAACAAAGAACAAAAATAAGGGTCCTTCCCTCAAAGACTGACAATCTAAAATAAATATTATTAGCCGACTGTATGTGAACTATGCAAAAAACGACACGTTACAAATGACATTTTAAGCCCTCCCTTTACTCATGTTAGGGTAACCCTTTAACACTTTTACAACTTTTTCCACTCTACTCTACTTCCCATTATATGCACTTTATCTCCTATGGGATTGTCATTGTCTCCACCGTGGCAAATGAGAATAAGAGTCTGATGTTCTCTCCTTTCCAGTCCTGCAATCAGTCCTATGCCCACTGACCTATATCCCCACACAAGGGCACACTGATACCAAAGGGTAGGAACAGGACCTTTGTGTTCACCTTCTAGGATCTGTGAATTAGCTCAAAGCTTCTATGATTCCTTGCCAACAGTGCTGGGGAATGGTAAAATCCAGCCACACATCATCTTTATTAACATGGTAAAGATGTCCTGGGAACTGGGCTCCATGATTTTTGTAAGTTGTAAGCACCGCACTTCCATTATGTCACTATGGCTATGTCTACACGTGAAGCCTACATCGAAGTAGCCTATTTCGATGTGGCGACATCGAAATAGGCTATTTCGATGAATAACGTCTACACGTCCTCCAGGGCCGGCAACGTCGATGTTCAACTTCGACGTTGGGCAGCCCAACATCGAAATAGGCGCAGCGAGGGAACGTCTACACGCCCAAGTAGCACACATCGAAATAGGGATGCCAGGCACAGCTGCAGACAGGGTCACAGGGCGGACTAGCGCTTCCGGGGCAACAGCTAGCCGCTCCCTTAAAGGGCCCCTCCCAGACACACGCAGCCTGCACAGCACGCGGTCTGAGGAGCCATAGGCACACAGACCCCGGGTGCCGCAGTCATGGACCCCCAGCAGCAGCAGCAGCAGCAGCAGCTAGAGGTCCACCCAGCCCTCCCGGCAGGAGCAGGGCTTGCCCTGACCCATGCCATGCGGGAGGCAGCTGAGCACGTCCTTGCCCCAGGGAAGGAGATGCCCCCAGGGCAGCAGGGCTCAACCCCTACCCCTGCAGCACCCCGCCCCACCCCCTAGCGGCTGTGGAGCTACCCCACCAGCACCGACTGGTGGGAGCGGCTGGTGCTTGGGGAGTGGGACGACGACCGCTGGCTCAGGAACTTCAGGATGACCCGGCAGACATTCCTGGAGCTGTGCCAGTGGCTCACCCCGCACTCAGGCACCAGGACACTGCCATGCGGTGTGCCCTCACAGTGCAGAAACGGGTCGGCATCGCTGTCTGGAAGCTGGCCACTCCAGACAGCTACCAATCCGTGGGCCAGCAGTTTGGTGTCGGCAAGGCCACCGTCGGGGCTGTCTTCATGGAGGTAAGCGAACCCACGGGGGGAGGGCAGGGCAGGGGAGGCCAGGGCAGGGCAGGGGGGCCAGAGCAGGGCAGGGCAGGGGGGCCAGAGCAGGGCAGGGGGGGCAGAGCAGGGCAGGGCAGGGGAGGGCAGGGCCACGCACACCCTGCTCACCCCTCATTGGTGCCGTCCCATGTGCTTTCTCTGCAGGTTGTGCGTGCCATCAACGCCCTGCTCCTGCACAGGCTAGTGAGGCTGGGGGACCCAGATGCCACCATCGCCGCCTTTGCCACCCTGGGCTTCCCCAACTGCTTCGGGGCTCTGGATGGGACTCACATCCCCATCCGCGCCCCGCATCACAGTGGAGGACGATACCTCAATCGAAAGGGCTGCCATTCTGTCGTCCTCCAGGCCTTGGTGGACAGCCGGGGACGTTTCCAGGACATTTACATGGGCTGGCCTGGCAGCACCCACGACGCCCAGGTTTTCCGGAACTCGGTTCTGTGCCGCCGGCTGGAGGCGGGGACCTACATCCCCCAGCGGGAGATCCCTCTGGGGGACACCACCATGCCCTTCTGCGTCATCGCAGATACGGCCTACCCCCTCCGGCCGTGGCTCATGCACCCCTACACGGGCCATCTCTCCGCTAGCCAGGAGCGCTTCAACGAGCGCCTGAACCACGCGCGCCAGGTGGTGGAGCGTTCATTTGGCCACCTGAAGGGACGCTGGAGATGTCTCCTGACCCGCCTGGATGCGGGCCCCAACAACATCCCCCAGATTGTGGGTGCCTGCTGCGCCCTGCACAATTTGGTCGAGAAAAAGGGGGAGACCTTTTTCCAGGGCTGGGCTGCGGAGGCCGCCAGGGCACACGTCCAGCCACCTGCTGCCCCCAGTCGGCAGGTGGACCCCGAGGGGACCCGGGTCCGGGAGGCCCTGCGGGCCCACTTCGATGAACAGGCCGCAGGGTGAACTCTGCCCAGGCCCCCTACTGCCCGCCCCTTCCTCCCCCACACTCCTGCCCCAACGCCCACACCATGGAGCACCCCACCGCCCCCCCCCACACTTGTCCTGGACAAATGACAGCACGCACTTGTGGCTGAACGTAAACTTTTGTTTTTCTTTCCAAAACTTTTTTTTTTTTACGTAAATAAATATGTGAACCACAAACAGAAAACTCGGTACAAACGTTCAACAAAAGCAATATGTACAAAAATAAAACAATACAAAGAAACAACTGTCTGCCATAATAAAAAGAAAACCAGGGAGGATAAAGGGGAGAACTATTTACATGGGGGGGATGGGGCAAACGGGGGGCCGAAAAAAAAAGGGTCCAACTATATACAAGGGGGGGGGCCACGTCCCGGGCCCCTCGCCCCTATAGCCCGGCACTGGGCGTGGCCGGCCGGGAGCCCCGCCGCGCTCGCAGCCTGGTCCGTGGCTGGGTGGGAGCGGGCTGGACCGGAAGGTATGGTGGCCGGCGAGTGTCAGGTGGCTCCAGGGGTCCCTTGGCGCGCCGACCCTCGCCGGTGGGTGGCGGGGCGACGGCGGACGGGACGGCGACGGGCGGAGCAGCTGGTGGTGGGGCTGCAGGAGCAGGCAGGGCAGGCGATGTTTCGGCCGGCGCGGCATGGGGGGCCAGGTAGTCCACCAGGCGATTAAATGCGTCCATGTACGCCCCCCATGCCTCCTGGCGCCAGGCCAGCGCCCGCTCCTGCAGCTGGAGGTGCTGCTCCGCGACCTCCAGCTGCCGACGGTGGATGGCTAGCAGCTGGGGGTCCGTCGCCGTCGGCGGTTCGAGGCGCAGGGTCCGCCGTCTAGCCCGCCGTGGGGCCGATCGGTCCTCGGCCGAGGGGCTCCCCTGGAGCGATGGTCCCGGAGGGCTCTCCGGGACGACTGACGCTTCGCCGGCGCTCTCTTCCGGTCCTTCTGATGGTGCGGATGCAGGACACAGGAGAGGAGGGGGGGAGAAGAATGGAGACAGGCGTTAGTGTGGGCCCCGAGCTGTGGCCTTTGTCCCCCCAGCCCTGTGCTGCAGGTTCCCCATCCCCGTCCCCGGGAGATGCTGCTGTGATGGATGGGGTTCAGGGGTCACCCTGCCCTGCACCCCGTCCCCTGGTGGGAGCGACTCTCACTTCACCCCGCAGGGTCTGAGAGCAGGAGAGGTTTCTTAGGCCACAGATGCCCAGTTTCTGCCAGGAGTGACAGCACCAGCTGTCGGAAGAGACAGTCCTTCCAACCCGTCGTGGGGAGAAGACCCCAAGGGGTGCCCCTCGGGGATGCAGCTTTCCCCCTCCTCAGGCTGGCTGCCTTCCAGCTCTCCCTTCCCCTAGCCTCTACCTGTGGCCCCCGCCCTCGCCCCCCAAGTCCAAGCCAGCTCGGCTCCTCCCTCCTGTTTGTTCAGGGCAGAGGTGTCACCTGCCAGCTGTAGCCCCAGGATCCTCCTTTGCCCCTGGGAGCTATTCGGCTCTTGTGGCTCATATGTAGCCTGAGTCTCCCTTGGGCACTCCCCCCACTCCATCACATGCTGCTGCTGCGGGGTGTCCCACCCCCTCCTCCCGGGGGCCCCTCGAGGTTCTGCTCCCCCCTGGCCCGGGGATGGGGCATGGCACTGTCATGCGGGGTGGGGGGGGGCAGGGGCTGGTGGATGCAGTGCTGTGAGGGCCATGGCCCTGGTGTCCTTGGGGCCATGGCCATGTGAGCATGTGGGGGGCCCTGGACACATATCTCTTATCCCCGCCCCTCAAGCCCAGGGGTGTCCACCAGAGGGGGGTACCTACCTGTCGGTCCGCTCCCACGGTCCGGAGATCCCCGGGGGTCGGAGGCCCTGCTGCTGCTCCGGGATGGCAGGAGGAGGATCTGCAGGCTGGATTCTGCGGAGGAGGAGCCCCCCTCCTCCTCCTCCTCCTCCTCCTCCTGCCGCGATGTCCCGGAGGTGGCCTCCGGGGGGGGCCCCCGGGGTGCGGGGCTTGCCTCCGGGGCGGACTCCGTCTGCAGGGCCTGCTGGGGCTCGTCAGCCAAGGTGTCAAGGGTGGCCGGAGGGGAGGAGGTGTGCCGGGAGCCCAGGATGTCCCTGAGCTCCCTGTAAAAGGGCAAGTGACGGGGGCGGCCCCAGATCGGCTGGCCGCATCCCGGGCCCGGGAGTAACCCTGCTGTAGCTCCTTGACCTTACTCCTGACGTGGTCAGGAGTGCGGGCAGGGTGACCCCGGACAGCCAGGCTGTCGGCCAGCCGAGCGAATACATCCGCGTTCCGCCTCTTGCTCCCCATTACCTGGAGCACCTCCTCCTCGCTCCAGCAGGTCCCGCAGCTCGGCCTCCGTCCAGGAGGGGCCCCGCTGCCGCTTCCCAGCCTGGCTACCCTTCTGGCTGGGCTGGATGCCCTGGCTCCCCTTGGGGGGGTCCCCTGGGGGCGCTGCCAGGCAGCCATCGCAGGTCTGTGGGGCTGAGGGTGGTGCAGGCTGGCCGCGTGTGCAGGCTGCAGCCTGCACGTTCCCTCAGCTTCCTGCAGAGGAAGGGAGGGGGAGGGGACCTTTAAGGGGCCGCTCCACGCGGCCACCAGTGAGCTGAGGGGCTGGAGAGAGCGTCTCTCAACCCCCCAGCTGATGGCCACCATGGAGGACCCAGCAATTTCGACGTTGCGGGACGCGGATCGTCTACACCGTCCCTACTTCGATGTTGAACATCGAAGTAGGGCGCTATTCCGATCCCCTCATGAGGTTAGGGACTTCAACGTCTCGCCGCCTAACGTCGACGTTAACTGCAAAATAGCGCCCGACGCGTGTAGCCACGACGGGCGCTATTTCGAAGTTAGTGCCGCTACTTCGAAGTAGCGTGCACGTGTAGACACAGCTTATAAGACCAGAAAGAACACAAAGAGGTACCTTCAGATGGATTTAGAGATGTGATTTCTTCAGCACACACCCAGTGAGGGCTCTGACTCTCCATGAAATTGTCCTCCTCTGACTGAAACAACCAGGGGGCTCTGGAAGACCCAGTTTCTTTGAGTTAATTAGACTGATGAGATCTAGAGATGGCACGAGGTCAGAGAAGGGGAATCAGAATGGTTCCTTCAGACCCGGGGAGTTGGCAATGGGACCAAACAATTGCTGTGGGGGAGGGAGATTAATACACCCAGGAGGTGCCTCCAGGGGAGTCACCTGGGAGAAGATCCCTTGTTCTCTCTGGGCAGAAGGCAGAGGGCCCCCCCCGTGGCAGGACTTGCGGCGGGTTTCTCTTGTCAGTAACTTCCCCAGGGACAGGAGCCCTGCGGAGCTGGGGCCTGGTACTGAGGCAAAGCTGCTTTGGAGACACAGGATCTGGGAGGCGCCCAGGGGAGGTGGGAGGCGCCCAGCAGGTGCGGGCTGGCGCCCATCAGCGCGCCCTATAAAGGCGGGGCCGGCGGCCTAGGCACTTCCAGCCTATCCAGCAGGATGGGGGATCCGCAGCCCCTTCGCAAGATCCACATGAATATCGTGATCATCGGGCATGTGGACTCGGGTAAATCCACCACCACCGGGCACCTCATCTACCAGTGCGGGGGGCTGGAGTCCCGGCTGCTGGAGAAGCTGGAGGCCGCGGCTAGCCAGGTACGCTGCCCCGCCCGCGCCGGCCCCGGGAGGCAGGGTGGGCCCTAGCGGCTCGGCGGCGGGCCGGGTTCCATCGCCCCCATGTGGCCCTGACCGCGCCCGCCCCGCAGGAGGGGAAAGGCTCGTTCAAGTTCGCCTGGGTGCTGGACCGGCTGAAGGTGGAGCGGGAGCGGGGCATCACCATCGACATCTCGCTGTGGAAGTTCCACACGCGCCGCTTCTCCATCACCATCATCGACGCGCCGGGCCACCGCGACTTCATCAAGAACATGCTCACGGGCACCTCCCAGGTAGCGGGGTCCGGCCCGGGCCCGGGGCCCAGCCGCGGGAGCGCGGCCCCGCTCCGAGCCCGTAGCTACTGGGGAGGAGAGCCGGGCAGAGCGCGGCGCGTTCCGGTCCTGCCACGTGCCCAGTTGGAGGGGGGGCGGGGAAGGGGCTGTAGCCCAATGGGCGCGGGGCGATCCCGCCCTGGGGAGGGGCGGTGTTCAGCCTCGCGGGTGCAGGGAGCGGGCCCGATCCTACCTCGCCGCCAGCTGGTAGGGGGGCGGCCCGATCCTGCCCCGTGCCCTGCTTGGTGGGGGGAGGAGGTTGCAGGACGCCCGCCCCTCTTGCCTGCCTCCCTCCCTCACGCGGCTCCTGCGCGCCCCAGGCGGACGCGGCGGTGCTGATGGTCTCGGCGGCGCCTGGGGAGTTCGAGGCCGGCGTGTCCCGCCAGGGGCAGACCCGCGAGCACGCCCTGCTGGCCTACACGCTGGGCGTCAAGCAGCTGCTGCTCTGCGTCAACAAGATGGACCTGACCGAGCCGCCCTACAGCCAGCGGCGCTTCGAGGAGGTGGTGCGCGGCGTCAGCCTCTACCTGCGTAGGATCGGCTACAGCCCCGCCGCGGTGCCCTGCGTGCCGGTGTCCGGCTGGGTCGGCGAGAACATCAGCCTGCCCAGCGCCAAGGTGGGCACGTGGGCCTGGGGTGGGGGAGGAGGTGGCCGAAGGCACCACCCAGCTGAGGCTCGCAAGGCTTGAAGCCTCGGGCAGCTGTGGGGCCAGGGACTGGCCTACAGCCCCCCTCCTTCCATCTGGGGGGAGATGTGGCCCTCCCACTGGGGGTAGTACTAGCCCTGAGCTCCAGCCCCAGACAGCCTGGCATCTCCCTGGCTTCCCTCGGCAGATGCCCTGGTTTAAAGGCTGGAAGGTCAAACGGAAGGAAGGCTTTGGTAAGGGGCAGACACTCCTGGAAGCGCTGGATTCTCTCCTGCCTCCTGTGCGGCCTAGTAACAAACCCCTGAGGGTGCCTCTGCAGGATGTCTACAAGATCGGAGGTCAGTCCAGGCAAGAAAGGGGCAGGCAAGCTGGACTTGGTATGGGGCTTTCCAGACTGGCCTCTAGGGGCAGGCCCAACCACCACCTGCTTAATGCCTTTCTGTGTGGATGAGCTTCTCAGTAACTTGCTGCTTGCTGTGATTCAGGAAGTGTCTGGCAGCAGGAGCCTGGCCTGTTTCTAAAGCTGGCCTTTAGAAACTCTTTTGAAGCTACTCTGCCCTTGTCTGCTGTCCAGGCCAGGACATGTCATCCAGTCTCAAACTAACTAGTCTACTTGCTGTGCTGGTTATGGGCTTTCCATAGTCGGCACTGACTTGTTTGTCCTGTCTTCTTCCAGGAATTGGCACGGTACCAGTGGGGAAGATAGAGACTGGCATCCTTAAGCCAGGCATGAACATCTCCTTTGCCCCTGCAAACCTGTCTGCAGAGGTCCGAACTATTGAAATGCACCATGAGCCTCTGCAGGTGGCTTTTCCTGGTTACAATGTGGGCTTCAATGTAAAGAACATTGCAGTCAAGAACCTGAGGCGGGGCCATGTGGCTGGCAACTCCAGGAGTGACCCTCCAGCAGCAGCAGCCCACTTCACTGCTCAGGTGAATAAATCTTGCTCTGATGCTTATGTTGTACATAGGGTGTTGGCCCTTTGTGTGGGGTGGGGAGGTGCAGTTTGATAGTCATGATCTCTGCACCACTGGGAGGTGGGGGGTTTTGGGGGTCAGTCATACTGGACTCTGCAGAATTCACTAGGTGAGCTAGACAAGGCGTCCTCTTCTTGTGTTGTCCGCTTTAGGCAGCTTTTAACAGTATCTGCTGCCTGAACGTAGGACACATTGCTCCCCATAAACGTCAGGGCATCTAAACAGTATGAGGGTTGGAACTCCTGAAGCAGATTCTTGGAACAGGTCCTTCCTTTTTCCCTAGGTGATCATCCTGAATCACCCTGGGTTTATCAAGGCTGGCTACTCACCAGTGGTAGACTGCCACACAGCTCATGTGACCTGCCAGTTTGCTGAGCTCATTGAGAGGATTGACCGTCGATCTGGGGAGAAGCTGGAGGATAATCCCTCTGTGCTGAAGTCTGGAGACTCTGCAACTATCAGGCTTGTGCCTAGGAAGCCTCTGTGTGTGGAAAAGTTTTTTGATTATCCCCCTTTAGGCAAGTGTGTTTGAGGTCAAGTTAGCTGTATTTGCCACTAATTGCCTACGTGAGATGTGATAAACTTAGTAAACCTAGGAGCTTCCATGTCTCTGCTCTAGCATGGTCCTGCCCATTTTGATAGACAGGGTAGGGAAGTGGTGGTTTTCTGTAAACTGCAGTCTTCAGCTCGGCAACTTGAGTAAACAGGCTCTTACTGCCCTAAAGGAAGCCTCATGACTTTGAACATTTAGTTAAGTCTAGAAATGAACCAGGTCTCTCCTGGTTTAATGTTGTACAAACAGAGCAAAAGATGGCCCTGCCCCAAAGAGCTTAATTCTAATGTAGATGACTGATGGGGGTGGGTACAGTATGGTCATGGCCACTGGAAGACTACTGCAGGGAGGAGCTGCTGAAAGCAACTGAAAGGTGTATCTCTCTACATAATGGAAATCACTTTAAGCCAGGAGGTTCTGCAGCACCCCAAGACACCTTGTTGTTGCACTTGTGAAGGTGGCCTCATGAATATAAGCAGCAGCATTTACTCCTTAGTTTGAATAGGCTCTAGAACTGGAAGGGACCTTGAGAGGTCAGTCCAGTCTCCTGCCCTCATGGCAGGACCAAGCACCATCTATAACATACCAATAAGTGTCTAATGTGCTATTAAGTAGCTCCACTGATGGAGATTTCACAGCCTCACTAGGCAACTTATTTCTGTGTTGAACCACAAGAGGAAGGTTTTTTTGGCTCCCCCCATGTCCAGTCTGAACCTCTTGCTGCAGTTTAAGCCCATGTCTGCTTTTGCTAGCCTCAGAGGCCAAGGATCAATTTTTCTCTCTCCTTGTGATGCTTTTTAGGCACTTAGAGCAGTTTGTCTTCTCTCCTCTAAACTAAATGAGCCCAGTTCTCTAGCACTATAATCATTCTTGTTGCTCTTCTCTGGATCTTCTCCACATCATTCTTGAAATGCTCTGCCCAGAACTGGATACAACAAGGAAACTAAAATATTTGACTCTATTTCAGGTCGCTTTGCAGCTCGGGACTTGAAACAGACTGTTGCTGTTGGAGTAATCAAATCTGTGGAAAAGAAGGCTGTGGGTGTCACTAGAAAACAAGCTCAGAAAGCTCTGATTATCCAGTAAATTTTTTTTGGTTGTTTCAAGCCACTTTAATTGAAAGGTGGCTCCAGTGTAACAAGGTCTAATGGAGATGGATTTTTGTTTTGCTTAAGCCCTAACTGGGATCATTGTGTTTCATGGTTAATGTCGGTGGCTTGATGTATGTAAACAATAAAGCCTCATCTCATAAAGCTCCATGTTTATTGCAGAAGTCATTTAAGACACAGCTTAGTTCCTCCCTCACTCTTAAGCTCCTAGAAATCTCCACTCTCCAGCAAGGGTGACTAAAGACCATCTGAAGGGGGCTGAAGGGCTGCTTCAAACTACCACTTGCATCTATATAAGTAGACATAAGATGTCCAGAGCTTCATGGCCTTCAACTACTTCAGATCAGTGTGAACCTTAGGGAGTGTCTGTATTAAGGGCTCTCAACTCTTGAAGTAAGGACACTTCTATTTGGGGGGGGGTAAGCAGTTGCTTGAAGCATAGAATCAGTCTACTAGCCTAAGGGCATCAGTGAACAGCCAAGTAGAGACTCCCTAGAGGAAAAGGGAGGGATGGCTTGGTCTTAAACATAAGTGTAACAAACTTAAGGTAGTTAAGAGTTCTTGACTTTTTGCTTTCAGAAGCCTTCCTTTGGCCTCTTCAAGGCTTAAAATTCAGCACTATATAGTGCCAAGTAACAGTGAACCAAACAAGGTGTTACCATAGTAGTAAGATTGCCTGTTACAAGCAATACATCTTTCTGCATCCCTTCTAAAGGATTATTTGCTTATAAGTCCAGCCTATTAGGCAGGATCGGTAGGAATGGTGTTCCCTGTCTTGAGGTTAGAAATAGATGACAGATTAGGTGACTACCTGTTCTGTTCACTTCCTTTGGGGGCATTCTGGAATAGATAAACCTTTGGTCTGACTGGGAATGGCCATTTTTATGTTTTGCTAATGGGGCAGAGGTACCCAAAGTTGGGTGTGCAGAGGTATGGCAGGGCCCAAGCCAGCTCTATGGGGCAGTGAGGAGGCACCACCCAATCCCTCCCTTGCCCCATCTACATCCCTGACTCTTGTGCCCTGTTTCAGTATAGCTGTATTCCTGGGCTGAGCAGCACCACACCCTGTCTGGTTTGGGATGTCTGCTTTAAGGGTGTTTGGATAAACTTAGCAACACAAGACATCTGCACAAATCTAGCATCTTGGTCTCGCCTCTGATTCAGTGCAGGTGGTCACATCTGTTAACTTAAGGGAACAATTTTTAGACTTGTAAACATGCACCTTTGTTACAAGTCTACAGATAACTGAGTGGAAGGGCTGCAGAAAGGCATGTGGGGCTAGACAAATCCTCCACTTGTGGGTAGGAAGGTTTAGGTGGGATTGTGGTGTAGTCTTGTAAGAGGGCTCTTCTGATGGAGCAGGAGACTAATTGTAAGTGCTGATATTGGCAAATGGAGTCTTCAAAATGGCTGACAAATGTGGGCATGGTGAAAATGCCTTTACTGATGAGTTCCTGGAAAAAGGAGTAAAGTAGAAAGGTGGCTCTAGCCAATTTGCAGTTTTGAGATAAGCTGCCACTTATCCTTTAATCATATGCAGTAGAGTATATTAGTACTAACCTATTAAGGACAGGTGCACAGAAGTCTAACAACTGTTTATAAAGTCACCTTTTGTAACACCATTCCCTTCACAAAAGACTGAGCCTTTAATATTCCACTTTATTTCAGAGTCATCACATGATGGAAATTCCTACTGGTTCTGTTCTTCATGCATTCTAAAACAAAACCTTGAGCTAGCTGTTTAAGTTTTAGGCCTATAGTTGTGCATTAGCAAAGCTGTGCATTATCCTGAACCTGTTGCCTGTTAGATGCAATCAGTTGTTGGAAATCTCCAGTGTTTTCAAGGTAATGGTGGCACAGTATTTGAAGTAACCTTACATGTCATAAGCTTAGTGTCCAACTAATGCTGGTGAGTGCTAGGTATGGTTTGGCTATCCACTAATTAATGGTATTCATTACTGTAAGTTAAATGTGTTCACTGTGTAGCTAAAGACCTCTGAGAGATTTCCTGTACAACCCCTAGACATAACTTCACATTCTATCTGGTCATTTGAGATGTAGCACATGACCAGTGTTAGTTTTAAGAGTGCTTGAGCAACTGATTAGCAGAGCACCAATGCCTAGCACCATATGGGTTTTATACATCCACACATTCCAGGGTGCACATAACAAAACTCACTCTGCCCATGGATGGAAAAAATTAGAGGAAACATTGCCTAGGACTACTTCTTTTGTGTGTGGGTGGGGGGGGGGGGGGGTGTTTTAAAAACCCTGAGCAGCCAGCCATATTGAATTGCAAACTTTAACCCTTTATCTTTCAGTAGGTAATCCATACAACAGTCTAACTGCTAAGGATTAGGTTTCATCCATATAGTAGATTTACAGTTTAGCACCTGAATCTACTCTGAGTGCTACAGGTCAACCATTCTTCATCTTAAATCTTCCATCTTCTTTGCTGTTGAATGGGTTAAGACTATCATACAAATCTGAACAGCAGACTGAGGAATCTGAGTCAACAAATACTAACTCTTGTACAGAGGGAGCAGGCCTAGTTAAAAACATGAGCTACAACCCAGAAAATGGTGGTAAGGTTTTGACCCTTGCATCTTCCTCTAAGAAGAGCTTTGAATCCTCTTCCACCAGTTGTAAAAGATTGCCAAGGTATAGAAGAGAGAATAGAATTATGACTGGTTGAAACTTTGGGCATTTGAGTTGAGCAGGTATTTTTACAAAGTATTTGGGAGCACAAGATCTTGATGAAAGAATCAAACAGTACTTTCCTTTGAGTTAAAAGAAGACCTTTGCACCCACTGTGTCAGCGGGGCAGGACAGCAGCAATTCAAAGCTGTTAACAGGAAACACTTTGCTATAACCTAAATGGGTGGAACACATGTCTACAGGCTGGCAGTAAGACAAAGGAGACTATGTGAAGATATTTCACATTTTATAGATAACAAGTGTCCAGAGTTAGTATTGAACAAAACTTTGGGAAGAGACACATGTCATGCTGCCAGGTGTAGCCTCTATCCTTACTGAAGCTTAAAAGGGAATTTTTCTCCTATTAGGTTATCCCATGACTACATGCTGCAGAGTTTCTTGCATCTTTCTCTGAAGTAGAGTACTGGTCTCTATTATGCTATTTGGAGCAGGCAAATACAGCCTCAGCTCAATTTAAAAAAATTGAAATCTCAAACTTGAGTAGAAACACCCCACAAAAGAATTCTTTTTCTGAGATGGAAAGAAGAGAACTTACTCCCTTCCCCACTTTGCAAGTCACTTTCTTTCTGGATTCAGAGCTAATTACTTCTCTTGGAATGCTAGCAGCAACCTTTCCCGCCCCCTCTAGTATCACTAACACACTGTTTAACATGGCATCAGAGAATCAGAAGAAGGGAAATGGATACCTCAGCAGAAGTTCCATAGTAGCTGGGTTCCTCTGCTACAATTATTAGCTGTGGAATAGTTAAATAATTCAAATGACTGCTGAGTTGCAGGTAACATGACCCAATAGCTCTAAAACTGCTGTGAATTTTCAGTCTGTATATACAAAAATGGTACCAGAAGCGGGGGCGGGGGGGGGGGGGGGAAAGGGGGGATTCAAATAAGCTTAATCCCAACCATGAAAGAATGTATATTGTTATACTTGCATATAGCTTTATCCTAATTTTAAGATACTAAGTACATTCATATTTAGCAAATAGGTTACATGTATTAGCAACTTAATACTTATATTGATAATTCAACTCTCTACATAACTAAAAATGAACTATGAAAAGCCACCTACATGAGATTCCAACTAACAAAAGGGCCTTGTTCAGATGTCTGGGATCAACTGAATACATTTATTTCAAAGCAATTTTAAATATTAAAAAAGTAGAAATTAACACATACAGTACTCAAAAAACTGTCACATTTAAATACATGTGAATAGACAAGTGTACTGATGTTTGATCTTAACATTCAAATGAGAAGTCAAAATTTTAACTAGTGGCAGTACCAGATCTGATTTCTATACAACATGTTGATGTATTATGTAATAAAAAAATAAATAGCAATTGCTGTTCAACAGTAAAATAAGACATCATTTGTAGAACAACCCCATCCCAGGGGAAAAAAACTAATCATTAGCTATCTGTCTATAAAGATCTAAACTTTCCAAATACTATTTCATATACAAAATTGCAGATAGTGGCTCAGTGAGTTTAAACAGAATGTATTTAAACTCAATCAATACAACACAATGTATTTTTAGATTTCCTACAACACACAATAAGCCAGAACAAACAGAATTCTTGTTCCTGATGGAACTAATTTCATTTTAAAAATGCCTATTTATACTACTGTAAAGAGTGTACAAAATAATAGACATTTGCTTCTACATTGGTTTATATGTTTAGATTTCCTTTATGTGGTTAGCTTTTACCAGATTATTTTGAGATCACTTAAAAATACACTTGACCACAAATGTGAATAGGTTTTTTTTTCTTTAATGCAACATAAAACATTGTATTAATGGATAAAATGGAATGCTAAATAAACTCAGGTCCTGACTGCCTTCCATTAAAAGAAAAAAAAACAGTATAATTCTAAAAAATACTGAAACTGATAACACTGTGGATGCAACGTGAGCAGGTTTACTCACTGGTGTATTTGGTTTTGAACATACTTTTGTCATGACACTGAAAAAGCAATAATTTAAAAATCACCTTCCAGTAACAGCTGATAAATATTTTGGAATTTTTTTTTTCATGCAAGGTTTATTTGATATTTAAGTTTTCATAACAATATAAATAGAATTAAATATTCACTGACTACAGCTTTGTAAAACTGCACTAAAACTGAAAGCCTTCAGAAGGTTTTTTGAGTTGTGCTTTTATGAAATGAAAAATCTTCTTATGTAGCCAAGACTGTCTACAGTAAAATATTAGTAATACGTATTGTTGCCAAAGGAATATTTTAAATAATATTTGGCCTACATATGAAAATCACAGAACCTGATAAGTCTTGATCACAGAGAATAATTTCATTCTACTCAAAATTAAAAATTATATATAAAAATCGGAAGTAAATTATTGTTTTTAATAGTACATTAAATGTTATTTTAAAGTGAATTAAATGCAAGGAATGTGTTTTCCACTAATTCAATTTGATAACATTTGAAGCTCTCCTTTCAAAGACTTATTAGAAATTAATTTTATGGTAACGTGTTTGTTGGCTGTTGCTTGGAATTAAGACTATGAACTACAAATACAGTTTCATGAAGACTGTTAATATATATGTTGATAATGGTGACTGATTAACAGCTTGACAAACTGCATGAAAGTTCAAACTTTCACTCTGATTTAATGAACATTTTTAATACTGTAAAAGTTAAAATGTATTCATAACAGAGAAAATTTTGCACTGGTTAATTAACCTTCAGCAAAGCTGAAGACTTATTTTTTAAATAAGAGATTTTCAGAGAACTTCAATTAGGTATAAACAAATACTGTTTCAAGCTCATATTTCAATCTCAATAGTTATCAAATTAAAATGTTCTTTTGTTTCAACTTAAGCTATGTGACTACAGTATTATTAGTATACAAAGGCAGATTTCAAGTAATATTCTAAATGCATGCATAATGTAAACAGTGTAACAGTTTCTAGAAGTCCTTGGTTAGTAAAAGTACAGTGAAAAGCTGTCACCAAATTTCACATCTGTATAATGAAAGACAGTATGACTTTTATCAAAATAAATTTTTAGATGGAAGTAATTTGTAACTGTCTTAAAGTGAGGTAACCACTTTAAGGGAAACCAATCACAGTTTGGCATAGGTCCACGTAATATAATCATGATATGCTGTATGCACACCATAAAATGTTACCAATTTTCTGTAAAGTCAGTGAATATTTCTTTTGCTTTCAAACTTACATTTAATTGAACGCTTTCTTTAATAAATACCGAAGTGGGTTTCATAGCTGTAAACTGTACGCTTAATTGCAGATTGGTCTTTAACTGGGCCAAAACCATTCACTTTGAAAACAGAATCTTAACTGTGCTAATCATATAATTGAGAATACTGAGTTATTAGGAACAGTTATTTCTACAAAGTTACATGATGGCTGGAAACCTATGTTTGGAAAGCTGGCAGTTGATACATGTTGTTAACAGCATAGACAGAGATGTAAGTGCTAGATGCCAAGGATGGCTTCAGCAAACCCAATAAGGCATGCCAGGTTCCAAGGCTACTGTAATACTGGCAAAGGCAGAATAACACAGTATATTTACAATACATATAATTCACCTCATGAGGTGAACCTTAAAATAATTCATATTTTGTAACAGCAGCCATATATACAGTTGTGCACAGGATTACAGGGAGGCAGCAGCCATTAGCTTTTGCTAAAAAGCCTGTCTTGCATGAAGAATGTGCAATGGTCAGGTTTTGAATTTTATTAATCTGACAAAATGTGCACAAAGGACACTGGGAAGACTCCTTTCCGCTCTGGCTGTCCTTCAACGTGGCCAATCTGCAAAAAAGGAGAAAAACACTTACCCCATGTAACAAAACCATGTTCCTCGTGCGTATCAGTACAAGCATGGTGATTGTACTTGGTCATTTCACAACCCATTTAAACCCTTGCCAAGAAAATTACACTTTAGTGAGGTTACTCTTCTATAGCACAACATAGACATTGAGTTCTGTTTCATTTGGATTAATACATTTCTATGTCTATGTCTGTTACAACAACATTTGGATTTGTAAAGAGATTAATAACCAGCTCCACACACTGTTGTAACTTGGATAATAAAAGGAGAAGCTAAATGAAGTAGAACTAAAGGACCATAGTTGAAATGGAAGATCTGGAAGAGTCACACATTCCACTGATCTGAACACAGAAGAGAGAGATTGATTTAGCCGTTAAAATAATCATGAGTTATCTAGATTACACACTGGATGGTCCTGAAAAGCCATAATAAATTCCCATGTCATTATACAAATTAGATAGAGGGCCCCTGCTAGAGATTTGAATTGGTGTAAGCATAAACTTGCATTATGAATAAGAAGTAATGACAACAGGTCTTTTCAGGATCCAACTTCTATGACATCTGTCAATTTCTTCTTGTTTCACCTTGTTGTCAGTAGATATGACTGCAGAATATACAGGGCTCAATTAAAAAAAGACACTGTCGAATGCTGCTTTTAATTTTGGGGGTTTTTTTGTGCCCAAAATGGGTATTTTTGTTCGTAAAAGATACATTGACGTACATAGAGAAAAGTGTGTCAGTGGGAAAATGCAAATGCGCAGGTGCATCTTTTGCAAACAAAGTCTTAGATACCCATTTCTAAACATTTAGGCATAATGCTAGCACTATCCCTTGTTCTGAACTTTGTAGAATCCAAAAAATAAAATAACCTGATCAAAGAGACTGAACTCCAAATTTCCTTCTGTCAGTCTTTGCCTTTAAATACCATACATAAAATGTAATTTCTTTTTTTAAATGAAAGGATAAACAAATATAAAGTAAAGCAGGTTAAAGAAATGTTTCTACAGATATTGTAAGTGAATACTAGATGTCAAACTAATGAAGACAGAAGAGCCATTAAACTGTCAGTTTGGCTTTGACTCAAAAACACAGGTAACCAATGTATTAGAAATCTGCAAGATGGATGGCCTATGATATATTGATGACACATAAGCTCCTTTCTTTTTTCAAGATGAATGGAATTGTTACTACTGACGTTCTCAAGACTAACAACATATCTATCCATTTATCAGTGATCCATGTCAGTACATATGCATGAAGTACATCTATTGGCCTAATCATAATTGTGTTCAGACAGACAATATAATGAACAAGTTCTGTAAATTCTGTTTTAAAGATACGAAATTTCAGGATTATGTGGACATCCACCAGATCATATTCTGAGATTTCATAGCTGTTTACTGATCTTTATTCTGACTGTAACTACACACACGTAACTACTGACAGGCGGACTCAAACCTGGGACCTTCTGAAATGTAGCGCATGAGCCTCTATAGCTTGAGCTAAAAGCCAGCTTGCTTTCAGCTGAGGCTGTAGAAGAGACTTACTCTCTCTCTCTAAAATGGTTTAATTGCCACCCCAAGACTCTAAACTACATCCAGTAGGTGCGTGGGTTACACACACATTGGGAGAACAGTCATATGTAGCAGATGCATTAGCCCTGAAAAAGAGTCTGTTTCCATTCTCTGCTGTTTCCTCCTCATTGTAAGGAAAACAAACAAACAAAAAGCAAAATATTTTAGCACCTTTCATCTGGGCAGTCTTTTCATATTTTGTTCTGAGTCTAAACTCTGACAGGAAACCCTGAGTGTGACAATCAGTGAAAAGAAAGACCATATTTGGCACAGACCGGAGACTATAGGGACAACAGCTGGTCCTGAGGACTAACACCTGCTGGGAGGAACCAGTTGTAGGAATTACATTTTTATTGATAAAATTTGTCTCATTTCCCTTTTTTTACAGCTGTGGTCTGGGGAAGTAGGATTCACTAAGGCTTGGGAGGATGTTACAGAGGATGAAAGAAGAACTGGGTTTCAGGCTAGGTTTGAGAAACTGTGAGGTTAGCAACAGACAATTGGAGATTGGATCAGATCCAGGAATACAGAAGCATGGGAATGCGATCCAGAAGGACAAAGGATAAGACAAGGGTAACTGCAGCATAAGGACAAAGTTGATCGATGAAATGTAATTTAGGAGTGGAAACCAACAGTCCATGGGGTTAATTATAACAGTCATATTCACAGCAAATAGTATAATTATGTTAATGTTGCTGGTGAATTCAGACAGGAATGACACTGAATCATTTTGATAAAGGTACACAGCGTTTAAATGGAATGATTTTCAGGGGTCGGGGTGGGGGGTGGAATCTGAGACTGCCTCATTTGGAGGAAAGCTGTTGCATTCCAAAGGCAACAAAATACTGCACTTCAGAGGTATCTCTGACTCTGGCAGGGATAGTTCTAGGATTATCCAGGGAAAACTGTCTCCCCACAAAAGAAGATAAATTCTGTGCCTGCACACACCCATCCTCCTTCAATTTAAACACTGGATTTAGGTTCATGTAAATCCTGTTGCATAATTTTTGCCCTAAGGCTGCAAACATTAATGCAAATGGTGTACAGTGCATAGTATACTGTCACAACCAGTTAATTTCCTCTAGCGTAAAGGAAGGGATCAAATAAGATGGGAATTGCAGCAGTACGAGAATTGAAGAACATATAGGTCTCTTGCTAAACTCGATCATCTGCAAACCTATGAAATGGGGTCATTTTTTGATGCTGTCCCTAGTAGTCACTAACACCATTGAGAACACGAAGCTGCATTTAAGTCCTTGTGAAGCATAATTGAATTTCTTAATGAAATAGGACTGAGCTGATGTTCAGGAGCTTTAAGTAGATCAAATGCAGAAACTAAGAATACTGCTGCTCAGCTGAGAGTGATGCTCAATAAAGTGTCAATCAGGTAGAATTTTCATAAAAGGTGAGATACATACCCACCACTCTTGGTCCTCTTCACCAGTTACTATAATTATTTCTCCTTCAACAAAGGTAAGCTCATCATCATTGTCTGCTTGGCAGTCATAAATGGTCTTCACTCTCCTAACTTTGTTTTTCCCCTAAAAAGTAAATACAATTTTAGCTGAAAGCGCTATGAAAGGGGATAAATATATAGCATTTAGATTTTGTTTTTTAGCTATGATTTTTTTTCCAGAAAGCCAGTGCATTTTACCAGTTGTTTGTATTTCTGATTTCATGGGGAAATCCTCCTCTCCCTGTAGCTGCCACTTACTCCGCAGCCCATCATTCCAAAGTGCTTTGTTTTATCAAGACTTTTAGACAACTGTATGTGCACTATACAGTCTATATTCAGAGATGCAATTTTAAAAAAACTTGACATCTAACTACTGCCTTATCAAACTATTTAGGCCCCACCTTTAATTACTCAGGCCAGAAAGTAGTCCTAATGGTTCCAACATGCTTTAGTCTATATGTCCTAGCCCGTTAATGTGTATTTGATTAGGGATATAGGTCAAAACCAAACTGAAATCTAATTGCCTATGAAATTCAGAAAGATGGGGAACAGAGGCAATTACTGAAATCCAACCCCCCCGCCCGCCAGCTATACCTCACCTAAAGTTCTGGTTCTAGATCCAGTGCAAAATCAAACAAACCTATTCTTTGGTTCTGGAACAGACAGACAAAGACTAAATCTAGCAAGACAACATTTCCATGAGATTTTGACACAATGGCACAAATTCCACATGAAAACCTCTAAGACAACTGGCACTATTTTGGGCTGATCTGTCATGAAAATGGCTTGTGATAGCTAATCTGAACCCGAACACAATCTGTAAGTCTGATTCTGCTCTAGACTGCCAATTCATATACAAAATCTGCCACCCCTCTCCACAACATCTCTAGATGCTACCTGCTTTTTGGGGGAACTGTTGGAAACAGTTTCAAAAGTTGACTACTTTGCAAGTATATGATCTGTTATTGTACATCACATTTCAAACAACATCCAAAGACTGAATAAAGGCAAATAATGATAAAAGCTTCAGAATGGTAAGTGAACCTTAGTTAATAAGATAATGTGAGCCTCCGTGAAAAAAAAGATTGAGATGGAGTGGTACCTGTTGTCAAATATGCAAAAGGAATGTTATACAAAAGTGAAGGAATCCATTAAACAACACTGAATTTGATTAATGTTATAGTACAAAAAAAACATTGAAAATTAAGAAACCCTAAATAAACTTCAAAGCAGTTCAGCAACAGTAAACCAGTGTTTCTCAACAAAGAGTCTCTCTCTCTTTGGGAGTACAACCACATCTTCCAGGGGCTACATCAATTCATCTAGATATTTGCCTAGTTTTACAAAGGGCTACATAAGACACTAGTAAAATCAGTAGAATCTAAAAGTTCATTCAGTGACTTGTTTCTACTGCTTCATATGCCTTACGCTGAACTCTAAGCACAATATTTCTATTCCAATTAATACTAAGATGGCAGAAAGCAAGATTTCAGTAGTAGCAGTCTTTTGTGATATTTTTGCTTGTTTTTGTAAGTAAGTAGTTTTTCAGTGAGGTACACTTTGGTGGCATGCAAAACAAATCTGCCCTCTGAAAAGGATACAGTAATCTGGAAAGTTTGAATGGCGTTTGTTTTAAGACCTCAATTACCTTAGGACCATTTTTCTTAACTGGAGGTACACGTACCCTTTGGGGTACACAAGAGGAATCTTATTTTAGGGTACCTCTTTTTTTTTTTTTAAAGGGGCACTTTATTAAAAAAAAAAAAGATTGCGAAACACTGTAATAAACTATCAGGAGAGGATGAAGGTCACCTTTAATGGATGCCCAAAGTGACATCAGGCACCCAGCTTTTAGTGATATTTCTACACTGTGGATAATGAAATCAATAATGAAATGCAGCAAGGGAATAGACTTTTTCCACCAACCACACTGCATTAATTTTTCTAGTGCAAGTGAATTTCTACAGAAAGTTAGATTTCCATACGTCTCAAGGTGTAAAAACATGAGCAAAAGTGACTGACATAGCTTCTGGAAGTCAGCATTCTATTAATAATACACGGGTGACACTTTAATAATCTGCCCGCCGTTAACTCATTAAACTGATGGAAAGGTGAATATCAGCCTGACGAGGTATATATCTCTGGACGAAAGGCACATTTGAAAGGAATGTACATTAAGGGCATGGTTTGGCATTGTGATGTGTAAAGAGAAGCATTTTCATGGTGTTTAATATTTGAGTCTAACGCAGTTGCTAATACTAATTTTCTCCATGCACCCAAATCTGTCACTCCACCCTAAAATGCCCCTATATCAAAATACTCTGGAACAGATTTTGGTGCTCACAACTGCACAGTGATAGTCTCACTCACCAGTCAAGCAGGAATGGTGAGCTGAAGAGAAAGAATATGCTCTCCTAAACCCAAACCCAGAAGGAGCTCTCCCCACTTCTTTCAGTGAAAAAAAGAGACACTTGCTGGGTAAAAACACTTTCTCCATTTGTAAAGGAACCACATCTCCCTGTCCCAAATACAGGACAGAGAAATATGAGGGGAAGGAATGGCTCCTCCTGGCTACACCAAGCTCCAGGGAGCCAGGAGGCAGGTGGCAGCTGCTGGCGCTCCATCCCCCCAGCCCTGGAGAAATGGCAGCCACCAGCACTCCCCTCTGCCCCCTAGGAAAGTGACAGCCACTGGCGCCCCCCACCACCAGCCCCAGGAAAGGGGCGCCCCCCCCCAAGAAGCATGCTTTCTGGCCACCAGCTGCTGGTGGAAAAGGTCAGCAGGTTGGGGGGGCAAATACAGGACAATTAATCCCTTTTGAAAAATAAGCAGGGATACCTTTTTGGCATCCCAAATATGGGACAGGTAGTCACCCTATCCATGTGTGGTCAGTTCATAGGATAAAAATGTTATAAATGAATGTTTAATACCTTTTCTTTATCTACTTGGATTGTGAGATAAACAATTAAAGGCAACTCTACGAGAATAACTAGTGAGCAGTCTGAATAAAGCAACCTCTAAACTGCCTCTCCCTTTCAGAAAGGGCATGCAAGTGCGGCTAATCAGAGATACAAATGAGGTGCAGATTTAAATATCTTGCACCTCATTTGCATACTCCCCAAGGGATCTCGCTTCCAAAAGAGCTGTTTCCGAAAGCCAAAACAGCCATGTAGATGGGGGTCATTGGAAAGGAAATCCCACTTTTGAAAGCACCCTTATTCCTGAAAAAAAAATAGGTGGGATTTCCTTTCCAATGAACACTGTCTACATGGCTGTTTTGTCTTTCAAAAATAGCTCTTGGAAGCGAGATCCTGCAGGAGTATGCAAATTACGCACAAGATAGTTAAATCTGCACCTCATTTGCATTTCCAATCAGCCATATTTGCATGCCCCTTCCGAAAGGGAGGAACAGTGTAGACATAGTTCATGTGTTTTAGTAAATTAGATTAGGATAAATTATTCCTTTTGTACCTAAATTTGTAACATGTGTATCACATTTAAACGTAGTGGCAAGAACTCCAGACTGAGTTACAGTTCTGTTCCCAGCTTTGCCACTGATTTGTGCTGCATGTCACATGCTGCAAGTGAAAACTTGCTTCCGTTCCTCAATAGTTCCTTTGCTAAATACAATGATACTCATGCGCCTTTGTTAAACAGAGGCGCTAAATATTTGACTTATTACACTGTCAAAGTTGATTGTTGTTGGTTAAGATTTTCAGGTCTGTAGGAATTATTAAAACGGAAGTTTAAAATAAGAATACATTCTTTTAAAAACATGTTCAGAATCAAATATGTGTCCCAGTTTTTTATATATAGGAAACATAAACCAAAGAATTAGAAGACAAAAAGCTTTTAAATTTTTTTTAAGTCTTTAACAAACAGAAAGCTTCCTCTTATTGCAGAAGCATAATTTGCAGCCTTAACGCTACCAAAAATGCTTTGATGAATTTAAGGAGCAGGTCTTGCTCCCAGACCTGTCCTTTTATGTTCCTGTACTCCTTTTGAAATGCAAGTGGCTTCAACCTGAGAAGCATTATCAGTTAAAACCATTCAGAAGCATACATCTGTGCTCAAACCTGTTTTGTGCACATAACTCAAGGGCAAAGGTTGCCACAAGGTTTTCAGCACATCGGAATAATAAAACTACTCACTATGTTTATTTTCCTGGGAAGTGGCACTGGGGTTTCTGGCAGCGTATGTGTCACATCATTAGAATCTTCAGATACTTGCTTTTGGATGGTATCTCTAGAGTGTACATTTGGAGAAAGATCTATGGGGTGAGATTTCTGATTTGCCTCTGAAGGCTGAGGCTTTGGTGATGCTTCTCCAACGTGAGTTTTAGCCAATACCTCTCCTAGCTGAGGTTTCGGAGGAAGGTCTTTAATTTGTGGCTTTGGTGGCAAGTCTCCAAGTTGTGGTTTTGGAGGCAAATCTCCTAGCTGAGGTTTTGGGGGCAGTTCTCCTGGTTTTGGGGGTAAATCTCCAATTGGAGGCTTCTGGGCAGGTTCCACAGGCTGAGGCTTCGGGGGCAAGTCTCCAAGTTGTGGTTTCTGCGGCAGATCAACAGACTGTGAAGACTTCTGAAAGATTTCCAGGTGTTGATTAGTTTTATCTATTGAAAGATGATGACTAGCTTCTATTTTTCGTAGTGCCACTAAAACAGAAAGCAAAACCAGAATATTTTGATATGTATTTCACAGATAGACAAATAATCTTGTTTTAACATATTACATTTAAGAAGAATATGAAATATGCAAGACAACTTCTTTTCTTCTGGAAAGATTAATTTAGACTATGTAATCAAAATGTAGAAAAAGAATTTCCATTTCAGGCTAATTCCAAATACAGATATGTACAATGAAAGAAACTAAAGAGAAACTAACTGATTATCTTCAATAACTGAAGATGTCAGATATATTCTGAGTTATCATTCACAAAGTTTAAATCAAACACTATGTCTCAACAGTTGAAATTAATAAGCAATATTATATTTGTGATTTAAAAGAAAGGATCCAAATGTTAAAAATGATTACTTCCTTGCAGTTTGCATACAAATGGTCCTTTCAATCAACATTTATTTTTACATTTTCTTAGTTTCAGTGTTTTTCATTCCCTTATGCTCTTCCATGAAGAGTGCCAAGCAAATCTTGGCAGGCATGACTGCACTTAATGATATTTTAAAGGTACAACTGTATGCCACCCGATACTGAAAGAGAAAGTTCCTTGATGAAAGTACCATTGCATTTTGACTCTCAAAAAAGGACAATTTAATCTTGTGTTCAACATTTGGCTTTAAATCAAGCAACAGTGTCAGGAATAATTGGTCCACACATTTAAACTGCCATAAAAATCACATATACATTATTTGTAATCTAATCAACTACAAAAATTCATTCCCATCATTATATATGGTGAATGCAATTTTAAGATGAGAATTGTGCACACATTACCACATGTCAGAGACAATGTAGCCACGCATGTACATCAAAATGACTTCTACGCCTATGCAAATAAGGCATAAATGTTCAGGCTAAGCAATTTATTTGAATGGCACTTGTGATATTAAATACATTTTTATTAGCCCTCCAAAATGAAGGCTTCAAATAACCTAGTATATCAGTTTGTTGCTAGGTAACACACCCCTCAAAGACTGGAACAAGCATTTGCTATGGCTTGAGAATTCTGTTTATGGCTCTAATATACTTTCAGCCCATGATGACAGTCAACTCTAGTCTAATTTTATACTAAGTGAATACTGGCTTCTTTTGTAATGACACCTGTTATCTCAATGACATCTTAAAAGTACACAGCTGAACTGAATTATCTTATCTTGTTAAAAAAAACTGATTTTTTTTCTTAAATTTGTATTTAGGTTTCACCACTTGCATTTTTCATATCTTGCAGAATGAAGTAAGACTGGCCAGCCTCGTTTTCTGGTTCTCAAACTTTGGGACAACACATTGGTAAGCACAGAATCATAGTACAATAGTCCCTTGAGTTATGCAAGGGTTGTGTTCCCATGCACCCTTGCATAACATGAATTTCGCTTAAGTAGGGAGGGGGCTTTTTTCCCTGGCTGAATGCATGTTCTGCAGCCGGAGAATCAGCAGGAGCAGGAGCACTTGGAGCCCCTTTTGAAAGGTAAGTCCTGGGGTTGGGGGGGTGTGTGGCAACTAGGGAGGGTTAAGCCTGGAGGTAGGCTGGGGCTATAGGGGACTGGGGGGGGCAAAGTCTGGATGGGTTAGGGCTGCAAGGGACACAGGGGGGTGGAGCTGAGCTGGAGCCAGGCTGCAGGGGGTTGAGCTGGAGCTGGGCTATGGGTGGTTGTGTGCCATTCTTGGCACCCATGGCAGGGATTACTGAGCCCTGCATTAGGCAACTGGCTATTCTGGGTTTGGTGTCTCTGTCTAACCACTTTGTACAAATACTTGAAAAGCCATTGGCCTAGAGAGAAAATAATTCCATGGCTCAGCAGTTGGAACATTACCCTACTTTGACTTTGTATAAATAATTAATATAAAGCCAAAGAGCTTCAACATGAAAGAATGAGACAAACCCCTTCATATCCTGGAGTCTTACAATACTTCCTATAGTATGAAAGACCTGTGTACCTGTTACCTTCCTTACTTTGACAGGACAAAAAAGAAGACTTTTCACCCTTCTTCTTGGCCCCACATGATTAGAATAGGGAGATGTTTTCCAAAAAAGGAAAACGGCTACTCACCATTGTAACTGTTGTTCTTTGAGATGCACTGCTCGTATTTGTTTGAATTTGGTGTGTGTGCACATATGCCTGGCAGTTGGAGAGTTTTTCCATAGCAACTACCAGTTGGGTTGGGTGGGGGAGCCCCCTGAGGTGGGGCCTGTGTGGAACCTATATATGACCCAACCGACCCGACACCCCTCAGTTCCATCTTGCTGACAATTCTGACGGTGGAGCAAAAGGGTGGGTTGAATGGATAAGAACAACAGTTACAACAGTGGGTAGCCATTAGTTCTTCTTCAAGCGCTTGCTCATATCTATTGGAGATAGGTGATTCCCAAGACAAATCCAGGAGGGGTCATCAGACTCAACATGTGGCTGAATCAGGAACAGCAACCCAAAAGACTCCATCCCATTTAGATTGCTGCACAATGTGAAAGTGTATACAGAGGACCATGTTGCCGCACAAGATTTTCTGCCAATGCACATGCACCAGAAAGTTGGTTGAAGAGGCCTAAGTTCACAGAGTGCACAGTGACAGGTGGCAGGGAAACTTCAGCCATTGCAGCAATCCCATATACAGGACGTGATCCAGGCAGAGATGCACTGCAACAAAACCAGAAATCCCTTCATTCACTCAGCAATGGCCCTTACGGAAGGGCTTGGTCTGGTCAACGCAGAAGGCAAGAGCCCACGTCAGGCTTGAATGGCCAAGTGTCAAGCGGGAGATTGAAGCCATGCATGTGACCAGTGCCACGAGTCAGACTGGTGATGCCGTGGATGGCCATGCTGGGACTCAAAACAGGGCTGTGACTCTGAGCGGTTAGGTGCTGGTGCCTGAACAGGAGCAGCCAAAAGAGCAGGCTTGCCTCTGGAGACTCTCTGAGGGGCAGGGGCCTCAGAATGTGCTAGTGAGTTCATTATCTCGTTAAGTCGTCGCTCTGCCCAGTACGTATTAGATGTTAATGAAGGCCCAACGAGCACGAGATGACCTCTGGATGAGCCCAAGAGGATGGGGATCAGTGAGTGAGACACTGGGGTATCAGGATCTTGGGTCCTGGGAGCGTCTGGTGCCTTCTGCACCACCCATGCTGCTGTCAATGGTGCTGATGAATTGGGCATCCCAGAGTGAGAACAGTGCTGCACTGGAGGTTTCGAGCAAGTCGAACCCTTTTTCAGTGCCAGTCCCAAAGCTGAAGATGGTATGCTGCACAGCCAGGAAGGGGGTGTGGAGCCTTGCCGTGGAGGTTGGAGTGCTGACTCCATGAAGAGCTGCTGGAGCTGGAAGTCATGCTCCTTACAAGTCCATGGCTTGAAACTCCCTGCAGATACAGCACTTATCTGTTTGATGAGCTTCACCCAAACAAAGGCGGCAGGAGCTGTGGCATAGCAACAGGTACTCAAGCCACAACACTAACAGCCTCATGGGTAGTAAGAAAGGAACTATGGGGGTCCCAGTTTGGCTGGGTCATATCTAGGCTCCACACAGGCACCACGTCAAGGGACTCTCCAGGCAACCCAACCAATAGTTATTAGAGGAAAAAAAACTTTCTGGAAGCTGTGTGTGCATGTGCACACACACCTAACTCACAGATATGAGCAAGCACTCAAAGAAGAACCAATGTGACTCAGGAGCCTGAAGCACATTTTCAGAAGTGAGCTAAGTTCCATTGGTTTTTAAGTATCTTTTGTAAATGGGATCTAGAGTCCCAAGTCACTCAGACAATTTTGCATTTTTTACCCTTAGATCTGCACTAGTTAACATTTATATTCCAGTAATGATACCAGACCCCAATCAGTGTCATTAGTCCAACATGCTAAGTATGGCACACGTGAAGTACTAATACATGTGACTATGTGGTCCTTCTGCAAGGAGCTTGTGATCTTAAAATAAATCAATAATGAAGGAGGAAAATAAAAATAATAAACTCTTACTGATTTTCCTCCACATTCGGCAGAATTTCAGGTTTTGCATTAAAAATGTGTTTACTTTTTTGACAAACTCCTTCCTAACTCAGAGAGAAAAATCCTTTTATATTTTACTGGAATTTCCAGATTTGTGTTCTAGAAATAAATATCTTCTACTAAAAACACCAAATTTATAAAGCTCCTAAGATTTATCATCACTTCTTTAACACACATACAATTCAACTATGCACATATCTTTTAAAAAGGTCTTACCTTTCTGAGGTAGTTTTGGAAGAACTCTTGGGCCAAGTGCAGTCTTTGCAGTCCCCGTGCTAAGCAATAGATATGAAATATCAATACTTGAAACTTAACTGAATAATGAGCTTACTGCGTCCCATTTCTTGTACCACCCACCCATTATTCAGAAAAAAAAACCCCACTATATAAAGCTTTTGCATACCCAGGCCACACAATGTTATGCATGAAACAGTCTTAAAATTCAAAGCAATATTGGCAGTGGGCATGGATTATTTGAACAGAGGGAAAAGCCTTGCAAACTCTACATGTTTTTAAGGCTGCACGGCGCATCTGTTCCATAGACAACAATGCGTGCATACATGTATATTTAGAAAACTGCTTAAATTGAGAATGCAATTGAATGGACACATTTTATTTTAAAAAGTTATTACAAGCATGAATCAAGACCTTAACATACTAACATAACTGCATTTAGTACAGGTTGAACCTCTCTAGTCTGGCAACCCTCGGGACCTGACTGGTGCCAAACAACAGAATTTGCTGAACCACAGAAAGTCAATATTGTCCAGCAGTATGACCAACACTTTGTTTACTGGGCTCTTAAAAGACATTTAAGGGTAAATTACAACAAAATACCAGCACAGAACACTGAGAACCAGGACTACTGGCTGTAAACAAACTTTATGGGGCCGCAGGAAACTTGGCCACACCCAGCTAACTGCAATCAAGATGGATTACAGGTATTGACAGAGGACAGAGTGCTGGATTAGTGAGGCTCAACCTATAGACAGATAATTCATTCCAAAAGCATGCGATTATGGTGTAAGATAGTCTTTTTCTTTTTGGTACTAAAACCTCTCAGGAGTTGAACCTGTACCCCACAATTCACCCCACATGTATACTACAGTAATACATATACACACACCATAGCAAGTGTTATATGTAAGTTTATCAAAACATTCCATCCCTTTTTCAGTTGTGGGTAATTTTTCAAAAATCTTCACCAGTTACACTGATTACATATTACCAGTTACAATCAAGCATGGTGTGAATCCAAGGGTGAATAATTTTCAAAGTCTGAAAAATAAAATCTGATTCATTTGTATACAAGGAATTAAAAAAAACACACTCCCTGATAAAAATGCCCTGTGAACCTTTCTTGAACCCATTTTGCACACAAACAATTTGAGGATTAAAAAAAATAAATTTTGCAGGGAGATAAATCGCCATATCTTGAGTATTCTGGTGAAAACTGGTTTTGACTTGCTTAAGTAATGATACTCAGAAATTGCATTTTGTGCATGTTTTGTAGCTAATGAATGAGGTATCACAACCATCTGCCAACATGCCTAGGGAAGACGGATTGCTCTCAATCAGTCAGCTCCTCAGCTAGTGCATGTTGTCATAGGTCCATGGACTTCAACAAGGTAGAACTCCATACTGATTTAACTTCATATTAAAAAGATGAGCAAATGAAGGAAAACTTTGATCTTCATGTACATGTTGCTATGTGAAAAGTACAGTGAATTAAGCCATTTTTTAGGAAATAATATTCCTTTCCCGTTTTCTTCTGCTACTACTAATTTGTTCTCTTCTCCTCTACACTTCTCCTTTACTTGACACCCTATGTGAAGTGCCAGCTTAATAAGACACTGACAGTGAACAGCATATTTGAATCATTCAAACAAATGAGATCACTTTAATGAATTTTTATAGCAAGGGTCAAAGTGTGTTCAAACACTAGTTTATTCAATAATTATTCTCATTTTTTTCTTTCTTCTAAGGGTACACCATTTTCTGTACAAACAGATAATTATATAAATATTTGCTTAAGTATAACATTTCCACTTCTATGGGTTACATGTTTTAAACTAATAAATATGAGTGGGACAGTACATATAAGAAGAGTAATATTTTGCACTCAACATGCCATGCATGCTTAGTATAGAAACAAAACCTAGTAAGTTCTCACTATGGACCTTCTTTTAAGGATAGTTAGATTGTGCATAGATATTATAAGCATTAGACTCAGTTAGGAGCAGAACTCAAGGATAAAAGCATGTGGCAAAGAGATACAGGAACATAATCTTGTGTGGTATAAAACTATCCAAAATACAGACTATAAGAAAATGATCCAGGTGCATTTAAGGGGTTATTATGGTTTTGAATATGAATGGTCACATGGAACATAGCACAAACGAGAGTATGTCTCTTACGTTTTAATAGAGTAACAACATTGAACAAATATATTATCAAATTAGGGGATTTAACTACTGTATGTTAGTGAGCCGTTACTGTTAAAATTGGAATGGTTCCACTTTCCAGCTGACCCAAACACAGTGGCTGACCCTGTTAGTTCAGGCTACTGACCTTATAAAAGCATTTGTCTCATTAACTCAGTATATTCCTAACCAAACTACTATTTGGCCTGGAACCAGCCAAACCCTGCCAAGAAAAAGGAAAATTACTGACCTGTTATTCTACTTCTGTGAAGCTATCATTCTGACAAGATTCTTACTTCTGGGTCTCAACTCCTTAACATGAGACTTGTGGAACTCCACAAGCTCTTAAGTGTTATGGCACTTAAATGGGAATAGAAGCCACACTTTCTAGTGGTTGTCATGCACTACTATGAATTTAATTTCTGCTTTGGGAATGTTTAGTTAGTTCCCACTGCCTGGGAGTTAAAAGTCACAAAGAAAAAAAAGCAAGCTAGCAGAAGTTATAAAAAAATCGTCCTAAAAATAAAAATCAAGCGGCAAAAATTCAGCAACACCTCAATAAAGATTTAATGTAGAACAATGAGGTGATCAGATGAGTAAGAATCCTGTCAGAATATTTTTCAATAAGCAGAATTCAACCAATCCTCTGGTGCATGGGCAGCCTCAATTCTGTCATTTTTCAATCTGTGAGTATTTTGATGAGAGACAAGCGCAGCAGCATCTGCTGCCATAATTTTATCTGTACCATCCACAGATTCAATTCTGTGCGGCTGCTTCAAACTGATCCAAGAGGCTTGGCAGCATTATGTAGTTGGAATACTCAGATAATTAACAGGTGACTTTCCCTGGTTTATAAACTGGCCCCATCATGAACAACTTCAATAAATGCAAATATATAAAATCTTACCTTGACTGCTGAGACATTCCCTCAAACTTATTTGCAGTCTTAGTTGAGGGGGGACCCAGATCATTACCTATGGGGATAAACATTACTTGGACTTTTTAAAATGAAGATTAAAGTAACAGAAACACAAAGATAGAGGATAATATTGTATAAATTAAAAATCTGCAGCTTTCTAAATATGTTCCATATAAATCTATGTATACTTTAATGACTATTCTTCATTCATAGACTAACAAATTGTAAGGTGAGAAGAGATCATTATCGTTGTATTTAAACTGAAAGTCTTAACATGCTGACTATAGTCTGATTTGCTTTTTCTTGCCAGCAGATAGATGCTGTCAGCGACATATTTTCAAACTTATGTAGACAGGAGATCAAAATAAATATTCTCACAGGTGGCTGTGAAACAAGAAAAAATGCTGCACAACATTGCTCATCAACAATTTTGATGGAAAATTTTACAATGAGAAGTCAGTGCATGGATAAGTCATTCATGGTGTAATGCCCTTTTTTGCTAGCGTGGATGGGACTATACACCATGAACATACAATAAGACTGCAGCCAATACCATGTCATAGTTGACTCGGATTTGATTTGCCATGCTGCTCATGGGCCTTTCCTAACTCATTTTGAATGGTACAGTCAATAAGCTTTAGCCATACCTTCATATCTGAGGCCAGTGAGAGGATCATATGTACAGCTGTGGTGAAGGACAGAAAATATCATACATCACTGCTCACTTCCCTCTGATCAGATTTGATGGTGATCTGCACAGCAAACTGGCTTTGCAAGCTCCCCTTCCAATAATAAGATGATGTTGATATTTTCAAAACCATTCAGCAAGAGCTTAACCCAGCTTCCAACAAAGTCAATGGTAAAACAAAACAAAAACAAAACAACCTCCCATTGACTCCCAAAGGAGCAGAGTTAGGCTCATGCTGAGTATTTGTAAAAATTCCTCTGTTACAGTAGGTGGGCCCCAAGGCATAGTAAACTCAGAAGACATTGGACAATGAAGAATGTTTTTACAGCATCATAGAAGCTTTCGTTTTGGTTGGGTTTTTTTTTCGTTAAGACCTGCCTGCTTGAAGACTACTTGTCAAAGCTTGTAGATGTAAGAGAAAGAATTTTCTGAGTTCTATGAAGCAATTTCACTCTGAATCAGAGTCAGAGGATTTGATCTCCTAACAGATAATGTTCTATTAGTGGGTCTCATGAGTTAACTGAGCTACCTATCTAATAATAAAGGCTTTAAAATATTTATTTGTTAAGTATCAGAAGGGTAGCTGTGTTAGTCTGTAGCTGCAAGTACAACAAGAAGTCCTGTGGCACCTTATAGCCTAACAAGATATAAGTCTACAAGGTGCCACAAGACTTTTGGTTTACTTGTTTATTAGTTTGTTTTTCACTAGCTCTAAACTTTCAACATTTATTCTTTGTTAGGGTTCCTGACTTTTCTTTACAAGGGAAGTGAAGGCAACTATAAAAAAGACAATATAATAATTGGAAGAAACAAATATAAATCAGAACCAGGAATTGTAAAAAACTGATATGGGAAGCTGTTTCCTGGGGAAAGCATCTGACACCTATATTCCTCAGCAACTAGATGGTAAACCCCGACTCCTCAAAGCCTGGCTGCTGATTCCACAAAACCGCTTCGGACATTTTAGATAATTATAAATGCTTTGGATGCGTTGAATTTACTGCTACTGTGCGTGTCTATGTGCATGTGTGTTTGTACATACACATGCTTGAGATCTAGTAAAAAGAGTAGTTGTAGGTAAAACCATTCTGGTTTGTATCAATCATTTATCAGACAGAGGAGATGTGATCCCATTGAGTTATTCCTGATGTCACCTGGAGAGAAGCAGTTGAATTCCCACTCTTTTGGGTTCTGAAAACCTTGGGTAACAGAAGACTCTAAAGTTAGTGTTTTTTTCCCTTCAAATTAGCAGACGGGGTTAACTTGCATCTAAGAGATTAAAAAACAGTGGCTGAAGAGTTCATTGGGTCATTTATTTTAATTTCCAGTAAGTCTTGGAGCACTAGGAAAGTTCCAGAAGAATAGAAGAAAGGGAATTTTGTACCAATTTTTTAGAAAGATAAAAGAAATGACCCAGGTAGTTATAGGCCTCTCACTCTGACATCAATCCTGGGCAAAATAATGGAGCAGCTGATAATGGACTCAATAAATAAGGAATTAAAAGGAGGGTAATGTATTTAAGGCAAATCAACATGATTTTATGGAAAACAGATTCGGTTAAACTATCTGATTTTGGGAATAAGGGGCTTTCAAGATCAGGGGGCTGTTTCGAAAGCCCTCCCCTGCCCCGGCTACACGGGCGGCTGTGTTTTGAAACCAGCAGTTTTGAAGCATGTGCAGCTGCCATTATGCGAATGAGGTACTGCATATTCATGGCAGTGCCTCATTATCATATCCCGAAATGCCACATTATCATAGCCACATTACCATAGCCCTTCCAAAAGGAGGGGCTAGTGTTGCCACAGCCCCAGAGTGATGCAGTGGCCAAAAGAGTTAATGTGATCCTGGGATGCAAGAACAGGGGAATCTCAAGCAAGAGCAGAGAGGTAACCTTATCTCTACATGTTGCAGTGGTGCAACCCTTGCTGTAATACCTGTTGAGTGCCCAGAACTAGGAAGGATGTTGATAAATTGGGGAGGGTTCAGAGAAGAGCCACAAGAACGATTATATTTATTGACTGAAATAGCTTCATCTATTTACCTGAACAAAGAGAAGGTTAAGGGGTTACTTGATTACTGACTATAACAGGAGTGAGGAAAAAAGCAACCTGCAGGCAGGACACACTTTACCAGGGTTAGCTGCAGGTGGGCCGCTGGTGCTTTATTTACCCGAGCATCTGCAGCTCCTGTTGGCCATGGATGGCTGTTCCTAGCCAATGGGAGCCATGGGAAGCAGCATCTCGGTCTGTGCTGCTTCCTGCAGCTCCCATTGACTGAGAACAGTGGTGATACACTATCAATGGGCACTGCAATTGGTCATACCTGTAGACACACAGGTAAACAAAGCTTCAGTGGCCTTCCAGGAGCTAAACCTGGTGAATTGCCTCCTGCTTACGGCCCACCCCTGGTCTATAAGCATCTACATGAGGAAGGAATAATGGTTTCTTCTGTGTAACAGAGAAAGGTATAATACAATCCAATGTCTGGAAGTTGAAGCTAAACAAATGTAGACTGGAAATAAAGTGTAAATTTTTAACAAGAAAAATAATCACCAAACAATATACCAAAGATTGTGGTGGTTATCAATCACTGACTATTTTTAAGTCAAGACTGGATCAGAGATTGGACAAATTAAAGATATAATTTAGAAATTATTATGCAGAAGTTTTACAGAGGTGGGAAACCTGCGGCCTGGAGACCACAAGTGGCCTACTAAGGCTCCACCTGCGGCCCACAGACCCCTGGCTGCTGTCCTCCCACATGCGTCTTTCACACCCGGGCATCTGAGTCCTTTGAATCACCTGATTAGCACTCTGTCCCCACTCCTCTCCATTCCCACAGAGCTGGAATTCTGTGAATCAGCTGTTCACAGCCTTCCAGCTCTTGAAGGGAGCAGGAGAAGTACAGATGGAGTGTGAATCAAGAAATTTGCAGCACTATGAAGATGCTGGGAGAGAGGGAGAGGAGCAAGGAAATGGGGGGCTTTAGTGCACAAGAGGCAAATGGGGGAGGGGAGGCTGCAAGACCACAAGTGGAACTGACCCTTTGCAGTTGTTGATCTCTGTTCCTTGGCCTGTGTAATACTGGAGGTCAAACTAGATGATCATAATGGTTTCTTCTAGCCTCACAACCTACGAATGTACTTCCTGCTTAGTTCTGAACTAGCCCAAGATGTGCTTCAGAGCATGTCATAAAGCCTCTCTTCACTTCTCAAGCTTTTACGGAAGCAGAAAGATAATGAATGTAATAAAGTAGTACATATTTTCTTCTTTGAATACTAGCTTTCACTTTTGTCACACTTCTTTTTCATCTCTCAGGCTGGAATCTGGCCTGAATCTCAAACACAGATGACAGACAAATCTGCACTGGAATCAGACTGTGATCTAGCATAAGCCCAAGGGTTGCTGACTGGACTAATTATATGGCTTTTGCATTTGTCAGAGACATTGGGTTTCGAAAAGGACAGCCATCACAATTGGAATAAAATGTGAGTGAACAATTAAACATATTTGGCCCTAAATCCTAAAGTGAAGGTGGCTTATGGAGAGCCTGCTAGCCAGATTCATTGCAGAGTATGTGGGCCTGAGAAGCACGGTGTCCAAAAACTTTATTTTGCAGAGAAAAACATTTAGGATATCTGTGATACTCACTTCGAATATCCCAGAAAAATACCTCAAACTGTATTTACTTGCAGCAGTACCAAATGTTTGCTGCACATTGCATTGTGCTGTCAGGTACTGGGGACTGCATCAACCATACACCTCTTGGAAACTGAGTGTGAACACCACTCTTTAATTAACTGTCAGGATTCATTAATCTAAAGACTCCCACCTAAGATGAAATGGTGCTGACTGTAAAAGGCATTCCTTTTGTTTAGTGGCCACTGGACTGAAATATCTCTCTTGCCACAGTTTTTTTTTTTTAAACCATTGACACAATGACTCTCTGACTCAGTTCCAGACACTTTCACTAGTATTTGTTGGCAATATCTACAGATGCTTTTGAATGGTTGACTCAAAATATTAAATGAGCTTTGATTTATTTTCTCTTGTGTAATTCATGTTCAGCTACAATAAAAACAGAAACCAAAGCAATCAACCAACCACGTGTCATTTATCTGCCCAGGAATGTGGGCTGTTCGTATGTAGGCAGAACATGCAAACAGACAGGGCAAAGGGATTCAGGGGAAAACATCCAAGAGAGCTCAGCATAGCAGGCAAGCACAGCATGACACTGGGGAAAAAAAATGAAGGAAAATGCTTTTAGGTCTTTTAGCCAAAGAGGCTCAGGGCTGTATCTTAAGAAATTGTTCCTCTTATTCTTGATTCCTCCTGTGTTCTGAGAAGCAGAGACTTTGCGCATTCCATGTAAGTAAACAAGATTACATGAGAGAAAATATAAGACTATCAATTTCTACTTCCAGCTGGAACACCCTCAGGTTCCCAAACTTTGACTAACCACTCTGGGGCAACAATAACATTTTTATTTGCACTAATTTCACCCCTCGTATTCAAAGGGCTTCTCTTCATGTAGAACACTGCTGATGTGCCACTGTAGTGCTTCAGTGAAGAAGCTACTTTGCCACCAGGAGAGCTTCCAGTAAGTCCACCTTTCTGAGAAGCAATAGCTGCATATATAAGCATTGTCTACTTGGGGCAAAAAAGTTCAGTCAATATAAGTATTATCACCCATGGGGTGGATTATTCACACCCCTGGACATTGCAGTTATACCTATATGGGTCTGTAGTGTTGATTTGGACTTAGGCTAAAGATAAATGTAGTGTGTTGGGGTTAGTTTTAAGAAGGCAGCAGCTTTCCCTCCAACAAGAATTTTCTTTATTATGATAGAGGAACTACCTTTAAGAGTGTCAGTTACCAGGAATAGGCAGGATTTATGATAGAAACAAGTTTGACTTGGCCAATTAGTCTTTACTATGAAGAAAAAATGCCTGTCTGGACAGTTCTGTAATAAATGTTTCTATAAAATTTTGTAAGAAATGTATCCTGTTACACAAATACTTTATCTGGTTTCTACATGCTCCTGTTGGCAGAAAGATGTAAATCCTGAAAGTCTCTGGACTGGTACAGCCACCATTAGCAAGACCCTGGGTATTTGGGGATAGAATTGTTCTGAAATGCCACAAAAATATAGCAGCAATACCAAGAATGGTGCACCAACTAAAGAAGGAATTAATATACACCACCCACCTATGTTTTATTTTATTTTGCATTTTAAAAAACTCACCCCAAGGAATTTGGCCCTTATTCTGGGGTCCGTGAGGTAGCGGGCTTGGTGGGTCAGAGAGGGTTCTTTTATGTCCAGGGGGTGGGGGAGGTGGTCTCTTCTTGGAAAGAGTGGAGCTGCCACTAGATGGTTGAGTGCTTAGAGGAAGGGTTGAAGGTGGACCTGTAAAATTAATGACAAAAAACAAAACAAAACTCTTTTAACCACTACAGGATATGTAATATCAAAGTAGCACTGAAGAATTCCAAATCAGAATATAGGAAAGCACAGAAAAGCACTGAAAACAAAAATAAAGCCATGCCAAAACACAGGTGAGATTAAAGACATACCCATCACATTCTTAGCCATTTTAAACTGTAATACGACAATGAAATTTGACAATAAATGAAATACATATACTTTCAAATTTACACTCACGTAAGGTTAATCATGGCAGGATTTTTAATTTTAGGCACTGCTAAAAACAGCAGCACATTTTAAATCCTTATACAATATTTATTGATGATAAATCCTAATTATAGAATATTGTCTCAGAATTAACTATTAACAAAATCTCCATGCCACAAAGAAACAACACTAAATCTTACACCATGTTGTCTGTATTGCATCTTTCAGGCATCACACCAGAGCTACTGCAATCATGGAGGCTTTTACAGTTGTTTTCCCTGTAGCAAACTTTCCTTGAATGCTGAGAAATAGTTTTCCAAAATAAATTCATTTTTTCCATTGTCAATTACAACAGGCTGAAACTCCTAAATTCGGCACTCTCTGGTCCAACATCCCTCTTCCAGCAGGATGAGGGATGTCACTGGACCAGAGAGCAGGGCAGGAAGGTGTAACCTGTCTCCTTAGGCAGCCCTGGGGGAGGTGGGGAGTTGCAACAGAGCCTGTGTCACCCACAGCAACCTGTGGGAGGGCAGGCATGCAAGTCTGGTGTCTGCTAGCAGCCCTGCGGGGCTGGTGATGGAGCTGGAGCCAGAGCTGGGTTTCTGTCATGGAGCCAGAGACAATTTTTCCCGCCGCTGCCATGCAGAGCCAGAGCCAGAGCCAGAGCCAGAGCCAGAGCCAGAGCCAGAGCCAGAGCCAGAGCCAGAGCCAGCTTTCCGCCCATGGGGTTGTGGCTGGGGCTGGAACTGGCTTTCCCCTGCAGGGCGAGAGCCACCTCTCCCCTACGGGGCTGGAGCTGCATCCCCAGCATGCGCCTGAGCCAGGTTCTCCTGGCAGCTCCAAGGCAGAAGGTAAGGGGAGCAGCCCAGAGGCAGGAGTGGGGGTGTGGCAGCAGGGGGGCCATGGCAGGGAACCTTCCCTGGTCTGGGAAACTGTTTGGCCGGAACTGGTCCACTTCCAGCCATGCTGGATGAGGGAGGTGGAACCCATATGGTTTCTGTGTGGATTTAATAACGCTAAATATATATTGATAGTGCGTGATAAAGCATTAAACCTAATGGATAAGGAACAGACACGACAAAACCCCATTATAAACACACAAAGCCGTACAATGGCATGTTTAGAATGGCTCCAAATACACTTCCAGCTAGTAAAGTAATAATGGAGGTTTTTGGCTGTGATCCTTCAATGAGCTTTGCATATGCCTTTGGCTGCACAGAGCCCTACTGGTCCAAGCCTGTATACATCCAAGGATCTGCACTCATTGCAAGAATTGGGTATTAAGGATAGTGTCTAACTATGGATACTTAACTATTCTTCCATTTAAAACTGGCCTAAATATACAGTGGCTATTACTTATTATTTAAATAATACATTACGGTCTCTTGTATAACCCTTGCTAATTTGCATTTTGCTAATTTATATATCTCATAATTTGCACACAAGTAGTACTGTTTCCTCCCTCAGGAAATACAGAGCTCTGAGAGGATATCATGAAGACCATGTTACTTTTAGATGTGTACTGCAAACCATGTTTATGTAAAAATAATGGGAACCAGATTATGTGTCAAATTTGTGGCCTCTACCACAGCTGTCAGCAGGCCAGCCACACGACTGCTGGCCCCAGCCTGGGCACACCCCAGATGGCCACACCCCACCCCAGCACGTGGAGATGGTGTCTTATGACACTCAGCACCTTTTCCTGTGGACAGCACCACAAGATGCATGCCTGGGGAGGAGGTGGGAGTGGACTGCACCTGTTGCATGCCTCACCCATGTGGGGACCCCTCAGTGCCCTGGGACCCCCAAGGCTACTGGGCCATCAGACAGGGGCCTGGGGAGCTGCCCACAAGGGGTGGGAGGCACAGCGCTCAGGGCTGGGCTGCAGGACTGAAAGGTCATCTCTCTCTCCCCGTCTGTCGCTACAGGTCCCTCGTCCGAGAGCCATGCGAGTCCTGTCCAGGAGCCTGGGAGTCCTGCAGTACCTGTGTAGGAGGCTGGGGCAGCCCCACCACGTCATCTACAACCCCATCCTCTGCCAGGAGAATGAGATACTCTGGGACTGGATTGGGCCGATGTGGCCTGGAGGCGGGAGGCCTAGGGCAAGATGGTGGTGGCGGCGTTGCACACCCTCACCTGGGCTGTCGTTGACCAGCTGCCCCAGCCTCCTGCCACCTCCCCCAACCCCTCTGCCCTTGCTACCCTACTCAGCCTCCCTCCTGCCACCATGCAGGAACTCACACACTGGCTCGTGACCAGGGCGGGTCCCAGCAAGCCAGTCCCCACACCCCATCCCCTCCTGCGGCCCCCACTTAGCCCGAGGCTGCTACACCCCCCATGCCCCTACCTCCTGTGGTCCCAGCCCCCTCCCAGCCCTGATGGGGACCCCGGACATGGGGCAACAGGGGCTCCCACAGCCACTGCAGCGCACGGCCCTCCACGCCCATCCCAGGATCCCCCGATGTATATATTTCCCTCCATAAATAGTTGCAAGTTTGGTTTTCTCGTTGCCACTAGTTTTAGTTCCTTCGAGTAAAGTGTTTGTTTCACAACACCATGTCCCCCTGGTATGGGGGGATGGGGTGAGGGGTGGATGTGCAAGAGCAGTCGTGGTGGGTGAGTGGTCAGGGGTGCATGGGCAGGAGAGTCCTGCAGGTGGTTCCTGGGGGAGGGTGATTGGGGCCCCCAGGTGAAGGCCTTGCAGAGTTCCTCCCTGATCTGCACCCCGTCCTGGTTGGCCGGCGACATGGAGCAGCGGCCAGCTATGCATAGCCAGACCTGGCCTCAGCAGCCCAACCCTGCACAAAGAGCACATTGTGCAACCTGGCCTCCAGCTGTGTCAGGAGACACCTAAAATGGCCTTTCACGTGCCCAAATACGCAGTCCACAGGGTTGCGGGCCTGGTTCAGCCAGTGTGTTGGGTGCAGGTGGCTGGTGTAGAGCTGCATGAGCCCTGGGTGCAAGGGGTGGGCAGCATCAGTCACCATGCAGACGGACATAGTGAGATCCCTGACCAGGAGCCCCCATGCGGCAGAATGTAGGTCCCCTCCATCTTCCGCCTGAGCCATGAGTTCCTGAACACCTGGGCATCATGGGCCCAGCCCGGCCAGCTGACAAAGATGGTCCATGAAGCTCCCTTTGGCTTCAACCAGGGCCTGGAGCACCACTGAGTGGTACCCCTTCCAGTTAATAAAATGGCCTGTGCTGCGGTCCAGGGCATGGATCACAATATGGATCCTTTCCAGTGCACCAAGAGTCAGGGAACCCCAGCATGGCAAATCCCACAACAGTTGTGTCAAAGTCCCCGACATGGACAACCCTCTGTAGGCTGGTATCAATTGCCCTGATGACCTGCACAGGATAGAGAGTACACATGCTCATGGGTGCACGGCGGGGTGCTCCAGTCCCCCAACCCCAGCCCCACCCCCAATGGCCCCTCCCTCCAGGGCTCCCCTTGCCTGTTCCCTCCAGGCCCTCCTCTGTTCCGACCCTGAGGGTCCCCTTTGCCTGGGAGCCCCCCACCCCTTGGCAGGTGTCTGACCTGGTGCATGCCTTATCTTCATGAGGACAGCCCTGAGGGTGGTCCTGCCCACCCCAAATTGGTGCCCCACAGACCAATGGCCAGCTTCCACACTACAATGGCAACATACTTCTTGAGGGGGAAGAGCATGCGGGTGTCCTGGTGTTGGAGAGTGGGGGCCAGCCAGTGGCACACCTCCAGAAATGTCTGCTTGATTATGTGGATGTTCTGGAGCCATTATGAGCCAGTCCTATCATTTTGAGCTTGTGGAATAGCTCCAAAGGCATCAGTGCACCGGGGGGAGGGGATGTGGATGGAGCCCCACAGATGAGGCCTGCAGGACCTCAGCAGAGTGAGGGAGTCACCTGCTGGAGGAGATGGAGGCTGGCAACAACCACCATGACCAGCAGGCAGACCATGGTGTCCAGGAAGTCCTTGTCAGGGAGCTGCTGGGGATCCCTCTCACTGTGGGCTGGGAGTCCAGTCCCTGCATGGGGTCTGCGGTGCATTCTGAAACAGCAGTTATTTTGAAATAACAGTTGTTATTCAAAATAAATAGATATCCTAGTATCTATACAACACAACCACTATTTCAAAATAATTTTGGAATGGCGGTTGGCTTAGTTTGAAATAGGTACAGCTCCTTCTATGAAGAACAGCTTCTTTTTTGAAATATGTATTTAGAAAGAAAATGTGTTTTAGATACTCTGCACGGCCCTTCATTCGAAACAGCAGTCCTCATAGCATCTGCTTTTTCAATCCCTGGCCCATTCTTTCAAAGGAGCAAGGCCTGTGTGGATGCTCTCTTTTGAAAGAGCAGATCACTCTTTTGATACACTTTTTTGTGTGTGGACATACTCTTTCAAAAGAAGTTCTTTTGAAACAGATCTTCTGGAGGGCTTATTTAGAAAGATCTCTGTAGCGTAGATGTAGCCCCAAGACATTAGCGCAAATAAATGCACTTCTTTTACCCTAATTTTATCATTTAGTTTCTATGTGAATAATTTTCATTGGTTTTAAAATTACATTACCAAAAAAGCTACTTAAGCAATAACATTTGTCTCAAAAATATAGCCAGTTTTGGTGCTACAAATCTGGATTGAGGATCCTGTAGACTACTTGGGCAACATGGAAGCTCTTCATTTTATTGTATATGAATGAACCTGTGCTAAAGGAAAAGCTACAAACAGATCAAAATGTAACCTTAGCAGGACTTCAGCATTCATTATTATGCTCTTCTAAAGTTAACAGTTACATATTTATTTACTACATAAACACAGAAAAAAAGAGGTAATTATTTAAAATCTACACTTTGGAACTACATATGCTGACACAAGGATCTGATAAATGCAAACTACTAAAGTTCCTACAGTTTTATCTGCTCACCCCCAGTGACTACTTGATGTTGGTGCACACCATCTTTACCTGTCACTAATCAAAAGCTTCCTTCCAGCTGAATTGCAAAACATCTAAACTTCATCAGAAAAATGGAGAAAGTGTCCTGAATTGACACTGTATACTTCTACTTCAATTAAGACAACCTAAAGCTTCAAACTTAAATGGAAGTAAACTGAATAAGAGCTCTCTCTTTTTATTAGGAATGCAAAGCAAGAACTTGATTCAGAATAAGTATTTCAACAACCAAAAAAAAATTGAAAATAATTGTGAGTGAAATTGAAATAGCGTGCATATTTTTACCACATGATACTAGCATGTCTATAGATATCACAAAAAGAGCTCATAAGTTGCATAACTTCATAGCTCACAAATGTTCGCATGCTAACTCTTGATAGGAATGAATACTAAAATAGTAATAATTATATAATGCCTTTCAATTCAAAGGGAAATTTTAAGACTTGAAACATATGTTGTGATATAGCTAGTGTTATAACCATTTTGTAGATGGCATAAACAGACACACAGAAGTTTTGTTGTCCCTTAACAGTTAGATTGTTGGTTTGCAGGGACTACTGCCTTTCATATTGAACAATTCCATCTCACTGTATCATTTATTCCCTGTCTGTTGCCATTTGCGGTCTTTTGTTTACATTTAAATTGTAAACTCTTTGGGGCAGGGACAGTCCTTCCATTCGGCGTTTGTACAGCAGCTAACACAATCAGGGTCCTAATCTATAACTAGGACACTCAGATGTTTCAGTAATACAAATAAATTAATAATAATAACAACAGTCAAATGCCTTTACCAATTCTGATAAATCCACCCACTCTTCCTTTTCTAATCACTGAACACCACACCCACCTTTTAAGGAAAGTAGTAGTTAATATTTACCAAAGATAGTTTATTTTCAGGAAAATTAAGCAATACAGGAAAAAAAAAGACAAACTTCTAAAATATTGTGACAAAGTACTGGCTAGACAGCCTGAGTGAGAGCTCTATCATGGCAGCCCTGCCTTAAGAGGGTTATAGGAGCCAAATGAGCAAACCCAGGCCTGATGGCTGGCAGCTATGAGCCCCTAAGCAGAGGGGTTATAGAAGACAGCTGGCAGTACAGGAAAGGGAAGAGAGAGAGACGAAGGGGAGGAGCCAGATGTAAAAGGTTCTGCCCCCCTGTACCTGGGTAATCAGAGAGGTTACTGTGATCAACTGTATATAGGAGGTGGTGAGACTTTAACACATAATAAAAGCACACGTGACTGTAACTGGAGGAGTCTTTGCTGAGTTTGTGGACAGAACACAGGCCTGGAGCCCAGGGGGGAACAGACCCCCTATTACCATGTTTTCAGGGTAATAACTAGTTTCAGAATGACAGAAAAGCAAATTGCTGGATTTTCAAGAAAAAGATTTGGAGGCAAAAATGAACTTCAATCTACAATTTATTTTTTAAAAAGGTGATGGAATGATACTAAGATCTGTAATGATATGTTTTCTACTGATAAACAATATTGCTATCTGCCCTGTAACTATCCAAACCTCACAACAGCATAAAATTACACAACACAAATTAGAAAACATTTAATAGACTATGCAATTTAAAATTAATTTTCCACTGTTAAAATATTTATCTATGCAGCAATTAAAAACACTCTGTGGTAAGGTAAATAATTGTAAGAGGCCTGAAATTAACAGTGTATGTAATTCAGCTTTTGTGGAGTTAGTACATGTCCTATGTATTAATTTGTGCACCAGTGACAACATGCAAAGCTGTGCTATTCATTAAATAATTTTTTTATGGTGGGAGAACCTAAAATGCACATATATATATATATATTTTTACCACTGCATGAGAGGTATGGCAGAACCAGTATTCCAGTTAATGGTACGACACATACTGCAAAGGAAAGTGATAAGTTTGTGTTAAAATGGTATTTTAGTAACAAATACTATTTGTTTTAAAAACGTTCTGATGAGAGAAATAAATTGCTCATTGGTATTATTTAAAAGTTCTGTTTAAGTAGTTTAATCGTTTCAGACAATATCTCTTCTTCATCTGTCCAGCTCTTACTGCCAGTATTTGAGAAATACTGATCACACACACACACTAGTACTCTTTTTGACCTGAGCAGCAAAAACTGACTAACCATGATACACTGTATTTACAACTGTCAGCTCAAATTTCTGCTGTAAAATGAGCCAACACCTACCATTAACAACATATATCGAGTAACTTCATGAGATTTTTAGAAGTTTTGCCATTAGGACTCTCTTCCTAGTAAAAGTATTGGGAAATTAACAGTATAGCAAAACAAGACTAATGAACGGGATATAAACAACAGTGAAATAGTTTGTATTTTACCTACATCAAAACACAAGGCACTGAACAATAACAAAACACATAGCTAGGAACAATTTTCTTTAAAAATGGGTTGTGTTCATATTTGTTACCTTTTTCCCACTAAAGACCACCTCCACATTACACTCGTGTACTTATTAAATGCCAGTATTAGACTAAGGGAAAAGGGGACCTAGATTCCAAGCACACACACACATACCCTTACACAGGAGAATTCACGCAGATGAAAAGTTGCATAGGGACAGTGGAGGAAGCTATGGCATAGTGGATCAAGTGTCTCTGCCTGCAGTCATGAATCCAGGGTGTGGGGTGGGCTGATTGTATAACCCCCTTATTTGCTTGCTCTTCTATCAGTGTGGTACTCAGGAGCAGTCAGTGCCATTCACCCTGGGTAGAGGTGACAGGCAGGGCCCTGGGCCTCCTCCTGCCTCCACAACCCACCAAGATTAACTCCTGTAGAATGGTGATGGCAAGAACTCCTATAGTTTTTGCACCCATCTTTTTGTATGTTTCAGTCCTCTCCCTGTCCTCTCCCACCATCCCAGGATTCTGTATGACCATGTGACCTCAGCTAACAGCAGATTGGACTTTGATCTTCCCTTCTTTGATGGGGCCTCTTTCTTGGGTGGGTTCTTTTGCAGAGCTCAGTTCCTAATATTCTCTGGTCATCAAGGTGCTACTGGCAGCTGGTCATCCAGTCAGGCTGGCTTCAGGGAATGATTCGATTGCACACCAACCCACATTCACACTTGTCTCACTAACACAAAGGAAAGCTCACTTCAGAGAAAGCCATCTCTTTTACAAAGGAACAGCCAGAATGTCTTACAGACTTAGGGTATCTATAAACAATTTTTTACTAACATTTAATACTTAATATTGACCAAGCAGCTGTTACAAAACAAAACATACTGAAAATTACAGGACTTAAACCACCACTCTACATCTACACTAGCCCAAATCTTCGAAATGGCCATGCAAATGGCCATATCAGAGATTACTAATGAGGCACTGAAATACATATTCAGCGCCTCATTAGCATGCCGCCGGCCACAGCACTTCGAAATTGCTGCACTTCGCTGCTGTGCGGCTCGTTCAGACGGGACTCCTTTCCAAAAGGACCCCCACAACTTCAAAATCCCCTTATTCCTATCTGCTGTTAGGAATAAGGGGATTTCAGAGTTGGGGGGTCCTTTTGAAAAGGAGCCCTGTCTGGACGAGCCGCGGCAATTTCAAAGTGCGATGGCTGGCAGCATGCTAATGAGGCACTGAAAATGTATTTCAGCACCTCATTAGTAATCTTCAAAATGGCCATTTGCATGGCCATTTCTAAGATTTGGGCTAGTGTAGACACGGCCCCAATGACTGAAACTGTCTCACAGGAGTAGCCATGTTAGTCTCTTGCTCCTCCCGCAACCCCTCCCCCCAAAAAAAGAAAGAAAAACCCACAAGCCATCCTGTAGCATGTTAAAGACTAACAATTTTATTTATGAGGTAATGAGATTTCATGAGTAAGACCCACTTCATCAGATCAGGAACAAAAATGAGAAAACAGGGGCTGTATCTACGTGGGCACAGATCTTTGAAATAGCCATATTTCGAAGATTACTAATGAGGCACTAAAGTGAATATTCAGCACCTCATTAGCATTAGGACACTTCCGGCCGTGGTGCTTCGAAAGCCCCGCTTTCGAAAGCACGTTGCTCAGCGCGGCTACACGGGGGTCCTTTTCGAAAGGACCCTGCACGTTTCGAAACTGCCTTATTCCGATCAGTGATATTCAGTGATATTCAATTCAGCGCCTCATTAGTAATCTTCAAAATGGCCACTAGCATGGCTATTTTGAAGATTTGTGCCCGTGTAGATGCACCCAGGGGGTGCGTCTACACTTGCACTCCTCTTTTGAGAGAGGTATGCAAATGACGCAAAATTGAAAATGCAAATGATGTAATCTGCATATTTGACACCTCATTTGCATATTTTAATTTCAAAAACGCTTCTGAAAGAAGACAGTGTAGAAACTGCTCTTTTGAAAGTAAACCCCATTTTCAAAAGAATCCTTCTTCCCATTAAATAAAGGGAAGAAGGATTCTTTCAAAGATGGGTTTACTTTTGAAAAAGCAGCGTCTACACTGGTTTTCTTCTTTTGAAATTACAATATGCAAACGAGATGTCAAATATGCAAATGTGTACCTTATTTGCATTTTCAATTTGCCTCATTTGCATACCTCTTTCAAAAGAGGAATGCAAGTGTAGATGCAACAAGTGTGTATATATGCTGTAGGAAGGGTGGGGGGAGAAGGGGAAAAGCAGGGGGTGTGTGTCACCTATCACTCATAGTACCTGTGCAAGGAATACATTAAATGGGATGTGTGCCATTCCTGCGAATACTGAATATGGAGAAATTGTTTTTGTAATGCATAAGGTAATTGAGATTTCTGTTAAGCCCCAGTTCCAATTCAGATGTCTCCTTTTGTAATCTAGTGGTAAAATTCTTTTTTTTAACAAGATGGTCATTTTGGCCGTGTCTACACGTGCCAGCTAATTCGAAGTAGCGGCGCCAACTTCGAAATAGCGCCTGTCACGGCTACACGTGGCGGGCGCTATTTCGAAGTTGACATCAACGTAAGGCGGCGAGACGTCGAAGTCACGATCCCCATCAGGAGATGGGAATAGCGCCCTACTTTGACATTCAACGTCGAAGTAGGGAACGTGTAGTCTTTGCGCGTCCCGCAACATCGAAATAGCAGGGTCCGCCATGGTGGCCATCAGCTGAGGGGTTGAGAGACGTTCTCTCCAGCCCCTGAGCTCGATGGTCGTCGTGTGCAGTGGCCCCTTAAAGGTCCCCACCCCCTGCCTTCCTGTGCAGGAAGCTGAGAGAGTGTGCAGGTGGCAGCCCAGCCACGCGGACAGCCTACACGCTCCTCTGCAGCCACCAGAACCCCCCAGCGCTGCGATGGCCGCCCCCCAGCCCCCTAAGCGCCCCAGGGCACCCCCCCGAAGGGGAGCCACGGCTCCCAGACCAACAGCCAGGCTGGGAAGCGGCAGCGGGGCCCCTCCTGGATGGAGGCCAAGCTTCAGGACCTGCAGGGGCTCTGGAGTGAGGAGGAGGTGCTCCAGGTAATGGGGAGCAAGAGGCAGAATGCGGATGCGTTTGCTCGGCTGGCCGAGGGCCTGGCCGCCCAGGGTCACCCTGCCCGCACTCCAGATCATGTCCGCAGTAAAGTGAAGGAGCTGCGGCAGGGTTACGCCCGGGCCTGGGATGCGGCCAGCCGATCTGGTGCCGCCCCCGTCACTTGCCCCTTTTACAGGGAGCTCAGGGCCATCCTGGGCCCCCGGCACACCTCCTCCCCTCTGGCCACTCTTGATACCTCAGCCGACGAGCCCCAGCAGGCCCCGGAGGCGGAGTCTGCCCCGGAGGCAAGCCCCGCACCCAGGGGGCCCCCCCCAGGAGCCCATCCCTGGGGCACCGGAGGGGGGAGTCCTCCTCCAGCGATGCAGGGCTCCGGATCCACATCCTGTCCCGGACCTCCAGCAGGGCGTCCGCCCACCGGGTGTCCCCCGACCGTGGAAGCAGACCATCAGGTATGTACCCCCCAGGTGCACACCCCCGGGGTTGAGGAGCGGGGGTAATAGATATGACCAGGGCCCTCCACATGCCCAGATGACCATGGCCCCAAGGACAGCAGTGGCATGTCCCTCACAGGAGTGCATCAGCCCCTGCCCCCACAGCAGGACAGTGACATGCCCCATCCCTGGGGATGGGGGGAGCGGAACCTAGGGTCCCCCGGGGGGAGGGGGTGGGACACCCATCATCATCAGCACCAGCATCTCCCGCGGACGGGGATGGGGAACCTGCAGCAGAGGGGTGGGGGGACAAGGGCCACAGCTCGGGGCCCACACTAACGGCTGTCTCCACTCTTCTTCCCCCGTGTTCCGCAGCTGCACCATCGGAAGGACCGGAGAGCGCTGGTGAGGTGTCAGTGGTCCCAGAGAGCCCACCGGGGCCATCACTCCAGGCCAGCCCCGCGGCGGAGCACCAACCAGGCCCACGGCGGGGACGACGGCGGAGCCAGCCCCACTCCTGGATGGCAATGGACCCCCAGCTGCTGGAGATCCACCGTTGGCAGCTGGAGGTCGCCAAGCAGCGCCTGCGGGTGGAGGAGCGGCGCCTTCAACTTCAGAAGCGGGTGCTGGCCTGGCGCCAGGAGGCATGGGGGGCCTTTATGCGGACATTCAAGCGTATCGCAGACTACCTGGCCCCCCATGCCGTGCCGGCCGCCGCTCTGCCCACCCTGCCTGCTCCACTCGCCGCTCCACCCGCCGTCGCACTGCCACCCACCACCGAGGGCCCTTCCGCCGAGGGGGACCTGGGGCCAGCTGACACCCGCCGGCCTTATCGGCCGGTCCGCCCAGCCCCCAGCCAGCCCTGGCCAGGGCTGAGGCCGAGGCGTGGGTCGCGGCCGCCCACCCCCAGCACTGGACATTAGGGGGTGTGGGACCCAGGACGTGGCCCCCCCTCCCCCTTTGTATATATCTCCTTCAGTTTTATCTTCTTTTGTAAATAGTTTCTATTAGACCCCTGTTGTTATGCTGATACCTGCCCCCCCATGTACATAGTTCTCCCCTTCCTTGTCTTCCCCTTTTTTTCTTTCATCTTATCTGACTTATAATATATAATATTTATTTGGCCTATAAATAGTTAGTTAAGATAATAATAATGAGAGTTCAACATATATCTGGTTTGATGAACAAATGTCTCCTTTTATTTACAAGAAAAGTGGGGGGGCTGTGCTCTTGGGTGCTCTGTGGTGTGGGCGTAGGGGCAGGGAGTGTTGTGGAGGATGGGGGAGTGCAGTGGGGGGGTCTGCCAGCATTCACCCCGCGGCCTCATCGAAATGGGCCCACAGGGCCTCCCGGACCCGGGTCCCTTCGGGGTCCACCTGGAGACTGGGGGCAGCGGGTGGCTGCACATCGGCCCTGCCGGCCTCCACAGCCCAGCCCTGAAAGAAGGCCTCCCCCTTGCTCTCCACCAGGTTGTGGAGTGCGCTGCACGCGCCCACAATCTGGGGGATGTTGGTGGGGCCCGCATCAAGGCGGGTGAGGAGACACCTCCAGCACCCTTTGAGGCGGCCAAATGTGCGCTCCACCACCTGGCGCACGTAGTTCAGGCGCATGTTGAAGTGCTCCTGGCTGGCTGACAGGTGGCCCGTGTACAGGTGCATGAGCCAGGGCCGGAGGGGGTATGCCGCATCTGCTATGACGCAGAAGGGCATGGTGGTGTCCCCCACAGGGATCTCCCTCTGGGGGATGTAGGTCCCCGCCTCCAGCCGGCGGCACAGGCCCAAGTTCCGGAATACCCAGGCGTTGTGGGTGCTGCCAGACCAGCCCACATAAATGTCCAGGAAACGGCCCCGGTTGTCCACCAAGGCCTGGAGGACCACAGAATGGTAACCCTTCCTGTTTAGGTAGCGTCCTCCACTGTGCTCCAGGGTGCAGCTGGGGATGTGGGTCCCATCCAGAGCCCCGAAGCAACTGGGGAAGCCCAGGGTGGCAAACCCCGCGATGGTGGCATCCGGGTCCCCAAGCCTCACGAGGCTGTGGAGGAGCAGGGCATTGATGGCGTGGACGACCGGCAGGGGAAGCACATGGCAGAGCACCAATGAGGGGTGTGCAGGGTGTGTGTGGCCCTCCCATGCCAGGGCCCCCCTCCCCTCCCCTCCCCTGCCAGGGCTGCCTCCCCCTCCCCCCACGTGGGTCCTCTTACCTCCAGGACGACAGCCCTGACGGTGGCCTTGCCGACGCCAAACTGCTGGCCCACGGATCAGTAGCTGTCTGGAGTGGCCAGCTTCCAGACAGCGATGCCGACCCGTTTCTCCACACTGAGGGCACGCCGCATGGCGGTGTCCTGGTGCCTCAGTGTGGGGGTGAGCCACTGGCATAGCTCCAGAAATGTCTGCCAGCTTATCCAAAAGTTCTGGAGCCAGCGGCCGTTGTCCCACTCTCCGAGCAACAGTCGCTCCCACCAGTCGGTGCTCGTGGGGTAGCTCCACAGCCAGCAGCGTATGAGGCGGGGGGGGGTGCGGGGTGCTGCAGGGTTGGGGGTTGCGTCCTCCCCTCCTGCGGGCAGCTCCTCCTCTGTGGCAAGGATGTGCTCAGCTGCCTCCTGCATGGCATGGAGCAGGGCGAGCACTGCTCCTACAGGGGCGGTTGGGTGGACCTCTGGCTGCTGCTGCTGCTGCTGCTGGGGGTCCATGACTGCGTCGCTCGAGGTGTGCGTGCCTATGGCTCTGCAGACCGCGTGCTGTGCAGGCTGAGTGTGTCTGGGAGGGGCCCTTTAAGGGAGTGACTAGCTGTTGCCCTGGAAGCGCTAGTCCGCCCTGTGACCCTGTCTGCAGCTGTTCCTGGCACCCTTATTTCGATGTGTGCTACTTTGGCATGTAGACGTTCCCTCACAGCGCCTATTTCGATGTGGTGCTGCCCAATGTCGACGTTGAATGTCGACGGCACCAGCCCTGGAGGACGTGTAGACGTTATTCATCGAAATACTTTATTTCGATGTCGCTACATCGAAATAAGCTATTTCAATGTAGCGTTCACGTGTAGACGTAGCCTTTAAGGTCCATTATTGTATGTCCTGGGAAGTTAAAGTGTTCTCCTACAAAGTTTATGTGTATTCCAATTCCTGATGTCTGGTTGATGACCATTTATCCTTTGGTGCAGGGGCTGTCCAGTTTGTCCAATGTACATGGCAGAAGGGCATTGCTGGCACATGTGAAAATATATCACATTAGTAGATGTAGAGGTGTATGAGTCCCTGATAGTGTGGCTGATATGGTTAGGTCCAGTGATGCTGTCTCAAGGATCCTCCAGCCTAACAGTTCACCTTTCCACATTTCCCACACAAATCTCCCCTTTAATCAGTTTCTTACCCAACTTTCGAGTCTCTTATTAATTCCCATCTTCTTCAGTTTAACTAATAATTTTCCTTATGGAACTATAAGGCCGTGTCTACACGTGCCCCAAACTTCGAAATGGCCACACAAATGGCCATTTCGAAGTTTACTAATGAAGCGCTGAAATGCATATTCAGCGCTTCATCAGCATGCGGGGGGCCGCGGCACTTCGAAATTGACGCGCCTCGCGTCTCGTCCAGACGGGGCTCCTTTTCGATAGGATGCCGCCTACTTCGAAGTCCCCTTATTCCTATCAGCTCATGGGAATAAGGGGACTTCGAAGTAGGCGGTGTCCTTTCGAAAAGGAGCCCCGTCTGGACGAGACGCGCAGCGGCGAGGCTCGTCAATTTCGAAGTGCTGCGGCCCCCTGCATGCTGATGAAGCGCTGAATATGCATTTCAGCGCTTCATTAGTAAACTTCGAAATGGCCATTTGCGTGGCCATTTCGAAGTTTGGGGCACGTGTTGACGTAGCCTATGAAATGTCTTCCTGAGGTCTTATTTCCACTAGCTATCTTGTCAACAAATGAGATCAGGTTGGTCTGGCATGACCTATTTTATGCAAATCTATGTTGTATTTTATCCCAATTATCATTTTTCTGACTTTAACTGTCATTTCTTTAAAAATTTGTTCTTAAACCTTGCATACAATGGAGTTCAAGCTAAGGGCCTATAGTTTCCCAGGAGATTTTTTAAAATTTTCTTTAACATAAATAGTATGCTTGCAATTTTGCAATCAAAGTATATAGTTCCCAAATTTAAAGATTTATTTCATATTTTTTGCCATTGGTGTTGCAATAGCATGTGACAGTTCCTTTAATATTCTTGGGTGGAGACTGCCAATTTGGTCCCATTACACAGAATGTGGTAATTTTTACTTCCATATCTTTGTTCACATTCATTACCTTTCCACTGTTGCAATGTTCCCCTTTACCCTTATTAAAAACTGTATTTTTTTTACATGATGGGCAATATCTAGATTATCTTTATTCTTCACCCTATCCTCTGTGTTTACCAGTGCCACTTCCTTTTTCTTTTTTTCTGGTTTCCTTTTAAAATGTATATGGCTAACTTATCTTTTAGTGTTGGTTTTAATTTCCTCTGAGAGGTCAGCTCTACTTGGCTTTTTACAATTCTCACTTAATCCCTAGATTTCCTGACCACCAAAAAATACATTTCCTTGCTGATCCATCTCTTGTATTCTTTGCGAGCTGTTTTCTGTTAATAGCCTAGTCAAGAGGCTTGATCACCCAGTCTGGCAAACAATCTTTCCCTATAAGTTCTTCCCCTTTCTTGGGAAGCAGGCTTTAGAATTTTAGCAAATTCGAGTTAAATTCCAAGCTTTCTCCACATTCAAATCCATGAATTCTACAGTCAAATCCAGTCCACCTCCTGAATTAAGTCGTCGTCGTCTTCTTTTTTTTTTTTTTTTTTTTTTTTTTTTTAAAGTTTGCCCTTTTCCAATCAAGGACCTAGTAGCTGACCTATTTTTATTTATCCTTCTATTTAAGTTAAGATGAATTAACTCATGATCATTCAAACCTCTACAACTTGTTCTATGAGGTCCTTCATGCTTACCAATACTCATGTAAGGAACACACCCTAGATTTAAGTCTGGTGTTTTTAGTACAGCTCTTCATAGGAGTCTAGCAAGAGGTGCTGCAGTAGCTACTAATCTGATCAAGGGGAGGAAGGAGATAAGTCACAACTGCATGAAAATGAATAATAATAAAGTCTTTAAAACAAAATGTTTGGAAGAAACTGAACTGCCATCTTGCTTCATCACTGGAGGCAGAAAATCTAGTGACCTTTGCTGAAGGACATAGCTTTGTCCTGGAGATCCAAAACTAACACAGGACCAACCACCTCTGAATTCCACAGGGGGAGCATTAGTCCACAAGCAATGGATGAAGAGAGATGTTGTACAACGTAACAGAATAGCAAAGCTAGTCAGTCAGGCAACCGGCAAATTTCCCGTATTTAAAAAAAAAAAAAAATAGAAAACACAAAAATCACCAGTACATGACTAATCCTGTCTTTTGAACAGCATTTTCCAAACATGGTATCTGAATCATGAAACTGCTGTTCTATTAAGCCAACAGAGACTACTGCACCCAGTGTCATGCTGTACATTTTAATGAGCTCTTTCTTCCTTTTGAAAACTGAAACTGTCACAAGAACCAAGAAAATAAAATGCAAATAGTTATGTAACAGCTTTATAAGTTGCAGGAAAGAATAAAGCAGAAAATTTGATGGCAGCAAAGTTTCAAGACTAGACTTAAGTAAATTAGAGAAAACTAATAATAATATTATGCAGGTGATTACCCCTTTCAAAATCATAAGGTTATGAGCATGGTACAAATGGATTAATAAACTATTACAGTAATATCTATTACCACAACAATATGTCAATATGGAAAAAACCTTCAGGAATGTAAGAGATTCTGTTCCCTTTTAAACACATTATAAAATGCATTATTTCATCACAAAACAGGCAACATAATATATCTCATGGCTTTACATTAAGTACACATGGTGATGTTTACAATTTAGTACAAACCCTCAATTCTTCTTCATAGCTAATCCTAGAAGATGAAGTGGCTGTTTCACTCACTGAAGATCTGGGGTCTCTCGGTCAGCTTTTTTAATAGGTGGTTTATTGGACACTAGTGGAGGGATAAGGACCTTCCCTTCCACCCCATGAGCACAATAGAGCCATTCTAGCAGCTGCAAGTGTGGGGAACCTAGTTTGATATGACCAAGTTCTGTCTTCTTTGCCAAAAGGTGCACTGGCAGTTATCAAGATACTGAGGGCTCACATTTGAAATTTCGGTTTTGGTTCATGTCTACTGTGTATTATTAAAATAATGATTTTATATAACCAACTTTATGGGAGCAGAATTATTTCTACCTAGAATGAATTAACTGCTTTTTAGAAAACAATATTGTAGTTCATATTTGTTATTTTTAACAATTCATGTCTGATGCAACTTAAATATAAATATACTGTAAGCATTTCATTTCAGTAAAATGCAGGCTTTCAGAATGTGAACTTCATGAGGTTAACACAAAGTGAAGGAAAAAAGCACACTAAATCTTGAAAAACACGCAAGTGTTCAGGTTGGTTATGATACCATCAAATAGTATTTTTTGACTTCCATTAAAGATTTGTGAGCAGACTTACCTTTGCCAGCATTTCTAGGAGGGAGAGGAGGAGCATCTGTGGTTGGAGAAGCTGGAGTATCTGTGCTTGTAGAGACAAAACTCTGATTTGTAAAGGCTCCGTAGGACAGTCTTTGTTTGTCTCTAGGAGTGCTAAATCCAGGCACAGTCATTTTGTCTTGCGGGGAAAGACTGGAAGGGTGACAAAAGCTCTGGGGTCTTGGAGAACGTTCTTTCTTTATAGGACTAGGCTATATATGTATATAAAAAAACAAATATTACATTATAGCACAGATTTAGTGTAGAAGGACAAATATGTTCATTCTATACACATTTTGATGTTCTGCAGTTCTCCGTTTTAACATCTTTTTACAATACTGTAAAAATGTGAAAGCCATGGTGTGTATAAATACACATATATAAATACAGATAAAATACTTGTATGATTACAACAAAATAAATTGCTGATATAAAAATAGATGCCAATGAGTCTTCCTTGATTATTGGTTCTCCAATATAAATTAATGCCCGTCGCTTTACCTGATTAAAATTTTACAAGTTGTAATTAGATTACTGTAATGAAAAGCACACACACACGCACACTCTACATAGTTGTTGTTCACCTTGCTTGGTTTCTAACAAATTGTAATTTAGGAGGTAACAGTAAATCTTCAGTCTGAATTACACTTAAAATCCTGACCCAACTGAATTTAAGGGAGAGGACTAACAAAGGGGCCAGGGTATTAATTTCAGATTACATTGCTTCGAGAATTAATTATATATGCCTAGAGAAATCAACAAATAATTTTTCAGGAAAACTAGTTTGGCAGGCTTACTGCAATAGTTGTTTTCAAAATGCTGTATTTTCTTTTCACAATGTATGTGTCATGCATTGTGTATGTGCCTAAGGTCCCCATTTTTTTAATAAGGGGGTAACTTCCAACATTTTTACTGTACTTCCCTTCATATCTACGTGAGGTAAGCAAGTACTATTATCTCCATTTTACAGATAGGGAACAGAGCACCCAGAGCAATTAAGTGAATTTGCTAAGGTCAAACAGGAACTCTGTGGTAGAGCATAGAATTGAAACCTGATCTTCTAAGACCCAGACCAGCACTTTAACCACTAGAAAATTCTCACTTTTGTCCTGAATTTGGTTCTTTTACAACTCCTTTTTCCAGAATTGTGAAACACAGGTCTTGAAAACCTGACAGGGTTGTTGATGCAACAAATAAAAACAAACTATGGATTTGCAGAAAGTGTATTGAACACAAAAGGCACTGTGCATCTTTTATGAATTAAAAAAGTCCCCTAACCTAACCTCAGTTTAGAGGAAAAAAAATCAGCATATAGAAAGACATCTAAATGGATTTAATTAAAATTATTGTCTTCTGGAGATTACATTTGAAACTGAAAGTAAAAATGTGCAACTTCTTTCTTTTTAATTGCATACACACATTTTATGTTAAATATATATCATATCATCAAGGTGCATATCTTAACATGAATATACATTTTAATTAAGGAAGAAAACGTTACCTGCTTTTCCATAACTGTTGTTCTTTGAGATGTGTTGCACATGTCCATTCCACTGAAGATGCATTTGTGCCTTATACACAGTTGTCTGAAGTTCAGTACTCTTCAGATGGCTCGAGCACCTTCTGTTAGGACAGAGGTGTAACCTCCCATTTACTTCTTAATGAATAGATTCTGACAAAGAAGGGAAGGGGGGCCAGCCATGGAATGGACATATGCTCTACATCTTCAAGAACAATACTTACTGAAAGGGAGGTGACCATTTTCCTTCTTCATGTAATTGCACATTTTCCTTCTGCTGCAGGTAACTCACAAGATTAATGTGGAGTTGAACATGGAATCTATCTGAATGACTGTACTACAACCCACCCAAAACTGGCAAGATTCCTCGAATAATGGCACATGGTAAAATGAACAGCAAATGTGTGAACTGATGCCAGTTGCTGGTTTGTAAATACCTCAATATGTATTTTGCTAGGAAAGCTGCTTGCATTTCAGTCGAATGGCATTACATAACCATTAGCAAACCTCTCTCCCTGCTATATAAACCCTGGATTCTAATTGCCTACCCCAAAATCTGAGGAAATGAGTCTGACACACAAAAGCTCGTTACCTAATAAATTTGTTAGTCTTTAAGGTGCTACAGGACTTCTTGTTATTTATGAAGCTACAGACTAACATGGCTACTCTCTGAGACTATTAACAAATGCAAGAGGAAATCCAGGAGGAAATCTGAGTGTAGCCAATTTACTTTTCAAACTGTCTGAAAATGTGACAAGTAACTGCCGAGAATCTAAAAGGGTCTGATGCAGTCAAGTGGAAAATGATTCCATCCTCAGATAGAATAAATGTGAGTCCAACTATAAAGGACTGGCAAAGATAAGGGTAAGAACAGATTGACTCGTAAGTAGTGACATGCTGCCCTCGACAAACTTATCAAAATGGAAGTTTAAACTGGGCTACTGATTGTTACAGATGATGAGAGAGGCTGTCACCTTCTGTAATTCCTGCCTTTTTTTCTTGGAAGGTCTTGATGCCAAGGTATGCAATTCTGATACCTGTAAGCCGATGGGACTAAAACTGCATTCTCTTTATCACCAGTGTGCTGATACCAAATGACATCAGTGTTATTCTAGAATCCTGCAGGCTATACATCCTCTTGCTTTCTCTCTCCCCCTACACACACAGTCTTTCACAATCAACTCCCAACAAATATTTGTATTATTGTTGTTGTTACTTCTTGGTACTTCCTGCAATGCATATATTCACTGTAATTTTAATCTTTTGAAGTGTGTTATTTTAGTTTTTTTCTTTACTGATCTAATCATTTTATACTTTTTATTTCTCTCTCATGCTAAAATTTAATACCTTCAGTAGTTAGTCCTAAACTGCCTAACCTATCCTGGATAGAGTAATTATCTCTATATTAACTTCTTCCAAAATGTATATTGTATCTTTTTTCTGTGTGGTGCACGTTCACACATTACCTTGATGCACATAATAAAATTTATTCTGCACATGGTTGGAAAAAATTAGCTGTAATATTATTCACAATGAAATAAATTCAGCCTCCTTGATTCACTACTCCTTGTTGTTGATACTTGGCATCCTGCACTTTCTGCTCATAAAAGAGGCTTGGAGCAGGTGAGATCAAAGATGTTCAAAACAATTAAAAAGGATACAATATTTTGTTTCTGCCTGGTTAGCCACAGACAGGATGGAAGAAGGAGTCTGCCAAAGTGTTTTAAATGGCTTCAGAATTGCTTCATTAATTGAAACTGCTATTCTGGAGGACTCCACAGACATTAATAAGCCCACTAGCCTGAAATATTTTTCATGGCTTCTTTGGAGGGCAAAGTGCTGCCTCCCTAAGAAGTCACTTAGGACTTCCTGCTCTGTCTTTCTTAGAGTGGGTCTCCTCCAAACATTTTAGGCAGTTGGAGTGTGGGTCACTCACCAGCATCAATGTGACTTACAATATGCAGGATATAAATGACAGAGAATGAGGCATGGCTCTAGCTCCAGTCCTGGCTGGAGAAACAAATTTGGTTCAAAAAGATGTAAAAACTGAAACTTAATACTAGCATTAACGACACACTACAGCTAACTACTAAGTGAGAAACAAACTTTTATGCAAAGAATGAGGAAGCACTCCAAGAACTGCCACTGGTAGTACAAAGGAAATGAGGACTGGGGGTGGATCCACCCTCTTACATGGCCAGCAATGGCACACGGCAACAAGAAGGTGCGCAAGCCACTCTTGATGGGTACTCTTGAGGGAAAAAGTTTTCCAACAGCTGTGCAAAAGGTATGTACACACCAACAGTGGAATGGACATGGGCAATCACATAACATTTAAAATGAAAATATTTTCTTACATTTCCACAAAACTAGCCAACTTTGAGAACTTCTTGGACACTGACATCAATCATTGAAAATCCACTTTTACCTTGTCATCTAAATCATCATCACTTTCATCAATTTCTTCCTGTCGAAGATTCCACTCATATTCTATATGTACATGTGGATTTAGCTTCCCTTCCTTGGCTTGGGATAGCTGAAAAGCAAAAATGTAATAGTATCAAAATGCTTACAGTTTCATCAATTGTGCTCCATAGTTCCAAACGTGGCAAAAAAAATCTGTCTTAATTTTAAGCTCTTCTCCCATACCCATATATTAAAACTGTAAAGCCCAAGAAACAAAAACAGCCACACAAACATTTATATCAAATTTTCTTTAGAGCACTGATTAACCCATGGAGCTGTCATATTTGATTTAAACATGCTTATGCTTTCATCACAAGCAAATGTTTGTATGAAGTAGCATACATGTGGAGAGTTCCCTAAAATACAATTTGTCCTTTTCTGTCCTGCATTTCAGACTTAACTATTACAGAACACTGGTTGTGTGTCTCTCTCATTACTGGTATCATCTACGGAAGTGTGGGAAGAAAGGAACAAAGCTAACTTACAAGCTGTTAGCTTCCTGTCTACTTACTTAGGTGGCCCCCACCACCATCATATCAGAGCACCTCTTAAAACCAAGAGGTGTTCATTTTCCCCACCATACTACTCCTGACACATGGAATGCCCTCCCAGTTCCAGTTGGCCTGAATGTGCGACTCATTCAAACCCCACTCAAAGACCCATATCTTGTGTGCTGACCTTCAGAGAACAATATAGTGAATTTATGGGGTAGAATAATAAACCCTCTTATCTATTGTCTGTACCTCCAGCTGTGTGTGTTCTTTCATTAATTTCATATTATCAGCTTTTTGCTATTGGGGCTGTCTTAAGTCATACAATACCAAACACAATATCAGCCCCCCAAACAAAATAAATAACAACCTGCATATTTACAAAGTACTGCACATTTCACTTAATCAAAATTGTGTAGCTAGGGCTCCAAGCTACTCAGTAAAAGTATACCCACGGACTTAATTTTCATCAACACAAATACTTTGTAACCATAACTTTTTACTTCCATTTTAACTCGGAATCATAGACTCCTAGGGCTGGAAGGGACCTCAGGAGGTCATCGAGTTCAGCCCCCTGCCTAAAGCAGGATCAACCCTAACTAAGTCATCCCAGCCAGGACTTTGTCAAGTTGGGATTTAAAAACCTCTAGGGATGGAGATTCCACCACCTTTCTAGGTAACGCATTCCAGTACTTCACTACCGTCCTGGTGAAATAGTTTTTCCTAATATCCAACTTACACCTCCCCCTCTGTAACTTGAGATCCTTGCTCCTTATTCTGCCATCTGTCACTACTGAGAACAGCTACTCTCCATCCTCTTTAGGAAGTTGAAGGCTGCTATCAAATCACCTCTCACTCTTCTCTTCTGCAAACTAAATTAGCCCAAACCCTTCAGCCTCTCCTTGCTGGTCATGTGCTCCAGCCCCCTAATAATTTTCATTTTGTACAAAGATATTTTAATTTAATTGCATACAAGGTTATTAAGCATTGCCATTTTCTTTCAGTGGTGAACTTAGTCCTGATGCCAGATTTCAAAGAAATAAAGAAACTTCTCTCTCTAAATAAGGAAAAATATAAAAACACCTGAAATGATCAATCTTATTTCAATTACAAACAGTGCTGCTTGAATTAAAGGGTCATTATTAGCATCAAAATCTTTCTACTGTCAAAGTGCCCCATGACAGCAGGTTAGGATACCTGATAGTTTATTGCTAAAATGTTCACAAGGAGTACATTTACTACTGCACAAAAACACTGTTAGCAGCCAGCCCTCATACTGTTGCTGTAAAGTAGCTCTTTCTTTTAGAGGATGGTGTGTGTGTGCAATACTAGAAAGAGCACTAACTTGAGCAGAAATGGTAGATGATTGATGCTTGTAGAGCTCAGACATAGGGCTGTTTACACTCAGGCTGCAGTTTAAGCTCTGGGACTGTCCACCTTGCAGGGGCCTAAAACCCAGGCTCCAGCCTAAGCCTTTACATTGCAATTAAACAGCCCCTTAGACTGAGCCCCAAGAGCTTGAATCAGCAGGCACAGGTATTTAATGGCAGTGCAAACATATACTTAGAGACTTAGAAACTCTTCAGCTAGTTTCCTTCTAAAACAATAAGAAAAAATTACTTGGATGTTATTCTGCTTTTCTTAAAGTGTCACCTTGAAGAATTTTCATTATTAGGTTTCTGGTCCAATGGGAAATTCACTAAGCTCTAACACTTTTGGCTCTCTGAGACACCTGTGGGTCTACTCAATGGCTCTACTCAATGAAAGCTCCCCTTAGATGCCTCTGAATATTCTCGTACAGGGCTTCCCAAACTTTATATAGTTGGGACCTGGTTTTTTTCCTTTTTTTGCGCATCAAAAATATAAACGCATATAAAAAGAATGAAAAAATGAATTATTTTTCACTGTTTATTATTTATTCACAATAATAATAGTACATAGCAATAATTTGTATATTTTCTAAGGACCAATATTTTTTTTTTCAAGAACCAGTATTGGGCAGCAGATGACACTTTGGGAAACGATGTCCTAGTAAATTATGTGACTGCTTTTAGCAAAGGAGATCTCCTACAGTAGATGCCTAAGAGTTTTAACCATCTGTTCCCTCACCTCACCCCACTCCAACATATTTCTGTAACCCATGCTGGGTATTGTCCTTACTTTCACTCTCTGACCCTTTGTTCTTTAGGAGCTCAATACTGATTGAATTATTTCCATTTCTCTTTTCAGGGTTTCTTAAGTTAGAGAGCTCTGATTACAGCATCAAGAAATATATTCTATGCTTCTGGCAGCAAATCCTAGGGGTGACTCAGAACTGACTTGTCTTGATACATGTGCCCTCATTTCACTGGCCTGAGAACATGTGTCCAATGAGATACAGTGAGGTACAGTCATAATGTCTTAGACCGGGGAAGAGGCCAGAACTCACAAAAATGCACAGCTCCTAAATTAGATCTATAAAATAGGAGCTGAAGCTGTGCTGGTTAAAATGGCAAAAGCATTTCTTGTAAAAGCACCTTCAGTGACCAGTCATAAAAGAAACTGGGTGGAATGTTCTGAGTGTGAAACATACCCATTAGGGCACAGCCCTTATGCCAAGCTACAGAAGACCCAGAGGAGAGAGACAAAAAAACCCAAAACTTTAAAAACAAGGCAGTTTCCAGCATGGAGACATGAAATATCTCTTTTTTTATAATGTACCATTTTAAAACTATAAATATTTGAAGAATTTCTCATTTATTATGATTTTGCCAGCATTTGGAGATGTTGGGTACCTAAAAGGGAAAGTATTTTTCTTACCAGTTCTTCACACTGGGTAGCTTTCACTCTCTTTGCTATGTCCAGAGCTGTCTCTCCAGCTTGGTTTACTACAAAATAAGTTAAAAGCTGAATAATTCTATATATGCATCACATTGTAAAATGTCTCTGGAACTATATCTTGCACTTCTTCAGAAGAAAATACTGAAAAAAATATTTAAAGCTTATTTCCTAGCTGAATCCCTCTCTCACATTTGCTAGGAGGGCATTTGGTTCATAAATATGCACTTAGCACATTTCTCATTATTGCTTGGTAAATCAGATTTTACACGTTGGTATAAAAATAAAACTGGTTAATCTCATAGATACAAACATTTTAAGTATCACATGTAATAGTGAGTTTACCTGCATCAATAGCGGGCTTGCCTCTCAAAAGCAATTTCAAACATTCAGGTTTGTTATATATACTGCAGTAGTGTAGAACTGTATTCCCCAATGCAGTTTGTTTATCCAGGTTTCCACTGCAGAGTGAAACAAAAAGATTCAAAAAAACATACGCATTTTCAGCTCCAAATCTGTCATCCATATATTGAATTTTGTTATAGATAAAATATATTGTAACATGTATAACTTCAGCAAAGCAAAAGTATATTTTAAGAAGTAGCACCCCTTCTCAGTCTTACGCTAAGCCTTGTTCTGTGGCTGCACTGCTTTCAGTAAAACACATTGTAGGTATTGTGTGCCTAGACCCATGGCTCTGGAACTGTTTTAGAATAGAAGCTGAGAGTTACAGGGTATACGTGTTTTCTCTGCGCCAACATTCTAATGACCCAGGATACTGTGTCCTCCCACTTATAAGGGCACCTCAAGTTTCATTCTATTTGCTATTAAGCGTTGTCATGCAACACCATTCCTCTTTCTCAACTATGTTAAACTATCAAATCTAATTTTGTATCTTAACAATAGTTTATATTTAGGATTCCACCAACTTCATGGCTGCTGGGTGGAGGGAGGGGAATCATGGACCGTGAAATTTGGTCTCCAGCCAGGGGTTTCTTCCTTAGGCAGGGCTCCTGCTGTTAGTCCTATCTGGGCATGAGGAAGGATGAGACTTCCTCTTTGACTACAAGGGCCCCTACTGGAATAGTCAAACCCACCTCCAGGATTCTCCTCCCACTGCAGGAAGCTCCACTGCTTCACTGTCACATCCCCCAATGCAGGGAGAGCCTGCAGCTCCTCCAGCTGTAATCTGCCAGGAAAACTGAATACATGGTAACCTACCCCTCATACACTCACTTCTAAGCTGCTGATGGTGGTGGTGGTGGTGGTGGTCCTGGCTTTCAAGCTGGCATTGAGCCAGCAGCCTTCACCTCTGACTACCCAGATCTGAAGGCAGCAAGGCAGAAGTAAGGGTAGTAATCCAACAACCACCCTACTACAGCCTTGTAACAACCAACCCCCAACCCCGACAGCCATTTGGGTCAGGACTCTCAGGGTTACGACACTGCAAAACTTCAGATGTAAACCTCTGAAAATGTGAAACTCACTTATTTTAAAAGGTTCCTTAGTAGGAAACTGTGGAGTCAGTGTCACAAAAGAGAAAATCGTCATTAATGTACTATAAAGCTACTAAAGATTTTACATGCCTGGAGACTGATTTTTTTCCTTTTTCTTTTTTTTTGCTCCATAGAGGTATTAGAATAGAATCCTCATCTCAAGATATGAGATCCGTAAGTTAGCATTAGGGCTGCAACAGCCTGTATCACTGCTGCGTACATCTTATGGGGAATCTGATGCATAGGCAGACCAATCATATCACTGCACCCTCCCCTGCCTGTACATTGGAACTTCAGTTAACACCTAAAAGGTGCAGACAGCCAGGACAGCTGGGTACTACCCTATAAACAGAACTTAGAGCAGCAGAAAGGCTTCCAACTTTCTTATTGGGAGAGGTAAGAAAACCAATTCCTATCTTCATGAGTCTTACAGGTAGCAGGAAGACTAAAGTAAAGCTTCTCTTCCAGAAGCTCTTCTCTTATTTTTCTGGAAGCCCTTGCCCAAAATCAGGGACTTGGAATGAAAGCATCTACTGATATTGTGTGTCTAGCATGACACAATAATACTCTTCACCATTTCTGCAAGTTTTGAGTTTTGTTTTAATGTGCATTTATGAAAATCAAAGAACAATCACAGGTCAGATCTACCCTACTGCTTAAGTCGATCAAATTTACATTGCGCAGAGGTCTGAAACTCCTCCAAACAACACAAGTTTCATACGATGCACACCAGTGCTGTATTAGTGAGAGATGCTCTCCCAACAACACAGCTTTTGCTTCTCGCTGAGACAGAGTAATTATGACAATGGAAGAGCACTCTTCCGTTGGCACAGCACATTTGCACCAGACATGCTATGGTGATGCAGTTGCATTGATGCAACTATGCTGATGTAGAGCTCTAGTGTAGACTTGCCCTCAGAAAATTATAAATGATTAGAAGACAAATATATAAGGTGGCAGACCCATGTTATTTATACCAAAGAACAAATGGACAGGTCTTTTTGTAGAAGAAGTGCACTCAAAATCTGAGTTTAGCATGGCATAAAGAGTGACAGCTGACCAAACTCTGTAGATGAGAAAATTGACATAAAAGTTGAAGGTAAGACAAATAAGATTTAATAACTAAGCAGAATCACTTAAACTAATCCATAGTAAACTATCAAACCACCTGCAAAAACCAGTAATAATAATTTGTACTTTTAAAGCATTTTCCAACTGACGGTCTTAAAGTCCTTTGCAAACAGTCATAAATTAATCCTTATAACACTTCCGCAAAAGTAGGAAAGTAAGATTTATTCCATTTGAGAGGTGAAAGAAGTGGAGGGTCAGAAAGGCTGAGTTACTTACTCAGGGATACAGAACAAGTCAATGAGAGATCTAGAAATGGATCTGACTCCAAGTCCTGTTACCACAAGATTAAGCTTCCCCTCTTATACAGACTATATAAAGTACGGAGTAGCTACGTACCGGAAAGGGGAAGGGAAGGCACGTGTAATTCAGACTGTATTCTAAGAGGCTAAGAGGAAATATCAGCTGTATTAGAAGAAAACAGGCTGTGATGATCCTAGTGATCATCTTCTAGCTCTTAATTACTTTTACTGTGCTAAAACTATAGTTTGACCAGACAGCAACAATTCTATTTTCTTCTCTCAACAGGAAATCATTAAAAGTGAGATAGGATCTATTTAGTCAGCTGATTGCACACACTGTGAAATCTTGTATCAGAAATAACCACGCTGCATTGTTTATGAATTTATTTTATTTCCTTTAGAGCCTGCATTTTCCCTAAATTTTCCTTGTCCCTGTCATTACATCCTCTCTATATTATAAAATACCTCAGCAACCCATTGATAAGTTTAGAACTTACTACTTAACACTGCTACGTCATCTACAGTAGAATCGCAGAGTCACAAACACTAAAACAACAACTCGATGGGTCAACCACACACCTCATTTGGAACTAGAAGTACACAATCAAGCTGAAGAGTCAAAAGAAAAATCAAATACTGAAATATAAAGGATAAGCTTAAAAATATTTGACAGATAATGAAAGTGTTCGTGTGCTTGTTCCATTTAAATTAAGATGGATAAAAGAAGCATTTTTCTTCTGCACTGTAAAGTTTCAAAACTACACAAGTCAATATTCAGTTGTAAAATTTTGAAGGAAAATCCATTAAGATTTTGTTCAGAGTTATGAACATGTCAGAGTTAGAAATCTCCATTTCCATGGTGTTGGTAACTCTGATGTTCTGTACTGCATCATCCATAGTTTTCAAACATACTGTATATTAAAATAACCATTTTTCCTAAGTTATTTCTATTGGTTTACTTCTCACTTTCTTAGAGAAAAAAAGTCTAGACCCTTTTTCACTGTCTTGCTTTCCTTGAATTACGTTATCCCTAATTTTGGAAGTTTACTTGCCTTCTCTCTTCCACATTATCTGTTTGCATTGATTTTCTTTTGTCATGTAAATTCCCTTAGTGTTTTCTTTTTTCCACTCTTCTTTATTAAATATATTTTCCTATGTAGTTCACATACCTAATAATAATGTTTTATTCTTTCCTCCTTTTTTATTGCTTTACAATTTAAAGGTCAACTCAAGTTAGTAATTTTATTCATATACAACATTAAACATACACTAAGTAGTATGATAATTAATAAAAACACTGGTCAAAGCAATGCAAATTATGAGCATGGTTTTGAGGTGGCACATTTGTCATTGAAGTTATTTTAGTTAACTTGTGAGCAATCCATACCAGTTTTGTACAAGGAAATCAACCAGATGAAGAGAGGTTTGGTCAGCAGTCCGGACTGCTAAATGAAGTGCTGTTTCCCCTGGCTCCTAAATACATGAAAACAATGTTACAAATTAAACACTTTTTGACCCTTTTCTCTGCAAAGATTATCATAATTAATCCACTACTGAAACATGCTCCAAACCACTAATATGTGTATTAAATCTTTAAGCAGAGAAACTACTGCAAAGGCTATGATACAAACAGCTTTTGTTTCTCACTGTTTATGGATGCTGCATTTTCCCAGGAAGTAGTATCCCCCTACTTTTGCTCCCATCATTACCCTCTCCAACCAGCTTTTCTTTTTTATCAAGTTTAGTCTAGCCATCATGCACATCCCTGAAAATACTAGTACCAATTACTCCTAGTAACAGCTGCAATTAACCCCTTCTAGCAAGGGTATGCCATCCTTCCCTATAAGAACTTGTAATACTTGGGCCTAAACTGTAAGCATCTTCCGGAAGGGACCAGGACTTGCCTGTAAAACTATGCACACCTGTGATATTGTTGAGAGGATTATAACTTGTTGACAGGATTGTAATGGTGAGATGTACAAAGACATAACAGAAACCAATTTTTTAAAATATGAGTACATAAATTTAGATGTCTAAATCAAAGCATTCTGATTTTCAAAGGACCTGAGCACACAACTCTCACTGAATTTGATAGGAGCTGAGTGTGTTCAGGACTTCTGAAAAAAAAATCTGCCATTTTCCTATTGAAGAAAACAACAAAGAAATGTTGCTTCATAATCAGCACATAAGGAAACAAATACTATTTCATAGCATACAACACACAGAGACTGACATAGGTTAATGTCACCACATGACATTCCTTAAGAACACTGTGCACTCAAATTAGCTACTTTAAAGGGAATACACCCCACAGGAATTTCATGTCATTTTAATAGAGTGTAGTGCACCAGGAATGTAGACGAGGTCATAAACTCACTAGTTGGTTGTAATGTATTAATCAGATTGCTCTCTGAACATATCCACTAGCTATAAGCATAAGATACAGGCTTCATTTTTCTTTTCTTTTTTCCTTTTTTTTTTTTTTAAATACAATCCGCAAATATTTTATGGGCATGTAGGTACCACAGAAAGGGTGACTTTTGAGAAGTGACCTAATGCAGAACAGATTAATGGCTTTGTGAATAGAATCGGGGAAGGTAATCTGTGCATATGGAGCCGCAAATAAGATGCTTAACATGAACACTGGATGTTGCCACTGTTGTCAGAGTACAAGCACCCATTCACAATATGACAGTCTGATAAAAAACAAAACAAAACAAAACAAAAAACACAACAGGTACATAGGAAAAAGCTGAATTGTGAACAGCACTGAAGGTAAGGACCAGAAGTTTTTGCCTGATGCAGAGAGAGGTGACCTGATGGAATGACTCAAAAAAGTGCATACAATGTTATACCACTGTTTTAATTGATGGCTTCCAAAAACAGTGTTTTTAACTTACTCAATATTGTTTATCTGATAAGCTTACCTGTCCAGGCTCTAACAGTGGCTCCATTAGCTCTACCCCCTCTGCATAGACTTGAATTAGTGCAAGTAAATCCCTGGATTTGACAGCCTCAAGTAGTTCATTCAGTTTAGCTGCTGCAGATGTGCAAGTCTTTCTAGAAAACCTATGATCTACATATTTAGCAGTGATATATTCTTTACGTGCTGTCCTGGGGGGGAAAAAAATAGAACTTAGCTTAGACTTACAAGTAAAATGGATCTCAACTGGGTGGATAATTTATGTTTAAAATCAGAAATCTGCTTGTTTAAACTGACTTTGAACGTAAGGATTGACTGTGTATAGAAAGATATGATAATCCCACTTAATATAGAACAATTTAATCTCTATGATGTGGCACACTATTTGCAAACAAGAGGTACAAAATGATGTAAAGGCGTATCTTAAAGTATGCTGCCTTTTCAATAATACATGAGATATACCCTTTAATTTTGGGAAATTGGTTTAATTAAAAACTAAAGATAGAGAAGACAATTTTCATAATATGAAAATACATGTAAATACATCAACATGTTCAATTATTCTTCATAATATATATGTCTGCTTTCTAGGTCCCTTCATTATTAATAGTGCAAGAAAAATGATAAAGAACAATTGAACATGTGGATATGTCTTACATGTTTCATATTATCAACATTCCCTTCAGAGTCTTCAGTTCTGAACTGAACTGAGTTCCAAAAATCAAAGTATACCCATGTACCTATTATGGGCTAGGGAATAGAACATGAAAATCCAACAGATTGTTGTCATTTCTATTACAGTGATTCTATTTGTTTAGAACAAGGGTTTACTTTTTTCTAACTTGCAGTAATCCTGCATTGATGATATAAAACTGAATTTACTATAATTATTTCCAGGGTAACTGATAAATATTGTAAACAGAGAATTATCACTTCACTGGAAAATCAAGAAGAGGAGCGGTTGAGAAGTAAGGTCTTTTTCAAATGGAACATATTCCATAATAGTAAAAGGAAAAACAAAATTAATGTCCAACTACTGTTTGCAGAAATGACTTCTTTTTCAAGATTTCTCTGTGATACTTTAAGATTAAAATTGTGGAATGGAAAAGAATTCTCTCCTCAGGCCAAAAAAGTGGTCTTCTCTGTGATTTAGCGACTGTGATAGGTTCGGTGAGAATTTACTTCCCTGACTATAGTGATCCTCTGGTTTTGCCCAGTTAACAGAATATCTAAGTCACTACACTGATGCCCCTCTACAGCTGAACTTCTCTGCACGACCTCTCCCACTAGGCATAAAGCCACGAGTTCTGCTGTTTAAGAAAACGGGGCTGGATTTATCCATAAATTGACATGAAAAGATTCATTATTTGTTAATCTATTAGAATTTATTACAAGAGTGTGTACTACAAAATTAAATAAATGTGGACTATTCTGTGGCATATTTTAAGGACATATAACCCATCACGTATGAACACTAACTTCCTGTGAAGTAAATTAAGAACAATTTTAAGGAAAATTAATGACTAGCAATGACTGGAATTCCACAATAAGAAATTTAGTGGTCTAGATTGGCAGGTGGAATGATTTTTTTTTCCCATCCTCAGACAATCTTTCCTTATTTAACTTCTCCTTTAACTCGATTATAGCTTAATACAGTTCACTACAGAAAATCTATCTACACACACATACTCCATTCCAATTGTGTACTGGGAAAGTGTTCATGTTCAGTACTTACATATCACTGGATGGAGTGGGTTTGGGTGAAGGACTAGGTAAACTTCCTTCCATTATATCATTAAAACTATTATTTCCTACATTCTTGGCCAGCTGTAGCAAAACAAAGCAAATGTTTTCATAATTTGCTATTAGTCTCAAATTTTCAAATAAAGCTTTTTTTGTAAATACAGTTCATTTTTCATATTAGCAGAGGACAGTACAAATAATTAGATGCAAAATGTATATATATAATTAAAATTAAACTTAGGTTTTGTCTAAACTTGAAGCTAGGTGTGCAATTCTCTTGAGCAGACATACTCATGTTAGCTCTGATCAAGCTAGCATGCTAAAAATAGTGTAACTATGGGTGCATCAATAGTGGATACATGGAATAGCCAAGCCGGTGGATATGTACCTGGACTAGCACATTTTACCACTTGTCATGATAATCAGAGCTACATGCCTATTTCTAGCATACTAGTTCATTTAGAACTAGTGTGATTATATCTGCTCAAGATGGGAATCACATCCCTAGTTCCACACATAGACATAGATTTAATGCACTGGAAAACATTCTTGTTACTCACCTTATAGTTACTGGAGTGTGGACCCTATGTATATTCCACGCTAGGTGCATGTGCGTTCCATGTGCCTGAAATAGGAAGATTTTTCATTAGCAGTGTTTATTGGTCCACATATATACCTTTTGCCTCCTTGCACACTGAACCAATGACATACTGTATGATGTGGACAGACCACCTCTTCAATTCTTCCTCTACTGAGTATCACCTTAGGAAAGAATCCAGAGAGGAAGAACGCAGGGCAGTTGAATACATATAGGGCCCACACATCTTGAAGAACTCCAGTTACTGTGAGGTAAGTAATGAGAATTTCTTCGAGTGATGGTCACTATGCGTATTCCACTTGAGGTGGCTCATAAGCAGTCCTTACTGAGGGAGAAGGCATGAGGAACCTGCTGTTTCAGAGAGTTCAGTATCTCTAGGCTGAAGGATGCATCTATTGAAGATGCTTGTGCCAGGGTATAATGTCTAGCAAAGGACTGCACAGAATCTCATGTTGCTGCTCTACAGATTTCTACAAGGACACCCTGAACAGATGCCAGTCAAGGTGTCGGGGGTCTGGAAAATTTGGGCCTGACACCCTGCGGAGGGTAATGTTGCTGTAACTGAATCCATAAGTACTCCAATAAAGTCTACAATTTGCATGAAAAGTTAGGGCAACTCTCTACGCTTACGGAGACGGGCATGACCGATCCCTGAGCAGCTCTTTTTGAGGTAGGGATATATTGGAGTGAACTGGTGATATAGGTATGGTCCCAAAATAGACAGTACCTTTGTGAAAATCCTCAGGATGGTTGAGAGACCTAAGGAAGTGTTTCATACTGATAAAGGTTTGGGCTCCCCATAAAACGCACGAACCTCCTGTGTGCTGGACAAATGTGCATGTGGAAACAAGTATCATTTAAATTGAGAACTGCAAACTAGTCATTTTTTTTCACAGAGGCCAAGATGACCATTTTGAATCCTTAAGAGTAGATGAAGACATTCATTTGTCTAAGCTCCAGAAAGAGTCTCCAGACTCTTTGTTCTAGGTTAAGAAAACATCTTGAATACCTCTCCCAGCCCTTATCCTCAACTGAGAGGAGACAAGTTCTATAGTTCCAGCTGGACCAGGGAGTCTGCCTTCTGTCTGAATACCCTTCCATGAGACAGATGCCTGAAAAGAGACTACCATGAATGATTTTTGGTAAGGATGGAGATGCTTTCTATAAAGGTGTCTGGTGGTGACAATTTCTGGGATCTATTCATCTAACGTATGACACTATGCTGAGGAAAAATGGGCCACCTGGTTACTGAATGGAATGTGGATGGCAGGAGGGCTGGTTTGTGGCTCACAAGATGTCCCATCAAAAAGATTTCTTGGCAGGAGCCTAGAGCTGGTGAGAAAATGACATAGATGTTTTGTCTGTCCCACTGCATCCTGGTGCTTCCTCAAAGGCTCACAGGCCCTTTGGTTGTAAGGGGCTGAGAACTGAGACACTGCTTATACAGTGATGGCGTGGAGTATTTTCTCCGAGGTGGTGGGATATCCCCAGAGTAGAGCATTGTGTTCCTCAGAATATGCAGTCCTCACAGATACACAATGACTCGTTTCATTTTGTCGCTGAACAAGTTGTTGTCTTCGAAGAGAAAATCTTCCAAAGTGGCTTGAACTTCCTTGGGAAACCTAGAGGACTGCAGTTTTGAAACCTGTCTTGTTACATCTGAAGCCTCCATGAAGTGAGAAGTGGTATCTGCTGCACCTACTAAAGTTCGAAGGAACAGTATAGCTATCACCTGACCGTCATCAATCATGGCTTGGAAATGCAATCTAGCTCCTGAGATACATAGTTTGTGAACTCAAAAACTCCTTATAATTAATAAAATTGTATTTAGGCATCCAAGATTGATAATCTGCAATGCAAAATTATAGTCATAGAACCACAGAACTGGAAGAGTGTAGCTCTGCCCTCTGATAAGCTGGCATCTGGGAGCACCATCCTTGGAGGAGTAAAATACAGTGCCTCTAGCTAATACACAAGGAAGTCTGATTACCCAAGACTGAACTGGATCATCAGGGAGAATTCCATGAGTAATCTCTGCAGTTGCAACACTCAACGTTGATGGAATCAGAGGAAATGAATGACAAGTCCTGCACCTGGAGAGGATGTGGAACTCCCTGAGGCTATAAAACCAAATGTTGTGGAAGTCACTGACCAGGAAGATCCAGGGCCATGCAGAACTTGAAACTGGGGATCTCAAGCAAACTAAATACCTCAAATGAGGGATAATCGGCGTGGGGGGGGAGGGTGAAGGCACTCCAAACTTCTGCTAACACTATCTAGTTAAATACTAAAAACTAAATAACTAGGAATTAGTAAACATTTTTAAAAAATTGGAATTTGAAGCAGGAACGTTAGCAAAGCTGTGGACATGTCTCTGAGATAGACCCTGTCCAAAGGGCAGTAAAAATGAACTGGAGAGGCAGCCAGTCAGCACCACACCTTATGCACTTGGTTCCAACCACAATGAGGAGAGGGTTCAAGTGTGGACCAATGGACACTGCTAACAAAAATTCTTCTGATCTCAGGCACATGATGTACTTTCGCACCTCGAGTGGAATAAACATAACGACGATCATTCAGTGAACTTCAGAATTATATTCTACTTAAATTCTAATAATTTTTACATGTCCCCCCCAAAACACATTTCGCAATGTCCTGTGCAAAACATCAAATTGTATCTATTGCTCTGACATATTCTGTTTGAAACATGTCACAAACTTCACATTTGTATTCTCCCACATTCAGTTGATAAACTACAGTCTCATCTAATACGATTTGATAGCAACATTCTGAATTCTCTAATGCAGTGGTCTGCAACCTGCGGCTCTGCAGACACATGCGGCTCTTTAAAGACTTCTTTGTGGCTCCCAAGACTATAATTGTAAAGTAAAAAAAAACCCTCCAGATTATTTTTGATAAATGCTGAATGTCTAAAAGCCCAAAGATGAACAACTCAGATCTAAATAGCAAACAATATGTGATCTTGAAAGTCGTTTAACTCCTCCTACCATGCTCCAGGGAGAGAGAGAAGGTTTGGAAGTGAAAATCATGAAGACATGTTCAAACACACACATAAAGTGTGCTGAAATAGAATATGTAAAAAGTTTGTGAATGTACTGCAGTAAACTTCTATCCTTGTGTACACTGTTCTTAAAATAGGGGTTATAAAAAGTATACTTTGATGTTACTTATTAAGGACCATCTCATATTCACATACATTGCAGCTCTTGAATTATTGAGTTTTTTTACTAAATCGGGAGAAATGGCTCTTTTTACTATTTCAGTTGTTGAACCCTGCTTTAGTGGTTTGAAATTTGTTTCCCTCTCTGTTGTCATGCAAGGATTTTGACAGTAGCTTTTGATTCAGGCTCAAGACTATGTAACAAAAGGTAACATGCAAAGTAAACTAATACTGACAGCACCAATTACTAATATATATCTTTAGGAATGAACCGAGTGAATCAAGAAAATAAAACTGGTAAATGGACAAAAGTATAAGCCAGTGTTTCCCAAATGGTGTTCCGTGGAACCCCAGGGTTCTGCAAAGTGAAAAGAAGGGTTTTGAGGAAAAATCCTGTTATAATAGCTGACTCCTCTGTAGCTCCCTGCCCTGCCACTGCTGAAAGAGTAGAACTACATTTAATTGGTTTAATGGCCGACAGGGTGGCGAGAGGAATCAGCCATTAAAACAACTGCATTTAGTTCCATTATTTCAGCAGCAGCAGGACAGGGAGCCGCAGAGAGCCCTCACTCACCCTATTATGCAAGCAGCCACACTCCTCCAGTGGGTGTGGCTCAGCTTACTCCCACCAGTGGAACTCGTCCACGTCAGTCTTCCGTCTGCTGCACACATGTGGCTGCCCTATGTAGGCTCCCCAGCCAGCGCCAAACATGGGTTAGTCCTAGGGGACCGTTTGGAGACTGAGAGGGGTTAAGCCTGGGACGGGTGGGGGGGCAGGTTTGGGGCTGAGAGGGTTAAACCTGGGGATCTGGGGCAGGTTTGTGAGATGGGGGTAAAGCTTGGGAAACAAGGGGGGCAGATTTGGGGGCTAAGGTGGGTAAAGCCTGAAGATAGGGGGTGGATTTGGTGTTAAAGGGGGTAAAACCTGGGAATGGGGATCCACAAAATTATTTTGAGTTTAAAAGGGTTTCTTGGCCAAATAAAATAAGGAAACACTGGTATAAGTAGTACAAGAGAAATCTTTCTCCATCATACTAGCAAAATTTGAATATACAATTTTCTGAAAAATATATCCTTTAAAAATGTACCAACACATTATTCTATAGCTGCAAGTATTCTTCACTTGCAGAGTATCTGACTTAAGATATACAAATTAGAGAGTCTCACCAAGAGTTCAGACGTTCCTAATTTGTCTAATTCCAAAGACTGAATTCGAGAAATATGAACACCCATTTCCCTATGTATTCCAGAACACTCTATACAGGTTAAAATGCCCAGGTTTGTTGACAGCCAAGTTGGATCTGTAGAAGAGGATAAGAAATAAAATAATTACCAAATATTAAAATGAGTGAGAGTTATGTTCTTAAAAAAAACTATATTATTCAATGACAATGACTGTTCTCTTTTTTGGGGGGAGGAGTATTAAACAAAAGCAAGTGAACCCTGAATATTTGATGCTATTTCAATCTCCATCATCAAACTGAACCAAAAACCAAATAAAATTTATTTTTCTACTAATACAATAGTTTGTATAGTCAAAAAATCCATCATCTCTACAAAAATCTAGTACAAAATGTTCAAACCCATGTACTTAAACACATTTTCACACCTAAATGTAATAGTGCTCATTCCCCAAATTTGTTCATTTTGTCCTTAATTTTTAATGCTAAAATGTATTTTTCATAAAGAATTCAATTAAGAAACATGTTACTATACATGAAACGGCTATCCACAAAGAAAAACTTCAAACTCTAGTTTTGTTTAACACCCAAATAATTCTCATATCATATATGTTGTAAAATGAACATGTTCAATCTGTCAGGTTTTTTCCTTGGAAAACTTAACAGAAACAATATGGCCAGATTAGAGGAGGACAAGTGGTTCAAAATGAGCCTCATACAATTTTCCTTGGCCAGAGGGAAAACTGTGTGTCCCCTACGTGATCAATGGTTTAAAAGCAAAAAGAAAGAGGAGAGATGCTTGGGACTCATTGTACGCAAGATGGCAAAGATTAATAAAGAGCATTTCCCCAGATTTCCAGAGATCTAAATTATAAACTATGAACTACTTATTGTCCTTCACTATTTGAAAAGCTGTATTTTTTCCCATGGTTGCAATACTCTACTCAGATATCAAGCTAGCCATTTCTAATGTACCCATCATTGTAGAATGTAGTTACCAGTATTTCAGCATAATATTTGTAACAACTACCTACCAGAGGCATTAGTTTCCATCTTCCACAGTCAATTGTTCTACTACCCTTCTGAGGGTCCTCCTTATGATATGAAAGCAGCAGCTATCAAGCACGATAAAACTCAGTAGCCCTACGATGATTTATAATCAATGTTTAATTGTTCTCTAGCTCGGACAAGGAAAAATGACTGGTCACAAATTCTCCTGCTCTGAAGGTATCATTCCAAAAGGATTCTTACACCAAGTTTTTGCTGTCTGGTACAAGACTCGGAAAACTATCAAAGCTCTGAAGGTTTTAGGCACTTATGAGTAAAAAGGATAAGGCACAAACTGGGACACACTATTCATACTTGTGTTAAACTCTTAGCTGCCAACCAGTAAGGGGGTGGTTTGTGAATCACATTATTAATTCTGTCCTTACGATTACGAAATTTTAAAAACATTGGCAGTTCCACAAGTCTCATGCTATGAAGCTGAGATCCAAGAGTAAGACTCCTGAAGGATCTCATCCTTCTTAACCACTGCCAAACCATGACTCACTTCCAAGTAAGTAGCTTACAAAAGAGCAGAGATGCCAAACCATTTCTGTTCCACTGCAGTAGGAATCTGGAGAGAATGAAACGTCAGCAATTCAAATCCCACATGGAGTTTGGGCTGCCGAATCTGAGTGCAGACAGCATGCAACTATGATGAATGAGACTCACAACACTTGCTTTTTAAAAATAGGGTTGAAGGCTGATCTACATGTTGCTTACAAAGTTAATCTGCACTTAAACGTTCAAAAAATTATTTCGCTTATATATAAGATTTGGTGACATTCATGTAAATTAAGATACCTGGTGATCCACAGTCACAACAGACTTCATTTCCGGGTAATCTCTGTACATCATCAATAATGGCTTTTGTTAGATCCTCTAAACTGTTTTCCCCTGTGCTCTGCTCTCCACGGAATGCCATATTTAATGCTTCTTCTTTACTGTTTGTCAATACTGATATCCATCTAGTATCAAATGAAAGGTTTTTATGAAGATTGTTTTTCAAATACATCTTTACCAAATACAACCCTTTTACCTATAATAGAAAAAACAACGTAGAGGTGGAACATAAGAACATATAAGAACATAAGAATGGCCATACTGGGTCAGACCAAAGGTCCATCCAGCCCAGCATCCCATCTGCCGACGGTGGCCAATGCCAGGTGCCCCAGAGAAGGAAAACAGAAGACAATGATCAAGTGATTTATCTCCTGCCATCCTTCTCCTGCCCTTGTTCTGAAGGCTAGGGCACCATACTTTATCCCTGGCTAATAGCCATTTATGGACCTAACCTGCAAAAATTTATCAAGCTCTTTTTTAAACCCTAATAGAGTCCTGGCCTTCACAGCCTCCTCGGGCAAGGAGTTCCACAGGCTGACTGTGCGCTGTGTGAAGAAAAATTTCCTTTTATTAGTTTTGAACCTACTACCCATCAATTTCATTTGGTGTCCCCTAGTTCTTGTATTATGGGAAAAGGTAAATAATTTTTCTATATTCACTTTCTCCACACCATTCATGATTTTATATACCTCTATCATATCGCCCCTCAATCGCCTCTTTTCCAAACTGAAAAGTCCCAGTCCCTCTAGCCTCTCCCCATATGGGACCCGTTCCAAGCCCCTAATCATCTTAGTCGCCCTTTTCTGAACCTTTTCTAATGCCAATATATCTTTTTTGAGGTGAGGAGACCACATCTGCACGCAGTACTCAAGATGTGGGCGTACCATAGTTTTATATAGGGGAAGTATGATATCTTTTGTCTTATTATATCGATCCCTTTTTTAATAATTTCTAACATCCTATTTGCTTTACTAACTGCCGCTGCACACTGCGTGGATGTCTTCAGAGAACTATCCACTATAACTCCAAGATCCCTTTCCTCATCTGTCGTAGCTAAATTTGACCCCATCATGTAGTACGTGTAATTTGGGTTATTTTTTCCAACATGCATTACCTGACACTTACCCACATTAAATTTCATTTGCCATTTTGCTGCCCAATCACTCAGTTTGCTGAGATCTTTTTGTAGTTCTTCACAATCTGTTTTGGTTTTGACTGTCCTGAACAACTTGGTGTCATCTGCAAACTTTGCCACTTCACTGCTTACCTCATCTTCTAGATCACTGATGAACAAGTTGAACAGGATCGGTCCCAGGACTGACCCCTGGGGAACACCACTAGTTACCCTCCTCCATTGTGAAAATTTACCATTTATTCCCACCCTTTGTTTTCTGTCTTTTAGCCAATTCCCGATCCATGAAAGGATCTTTCCTCCTATCCCATGACCACCTAACTGATTTAACAATGTGTGCCACCATATGCAATTCCTGGTTTCTGCAAGTGGAGAGAGCCTAAATGCCAGATTTGGAATATAAGTTCCTAGGCACTTTTGAAAATATCACAAGGCACTTACCTACATCTTCAGACACCTAAATTCTTTAAAAAAATCTAGTCCTGATTCTTCTCCTATAATAGCTCATATACACAGACTACGAAGGCAAAAAGATGGGACAGGTAAGGAATAAAAATAGGACAGATTTTAGAAAGGAAGAGAAAGATCATAGAAAGTAATGGAATAATAGTAGTGGCCAACATTAAGACTGTAACTGGTAAATGTGATTTTACAGACATTGTTGACCTGTAACAAGAGAGTTTGAAGTTGTTTCAGGTACTATACCTCTCCTGAGTCTACCAACTGATATTGAAGGGTTATACAATAACATTTACTTATTTTTAAAAACACATTTCTCTCACTTCCTGCTGTGTGAAAGCCACAAATTAAGAAGAACTAGTGACAGGATAGATTTTACACGAGAATTAGAAAAAAAATTGGCTACATACAAAGAGCTCTCTAATATATCAAATGAGCAAGCTGAACAAACAAACCAAAATAAGAACAAACAGCAGCTTTTTTCCCCTCCACTTGCAGCTCCAGTAATTGTTTGCCTTACTTAGAATGAAAGCAGATAAAACATCACACTTCTGTCTAAAAAGGCTCTAACTCTTAAACCCACTTCCTGCTTATATATGTCAACATTTCATATGCAGTGTGTGATTTTTTTTCCAGTGTGCTTTAATGGCTAGGTTCAACTGAATGGACTGATGATGAAACTTCAGACTTAATTTCATAGTCTCTGTTGTGCAAGTACTAAAGCATGTAAGTAACTTTACAGACCTAAGTAGTTTAATGGGGACCTCATATATACAAAATTACATTAATGTTTGCAGAATCAGGGCCTGAATTTGTACTTGCACTCACATATAAACTTTTTGATTTTATAACTGGATGTACAAATGACCAATTGGGGAACAAATACTCTTTTCCAAGCAACATGCAAAGAAAAGCTAGAAAAACCAAGCTTAAGATGCACCCTCCCTTCCCCAGGAAATGTAACCAGTTACAACATTTCTATCTATAATTGTGTACTGAAAGCAATGTATGTCCTACACATAATGTGAATTTGTAAAGTAAAACATATAAACACACTCTAGGTGGCAGTAAACTGTAATTTTGCTGATGAAGACCAGTTTGAGAGAGAAAGAAAGTATTTTTGGTTTGTGATATTAGCATAATCCATAAATATTTAGGTAACATACAAGCTGAAATATTTGTTCATTTAGAAATTGGCAGCTGTCTTAACTTGTCAGCAATTACAGTTATTATGGTTATAATTTAATTGCAATTAAGATAAACATAAATTAACATCCAACCTCAAGTATATAATATCATTAAAAAAGAAAATTTCAATCACTATTAGAAGTAATTATAATTAGATAAAAACTGGTTGTGTGAGCTGCCCACAAGTTTGATCCAGTGTTTCAAGCATTTATTTGTTTATTACAGTTACACATGTCTAAAACAATTCTCTTTTTATTTCTTTTAGCCAAGGAATTCAAAAATTCCATAGAGCTGCATCACGTTGTGTGCTGTAGCTCGAGATTATCACCAGGGACAATTTAACACAAACATTCAGGCCATTTATGTGATAGAATTGACCATTAGCACTGCAAAAATGGAAGAAATATAATTTATACATTATTCACTGGAAGTTCTCCTTCCACGCAAAAAACCACTCAAGTAAGTAAAAATAACCTTTTAACCCAATATAATATTCTTAGTTATCCTATGGTTCTCCTCTCTCTATTTTAATAATAGCTTTGTTATTTTTGTACACGTTCTATTTGCAGAGACGTGCACAGATACAAAATTTGTATCAGCATCCACATCTGTAACCAGAAAAATGAGCAGTAGATAGCCACACTGACAGCCACGGATGCAGACACTTGCAGAAATAAAATGGATACCTGCAAATTTGCAGTGTGCTAAAAAGAATATGTGTATCCTCATAATATTACAGAGAAAATACCAAATTACATCAGCACAATTGGGTGATCTTGATTTTCTTAACAACACCTTCCTGCTTAGCTCAATATATTGCTTCATGGAAGATTCAGATTTTGTCAGACACCACAAAGTAAGTTTATCAACATAGGGAAGACAAAATATATGGCAGATCAGCCACAAGACAAAAATAAATGGTGGAAACTGATGAATAATAGGAGATATTTATTAACACACTATGATGTGTTACTATACAGAATTAAAAATGATATTTATGGGGTAGTGATCAATGGCTCAATGGCTGGTTGGCAGTCAGCTTCAAGTGGAGTGCCCTAAGGTTCAGATCTAGGGCTAGTATTGTTCAATATCTTTATTAATGACCTGGATGAAGGGATGG